>NW_026975348.1:1008945-1345261 GCF_030014295.1 Loxodonta africana | reverse complement strand
ATGATGAAAATTATAAGAGGGAGTGGCTACTGCAATCTCCATCAGTCAGCTCTGTGTATTGTTTTGTTTGCAAACCTACTAACCAAACAAACAAACCCCTCATCCTCATTTAATTCTCGAATTGTTACAGATGAATTTAGCAATTGGTGCAAATTGAATAGGATCGGTAAACATGAAAATAGTTCAATTCACAGAGATCATGTTATCATATTTAAACCAAACACATTGTTCTGGCTTAATTTATGAACTGGAATCACAAATTAATGAACATCAGTATTGAAAAGCCATTTTGTAATGTGTCTTTGTTGTCCTAACAATCACTGAATGTGGACTATCTTCGTGAAAAAGAAATGAAGTCTTTGGGTCCCCACGAAATGGAAAATTTTAAAGTTGGCTTCAACTTGTTGCTCATTTGATCTATTTTTAGCAAGTCACATCTCAAAATATGGTAACACAGGAAAGGGCAATCCATCCTATAATTCTAAAATAATGTGTAAAAAAATTATAATCTTGATAAGTGATGAAGTTCAATCAACTACTGTCAGTGAAATAAGTATAGCTCGATATTTTATTTTGTCTGTGGATTCCACTTCTGAGCCTTCTCATACAGGCCAGCTAAGTATTGTTTAAAGATCCGTATCTCCAACAGATAGAAAACCTGTGTGGTGATTTATCACGTTTGCTAGCTTAAAAAATCTAAAAAATCATACTGGTAAAGACATTGCAAAGCAAGTGTTTCACTAATTACGTGAAGTTTGCAAAATTGATTTTTCTAAGTGCAGAGACCAATCCTATGACAATGCTGCCATTACGTCACTGCATTATAAAGGCATGCAACAGAAAATTCTGGAATGTAATGAATATGCCATTTTCATACCAAGGTGCTGCATATTCACTTAATTTTGTAGGATGTATCACAATGGATTTTTGTAAAAAAAATGATTTTTTCTTCTATTCAGATATTTTACAAATTTTTTGCCATCTGTATTCACCGATGACCTCTTCATAGGAAATGATCAGCATTAAAATGTCTTTCTAATACCCACTGGGAAGCACATGCTATAGCAACGAGTGCAATCCTGGAATCACACACTCAGATTCTAGGTGCCACAGAGAATATTGCTGAAGACCAGTCACAAAAAGGAGATACCAGAACAGAAGCTTAAAACGTCACCAACAAAATGGAAACACAGCCCATATATTTATGTTTGTTATGTATAATAATATATTGCATCATTTTCATTTGATGAGTCAATTCTCCAAGATTGAGAAGTAAATTTATAGACATGCATGGATCTCTACCAGCTATTAACAAGATATTTACATAAGAGAATATTTTGAAAACACAATAAAACAAATACTGCCAAATACTGATTATCAAGCAGTTTATTGTTGCAGAAGCATTAAAAGAAACAAGTAAATGACAGAAATGCTCCAGAAGTATTGAGTGCCAGGGATCAATTTCACACAACCATCCTCACTGACACACCTGAATCTTGCATGAAATGAAGGGTGAAGATGTATGAAGTTCCTTCTGATATTTTTTTCCTTCTTAATGTGAATATAACTGATGAAGAATTCCTGAAGGTACCCAATAAACCAGCACAGGCTTATCCTGACGAGGAAACCCTGGTGGCACAGTGGGTAAGTGCTACGAATGCTAACCAAGAGGACAGCAGTTCAAATCCACCAGGCGCTCCTTGGAAACTCTATCGGGCAGTTCTACTCTGCCTTTAGGGGCGGGATGAGTCAGAATCGACTCGACGGCAGTGGGTTTGGTTTTTATCCTGATGACTTAAGATAAAGCTTTATGGAGAAGTGCTACAATTTCATTCTTACATTAGAATTAAGTTTAGAGATTCAAGACAAATTTTACTCATGTAGGCGTGTAAACCAAAAAACCAAACCCATTGCTGGTGAATTGATTTCAGCACATAGCAACGCTATAGGACAGAATAGAATTGCCCCCATAGGGTTTCCATGGAGCAGCTAATGTATTCAAACTGCCAAGCTTTTGGTTAGCAGCTGAGTTCTTAACCACTGCACTGCCAGTGCTCCAAATATACTCTGGCCCAGTAGTTCAAATGCAACAGCCGCTCCTTGAAAACCCGATGAGGCAGTTCTACTCTGACCTATAGGGTCATTATGCATCACAATCGACTCCAACCCAACAGGTTTGTTCTGCCTACTGCCTCATCCCTATTTCATTTTCTCAGAGATAAGTTTCTGTGATAGTGTCAGATTCAGGAATGTGATGAAAAATGTCTCTTGTAGGGGTGGGGACAAGATGGCAGAATAGTCAGATGCTTTGTGTAGCCCCTCTTATAACAAAGACCCAGAGAAGTAAATCGATTATATATGACAATCTAGGAGCCCTGAACATCAAAGGTGAAGTTACAGAATTGGACTTAGTGGCAGGGGGAGGGGGATATGGTTCAGAAGCAGTGAGAGGTGGACAGATCTGACCCGGCAGAAACCAGCACCCTGCAGGCTGGATTGAATAGCATGTGCGGTGACGCAAGCAGTGACGCTCGGGACATGTTTTTCACATCAGAAGAGACCGAGTGGTAGAAAGTCTACACAAGCCTCCAGAACCAGTGAAAAGCAGTGCTAAGTTGGCAAAAGATAAGTACATGCATTTAAAATGCCACACAAATCAAAAATCATCCCCTTTGGGAAGAACATCTCTCCCATTTATCTGCTTCCTCCCTCTCTGTTTTTAGTCTTAGACCAGCTTCAGCTATTTCTGGGTCCCCTGGGCCAGAAGTAGGAACTATCACATGCCCTGGAGCAGGAACAAACAACAAAAAATAATCTGCCAGCTTCCCTAAGCCAGGAACTCAGGGAAGTCACAGACATAAGGGGTCCAAAGACTCTGAGTGCCTTTCACCCTTGCATAGACCTGTGTGGGCCCATTTCAACAGCATAAGCCCTCATTAGCACACTACAACAGGGTATATACCTGAAGCCTGTTTTCAACTGTATCAGCTATAAAGTGGAGTGGCAGGTTTGGGATATTTGACAATGTTCTGCCAATTAAACAGGGTCCTCACCTACCCACATCAGTGACCTGAGGGTTGGTGGCTCCACCCACGTCACCTAGCCACCCAATTCAGGAGTCCAAGAATAAGTGGTGAATGCCAGTCCTTACAACCAACAGCATTGGGTGACCATGGTCTGGCTGCAAAACCCACACACCTATGTGCTCTAGGGAACAGGGACATGCTTTCCTCCCAGACACTCAGGGGCAGTCATTCCCCCCATAGTAGCCAGACACCTGTACCTACACCAATCAACCCTGTCTATATGCAGGACTGTAGGTGAGAGCCTAAACCACACACTTGGTGACCGACTATGTGGACAACTGAGCTGAATCCATACAAGAAAAGTAAAAGGGCTCCTAGGCTCACATACCTAGTAACAGCTCTGATCACCTGGTGACAGGATGTAAGAGCTTCAAAGGTGCCAATAATCAAACTAGCTCAACCAAGCAGCCTATTTGGGCATATTAAAATAAAACAAGAAACTAGGACACAATACAACAACAACAAAACCAAACCCAGTGCCATCAAGTAGGTTCCGACTCAGTATGCAAACATAAAATAAATGAATATAATAACTCATTGATGGCTCAGAGACAAGTGTAAATATCAAATAACATAAAGAGGCAGACCATGATGGATTCAGGAAGCTCCCAAAACAACAAATCAAGAAAACTTCCAAATGAAAAAAAATTCCAGGAATTACTGCAGGTAGAATTTAAAAGATTAATAGACCGAGCCCTTCAAGAGATCCAGGAGGAGATCAGGCAAAACGAAGAACAAGCCAAGGAACACACAGATAAAACAATAGAGGAACTTAAGAAAGTTACACAAGAGTATAATGACAAATGTAACAGGCTGCAAGAATCCATAGAAAGACAGCAAGCAAATCCAAAAGAGTAACAATAAAGTTTCAGAATTAGACAACCCAATAGAAAATGAGAGGAACAGAATTGAGGCACTGGAAGTCAGAATTAGTGAGACTGAAGATAAAGCTCTTGATGCCAACTTATTTGAGGAAAAATCAGATAAAGTAATTTTTTTAAATTGAAGAAACTCTAAGAATTATGCGGGATTCTATCGAGAGTGATTGGAACACCAGAATCGGGGCAGGGGGTGGAGGGATAACAGAAAACACAGTGAGAATTGTTGAAGACTTCTTGGCTAAAAACTTCGCTGATCTTGTGAAAGATAAGAAGATATCTATCCAAGATGCTTACTGAACCTCACCCAAGGTAGATGCCAAGATAAAGTCACCAGGACATATAATAATCTTGCTTGCCAAAACCAAATATAAAGAGAGAATTTTAAGAGTAGCTAGGGATAAACAAAAAGTCACCTATAAAGAAGGGTCAGTAAGACTAAGCTCGGACTACTCAGCAGAAACCATGCAGGCAAGAAGGACATATACAAAGCCCTGAAGGAAAAAAAAAAATTGCCTGCCAAGAACTATATATCCAGCAAAACTGTCCCTCAAATGTGACAGTAAAATTAGGACATTTCCAGATAAGCAGAAGTTTAGGGAATTTTTAAAAACCTAACCAATATGACAAGAAATAATAAAGGGAGTTCTCCAGTTAGAAAATCAATAACATCAGCTAACAACCCAAGACTAGAACACGGGACAGAACAACCAGATATCAACCCACGTAGGGATGTCACAAATAAATCAAAGCTAAAACACTGAAAATGTAGAAACAGAGACATCGATCTGTAAAAGATGACAACATTAAGAGAAAAAAGAGGGACTAAATAATGTAGTCATAGATCTTTCATATGGAGAGGAAGTCAAGACGATATAAAGAAATAAAAGATTGGTTTAAATTTAGAAAAACAGAGGTAAATGTTAAGGTAACCCAAAGGAAACTAACAATCCTACACATTAAAACAAGGAAAACATAAATTTTCGGCAAATACAAAAGCAACAACAAGGAAAAAGATGAAAGACTAAAAAGAAAAACGATTCAGCACAGAAAAAATTAATTAGCAGTAAATACAAAGGCAACAAAAATGAAGAGGATGAAAAGAAAATGCACAAAGAACAATGACTCAACAGAGAAAATTAAGTGGAATAAGGAAAATGTCAACAAGACATTCACAAAAAAGAAGAAAATGACAGCACTAAACTCATAACTATGAATAATTATGATAAAGGTAAATGGTTTAATTGCACCAATAAGGAGACAGAGAGTAGCAGAATGGATTAAAAAACATGATCCGTCTGTATGCAGACTGCAAGAGACACACCATAGACTCAAAGACATAAACAAACTAAATCTCAAAGAATGGAAATATATATATATATCAAGCAGACAACAATAAAAAATAAGAGTGGCAATATTAATCTCTGATAAAACAGGCTTTAAAGTAAAATCCGCCACAAAGGAAAAGGAAATACACTATATAATGATTAAAGGGTCAATATACCAGGAAGACAAAATCATAATAAATACTTACATACCCAATGACAGGGCTCCAAAACACATAAAACAAACTCAAACAGCATTGAAAAGAGAAATAGCTCCACAATAATAGTCGAAGACTTCAACATACCGCTTCTGATGACAGACAGGATATCCATAAACAAGCTCAATAAAGACACGGAAGACCTAAATACCACAATCAGCCAACTTGATCTCATAGACTTAAACATAACACTTCACCCAACGGTAGTCAAGTAAACTTTCTTTTCTAACGCTCGTGGAGCATTCTTGAGAATAGACCACGTATTAGGCCACAAAGCAAGCATTAACAGAATCCAAGACATCAAAATATTACACAGCATGTTTCCTGACCATAAAGCCATAAAAGTCAAAATGCTGTCGTTATCATACATTTTAATTTCTTACATATTTTAAACCCAATAAAGTCTATTCTTATTATGTTATGCAGTCAGTAATCCTCTATTTTTACCCATTTCATTAACTTTCATTCCTTCTTGCATCTTAAGCCTTTTACCCTATTTTCTTTCTGCTTGAAGAATACCTTTGGAATTTTCTTTAATGTGGGCATGCTGATGTTAACTTATCTAGGTTTTGTTTGTCTGAAAACAAAAGGTCTTTGCTCGTTCATGAAGGATGTTTTTCCTCAGCATAGAGTTCTGGGTTGCCATGGATTTTCTCTCTGTAATTTAAATATACCATCTTATTGTCTTACGGTTTTCACTATTTCTGTACAGAAGTCATCGGTCAGTTTCTTTGTTTGTCCTTTAAAGATAATCTTTTAGTAGTGTTCAATTATTTGCTTTTTGTGGGGTTTTTTGTCTTTAGCTTCAGCAGTCCTACTATGAATTTCTTTGTATTTACCCTACATGGGTCTTATGAGGAAACCCTGGTGGCGTAGGGGTTAAGCGTTACGGCTGCTAAGCAAAAGGTCAGCAGTTCGAATCCACCAGGCGCTCCTTGGAAACTCTACGGGGCAGTTTTACTCTGTCCTGTAGGGTCGCTTTGAGTCAGAATCAACTTGACAGCAGTGGCTTTGTTCTTTTTTTTTTTTTTTTTTTTTGGTTTGGGTTTTGTAAGTCTTCTAGAATCTGTGACTTGATATCTTTAATCATTTGAGGAAAATTCTCAGCCATGATCTCAGTTTTTCTGCCTCATTCTTTTTCTTCCTTCTTAAAGTATTTTATGCTAGATATTCTCATTGTATTCTCTGTATCTTATTCCTTTTTATATTATATATATTTTTCCTTTTGTCTTTGCCTGTATTTTCTTCCAACATGTCTTCCAGTTCACTAAATCTCTCTTCAGCATTTGTAATCTGCTGTTATATACATACATTAAGATTTTAACTTCAGCTATAGTTTTCAGTTGACTTTCTAAGTTGATCTTTTTCGTAGTTTCTAGTTTTTTGCCAAATTTCTAAGTCTTGCCTTTATTTCTTTGAACATAATAGAGTTATTTCACTGTCTTTGTCTGATAGTTCAAATATCTAGTTTTTCTGTGGATCTCATTCTGTTATTTGTTGTTTCTACAGGTTTCACTCTTTTCTTTCTTTTTAAAAAAAATTGTTGATTATATTAGAGAGGCGAGGCCAAGATGGCAGAGTAGGGAGATGCTGCCAGTGATCCCTCTTACAAAAAAGACCCGAAAAAACAAGTGAAGCGATTATATTTATGACAAGCTAGGAACCCTGAACATCAAAGGCAAAGTTAGAAAATGGACTCAACGGCAGGGGGAGGGAGAGACTATTTGGAAGGGGAGAGGAGTTACTGGACCTGAATTGCCAGGAACCCTCAGGCACCATTCCCTGGAGCGACTGCAGTGAGGCTGGCAGTAGCGTTCCAGAGGCGCTTCACTCAGGGAAAGACAGCTAGTTGCACAGACTACTCACACCTCCAGAACAAGAGAAGAATGGCACTCTCGGCAAAAGCTAATTACTTGTGTTTATTTTACCACTCCTCAAACTCCCAAGCCAGTTTCAGTGGCCGTCAACTTCCCTGGGCCTGAGATAGGCCCCGGTAGCACTCTGAGCCATTCTTCCGTCCTTGAAGAAGGTATAAGTTCACAACTGGGGGAAAGATAATCTGCCAGCTCAATTAAGCTGGGGAGCTCAGGACAGAAGTAGCTCTTGTTCAGGCACAAACGGTCCATGGGCTTTGAATATTTTTCACCCCAGCATGGACCTGCGTGGGCCCATTTCAGGAGAATAGGCCCTTGTTGCCAGACTGCAATGGTTTCAGCTGGACGGTGGAAAGATGGGTGTTTGATGTTTGACACTGCTTTGCCTATTAAACAGGGTCTTCACCTACCCACATCAGGGGCCTAAGGACTGGTGGCTCCACCCACAATACCTGGCCACCTGTGACAGGGCTCCAAGGGTAAGTAGTACCGCCCAGAACTTACAACCAAAAGCATTGGGTACCCACCGCCCTTCTGCAGAACCCACCCGTGTGCTCTACAGAACAGGGATGCACTTTCCTCACAGACACTCAGAGCACAGCTGTCAGACCCCTGCCTTGATCAGAGCCTGACCCCCTACTGCAGCCAGATACTTCTGCCTACACCAATAACCCCTGCCCCTCTAAGACTGTAGGACAGAGCCTGTACCACACACTTTATGACCAACTACCTGGGCACCTGAGTTGAATCCATACAAGAAAAATAAATGAACTCCTAGGCTCCTATACCTGGTAACAGTGCTAGCCATCTGGTGATAGTACATTAGAGCTTCAAAGGTGAAAATAATCAACCTAACGCACTCAAGCAGCTTATCTGGGTATACCAAAACTAAACAAAGGAAGAAGCTAGGATACAAAAAGCAAGCATAAAACAAACTAATACAATAACTTATAGATGGCTCAGAGACAACAGTCAATATCAAATCACATAAAGAGGCAGACACGGGGGCAGGACCAAGATGGCTGACTAGGTAGAAGCTTCCGCTTATCCCTCTTGAAACAAAGACTTGAAAAAACAAGTGAATTAATTACATAAAGGACAATCTACAAACCCTGACCATCAAACACAGAGCTAAGGAGTTGACCTGAGTGACAGGGGAGTGAAAAGCCACACTGCAGCAGCGACCGCTTCCGGAGCCAGAGTCCCACGCCACAGCATTGAGCCCTCGCGGTTTCCTGGTGTCAGAGTGGTGGGGCTGATTGTGGCTTACTGAGACAGGGAAGCACGGATGTAGGCCTAACCTCAGGACCAACCTCAGAGGGGACCCAGGCAGCACACGCAGGCTCCACACAGACGCAGCTGGCAGGGAAATGAAAAACCACGGGGAAGCAGCAACTGGTTTTGGAGCCTGGAGTGCAGCGCCCCAGAAAGGAAACCTTGGTGCTGGGTGTTGGACTAAGTGTAGGGGAGCTGATTGTGGCTTCCTGAGATGGTGTGAGCATGGACGCTAACCCTAACCCTCTGGGACAGTCTCAGCAGGGATACAGCCAGCACACGCAAGCTACACAACGCTCTGGAATCTCAGAAAAAACAGTCCTCACCAAACAACATAAGTAACTTTGTATATTTTGCCAGGCTACTCTCTTCTATATATCTGATTCCACCCCTCATTGCCCCAGCCAGCTTCATTAAGACTGGAATTCCCTGTGCCAGAGAGTGAAGTGCACTGCTCGATTTTTTTTTTCTTCTTTCTTTTCTAACCCATTCTCCTGGCCTGAGAAAAGTACCATTTAACAATCAAAGAAAAAATCCTTCCCTGACTTCCCTAAGCTGCAATTAACAATACAGAATCAGCTCCATCCAGGCATTAAGAGACCCATAGTCTTTGGCTTTCACCCTACAGGTAACTAGGTGGCTATTATAATGCAGAGGCAATTCTGATAGAGATCTGACCATAATTGTTTTAGCTCAGCAATGGAAAGGCAAGTTTTGGAGGTCAGATACCTCTGTACCTATTAAACAGAGCCCTCACTGGTCCACACCAGCGAAAAGAAGGCTGAAACTCCACCCACACCACCTAGCCACCTGCTAGAGTGGTCTGAGAATAGTGACGTCTACCCAAGTATTGGGTGCCTAAGATACAGCTGCAGAGCTCACCCACCAGAGCACTCTAGAGAATAGAGCCACACCTACCTCACTGACACTTGAAGGAAGGCTGTCAGCATCCTGCCCTCCTCGAAATGTGACCCCCTGCCACTAATAGAAACTGGCACATACAACCATCACCACTACTCCTCTAAGATAATAGGTGAGAGCCTACACCACACACTAGGTGACCAGCTATCAGGACACCTGAGCTGATTCTATTCAAGAATAGTGAATGGACTCATACACTTATATACCTGGTAACAGCTCAGGCAAGCTGGTAATAGGACGTAAGTGATTCAAAAGCTACAGCAATCACGATACCACAATCTAGTAGCCCATGTGGGTGTATTGTAACAAAACAAAACAACAAGACTCAGTGAGCAAATATAAAAGAAAATATTACAAAATCTTATAGATGGCTCAGAGACAGCAGTCGACATCAAATCACATGAAGAAGCTGACCATGATTGCTTCTACAAAGCCCCAAATCAAAGAATCAAAATCATTCCCGGATGTAGATACATTCCTAGAATTGCCAAATGTAGAATAAAAAAAAAATTGTATACAGAATGCTTCAAGACATCAGGAATGACCTCACAAATGAAATAAGGCAATCTACAAAAAAACCAAGGTATACACGGATAAAGCAGTTGAAGAAATCCAAAAGATCATTCAAGAACATAGTGAAAAAATTAATAAGCTGTAAGAATCCATAGAGAGATAGCATTCAGAAATCCAAAAGATTAACAATAAAGTCACAGAATCAGACAACTCAATAGGAAGTCAGAGGAGCAGACTCGAGGAACTGGAATGCAGAGTGGGGGAGCTGGAAGATAAGACAATTGACACAAATATAGTTGAAGAAAAATCAGATAATAGAATTTAAAACTATGAAGAAACCCTAAGAATCACGGGGGACTCTATCAAGAATAATTTGCGTGTGACTGGAGTTCCAGACAGGGAGGGGTAACAGAAAATACAGAGCGAATAGTGGAAGATCTGATGGCAGAAAAATTCCCTGGCATCGTGAAAGATGAAAAGCTATCTACCCAAGATGCTCATCGAACCTCATACAAGATAGATCCCAAAAGAAAATCACCAAGACATATCATCAAACCTGCCAAAGCCAAAGATAAAGAGAAAATTTTAAAAGCACCCAAGGATAAACGAAAAGTTACCTACAAAGGAGAATCAATAAGTTTGCACTACTCGGCAGAAACCATGCAGCCAAGAAGGCAATGGGATAACATATATAGAGCACTCAAAGAGGAAAAACTGTCAGCCAAGAATCATACATCCAGCAAAACTCTAAAACATGAAGGTGAAATTAAGATATTTACAGATAAACGCAAGCTTAGAGAATTTGCAAAAACCAAACCAAAACTGCAAGAATTACTAAAGGAAATTCTTTGGTCAGAAAATCAATAATATCAGATACCAATACAAGGTCACAGAACAAAACATCCTAATATCAACTCAGATAGGGAAATCACAAAAACAAAATAAGATTAATTAAAAAAAAATTACTCAAAACAGGGAATCATTGATGTCATTACGTAAAAGATTACAACAGTCAAAAAAGAGGGACTAAATACAGGAGGCATAGATCTTACATATGCAGAGGAAACCAAGGTGATATAGGGTGAAACAAGTTAGGTTTTTACTTAGTCAAACTGGGGTAAATATTAAGGTAACCACAATGAGGTCTAACAATTCCATACTTCAAAATAAAAACCAAGATAAACATAACGACTCACCAAAATAAATTCAACTACTATAAAAGGGAGTAACACACATTCTACAAAGAAAACTCAACACAAAAAAGTAAATGGAAAAATGAAATTGTCAAAAACAGGCAACAAAATGACAGCACTAAACTCATACTTATCTATAATTACACTTAATGTAAATGGACTAAATTCACCAATAAAGAGACAGAAAGTTGCAGACTGGATAAAAAAACACGATCAGTCTGTATGCTGCATAAAAGAGACACACCTTAGACTTAGAGACACAAATAAACTAAAACTGAAAGGACGGATAAAAATATATCAAGCAAACAACAATCAAAAAAGAGCAGGAGAGGCAATATTAATTTCCAACAAAACAGACTTTAAAGTTAAATCCACCACAAAGGATAAAGAAGGACACTACGTAATGATTAAAGGGACAATTTACCAGGAAGATACAACCATATTAAATATTTATGCACCCAATGATAGAGCCGCAACATTCATAAAACAAACGTTAACAGAATTAAAAAGTGAGATAGACACCTCCACAATTATGGTAGGAGACTTCAACACAACACTCTCGGTGAAGGGTAGGAAATGCAGTCAGAAGCTCAATAGAGACACAGAAGATCTAATTGTTACAATTAAACAACTTCACTTCATAGACTTATACAGAACACTCCACCCAACAGCTGCAAAGTATAATTTTTTTTTTAGTGCACATGAAACATTCTCTAGAATAGATCACATATTAGGTCATAAAACAAGCCTTTGCAGAATGCAAAACACTGAAATATTACAAAACATCTTCTCTGAACAAAAGACCGTAAAAGTAAAAATCAATAACAGAAAAACCAGGGAAAAGAAATCAAATGCTTGGAAACTGCACAATACCCTGCTCAAAAAAGACTGGGTTATGGAAGACCTTAAGGAGGGAATAAAGAAATTCACAGAATTCAACGAGACTGAAAACGCTTCCTATGAAAACCTTTGGGACACGGTGAAAGCAGTGCTCAGAGGTCAATTTATATCAATAAAGGCACACATATTAAAGAAGAGCCAAAATGAAAGAACCGTTCCTACAACTTGAACAAAGAGAAAGAGAGCAACAAAAGAAACTGTCAGGCACCAGAAGAAAGCAAAAAATAAAAAGTACAGCAAAATTAAATGAATTAGAGAACAGAAAAACAATTGAAAGAGTTAACAAGGCCAAAAACTGCTTCTTTGAAAAAAATTAACAAAATTGATAAAACACTGGCCAGACTGACTAAAGAAATACAGGAAAAGAAACCAATAACCCGAATAAGAAATGGGATGGGCCATATCACAACACATGCAACTGAAATTAAAACAATCATATCAAATTACTACAAAAAATTGTACTCTAACAAATTTGAAAACCTAGAAAAAATGGATGAATTCCTAGAAACACACTGCCTACCTAAACTAACACACACTGAAGTAGAACAACTAAATAGACCCATAACAAAAAAAGAGATTGAAAAGGTAATCAAAACACTCCCAACAAAAAAAAGCCCTGGACCTGACGGCTTCACTGCAAAGTTCTACCAAACTTTCAGGGAAGACTTACCACTACTACTGAAGGTATTTCAAAGCATGGAAAAGGACGGAATACTACCTAACTCCTTCTATGAAGCCAGCATAACCCTGATACCAAAACCAGCTAAAGACAACACAAAAAAAGAAAATTACAGACCTATATCCCTCATGAACATAGATGCAAAAATCCTCAACAAAATTCTAGCCAATAGAATTCAACAACGTATCAAAAAAATAATCCACCATTACCAAGTGGGATTTATACCAGGTATGCAAGGTTGGTTCAATATTAGAAAAACAATTAATGTAATCCACCACATAAAAAAAGACAAGAACCAAATAATTTTATCAATTGATACAGAAAAGGCATTTGACAAAGTCCAACACCCACTCATGATAAAAACTCTCAGCAAAATAGGAATAGAAGGAAAATTCCTCAACATAATAAAGGGTATTAGTACAAAGCCAATACCCAACATCATCCTAAATGGAGAGCCTGAAAGCATTTCCCTTGAGAAGGGGAAACAGACCAGAATCCCCTTTATCACCGCTCTTATTCAACATTGTGCTAGAGGTCCTAGCCAGAGCAACTGGGCTAGACAAAGAAATAAAGGGCATCCAGATTGGTAAGGAAAAAGTAAAATTATTTCTATTTTCCAACGACATTATCTTATACACAGAAAATCCTAAGGAATCCTCAAGAAAATTATTAAAATAGAAGGGTTCAGCAGAGTTTCAGGTTACAGTATAAACGTACAAAATCAGTTGATTCCTCTATATCAACAAAAAGAACATTGAAGAGGAAATCATCAAATGAATACCATTCAGAGCAGCCCCCAAGAAGATAAAATACTTAGGAATAAACCTCACCAAAAACTAAAACCGCTATACCAAGAAAACTGCAAGGTACTACTGCAAAAAAACAAAAGGAACCTACGTAATTGGAAAAACATACCTTGCTCATGGATAGGAAGACAACATTGTAAAATTGTCCATTCTACTAAAAGCCATCTATAGATACAATGCACTTCCGATCCAAATTCCAATGACATTTTTTAAAAAGATGGAGAAACAAATCACCAACTTCATATGGAAGGGAAAAAAGTCGTGGATAAGTAAAGCATTACTAAAAAAGAACAAAGTGAGAGGACTCACTCTGCCTGATATTAGAACCAATTATACCACCACAGTAGTCAAAACAGCCTGATACTGGTACAACAACAGACACATAGACCAATGGAACAGAATTGAGAATTCAGATATAAATCCATCCACATATGAGCAGCTGATATTTGACAAAGGCCCAGTGTCAGTTAATTGGGGAGAAGACAGTCTTTTTAACAAAAGGTGCTGGCGTACCTGTATATCCATCTGCAAAAAATGAAACAGGACCCATACCACACACCATGCACACAAACTAACTCCAAATGGATCAAAGACCTAAACATAAAATCTAAAACGATAAAGATCATGGAAGAAAAAATAGGGACAACATTAGGAGACCTAATACATGGCATAAACAGAATACAAAACATTACTAAAAATGACGAAGAGAAACCAGATAACTGGGAGCTCCTAAAAATCAAACACCTATGCTCATCTAAAGACTTCACCAAAAGAGTAAAAAGACCACCTACAGACCGGGAAAAAGTTTTCAGCTAAGACATCTCCGCCCGGCACCTGATCTCTAAAATCTACATGACTCTGCTAAAACTCAACCACAAAAAGACAAACAACCCAATTAAAAAATGGGCAAAGGATATGAACAGGCACTTCACTAAAGAAGACATTCAGGCAGCTAACAGATACATGAGGAAATGCTCTCAATCATTAGCCATTAGAGAAATGCAAATCAAAACTACAATGAGATTCCATCTCACTCCAACAAGGCTGGCATTAATCCAAAACACAGAAAATAATAAATGTTGGAGAGGCTGTGGAGAGACTGGAACACTTATACACTGCTGGTGGGAATGTAAAATGGTATACAACCACTTTGGAAATCAATTTGGTGCTTCCTTAAAAAGCTAGAAATAGAACTACCATACAACCCAGCAATCCCACTCCTCGGAATATATCCTAGAGAAATAAGAGCCTTTACACAAATAGATATATGCACATCTATGTTTACTGCAGCACTGTTTACAACAGCAAAAAGATGGAACCAACCAAGGTGCCCATCAATGGATGAATGGATAAATAAATTATGGTATATTCACACAATGGAATACTACACATCGGTAAAGAACAGTGACGAATCTGTGAAATACTTCATAACATGGAGAAACCTGGAAGGCATTATGCTGAGTGAAATTAGTTGCAAAAGGTCAAATAGTGTATAAGACCACTATTATAAGATCTTGAGAAATAGTTTAAACTGAGAAGAACATATTCCTTTGTTGTTATGAGAGGGGGGAGGGAGGGGGAGTAGGAGAGGGGTATTTACTAAAGAGATAGACAAGAACTACTATGCGTGAATGGAAGGACAACACTCAACACAGTGGAGGTCAGCACAACTGGACTAAACCAAAGCAGTTTCCTAAATAAACTGAACGCTTCAAAGGTCAGCAAAGCAAGGGCACATGTTTGGGAACCATGTTTTCAGGGGACATCTAAGTCAACTGGCATAATAAAATCTACTAAGAAAACATTCTGCATCCCACTTTGAAATGTGGCGTCTCGGGTCTTAAATGCTAACAAGCGGCCATCTCAGATGCATCAATGATTCTCAACCCACCTGGATCAAGGGAGAATGCAGAACACCAAGAACATAAGATAATAACGAGCCCAAGAGACAGAAAGGACTACATGAACTAGAGACTACATCATCCTGAGACCAGAAGAACTAGATAGTGCCGGGCCACAACCAATGACTGCCCTGACAGGGAACATAACAGAGATCCCTTGAGGGACCAGGAGAACAGTGGGATGCAGACCCCAAATTCTCATAAAAAGACCAGACTTAATGGTCTGACTGAGACTGGAAGGACTCTAGTGATCATGGCCCCCACACCTTCCGTTTACCCAGTACGGGAACCATCCCCAAAGCCAGTTCATCAGACATGGATTGGACTAGACAATGGGTTGGAGAGGGATGCTGGTGAGGCGTGAGCTACTTGGTTTGGGTGGACACTTGAGACAATGTTGGTATCTCCTGCCTGGAAGGGAGATGGGTGGATAGAGGGGCTTAGAAACTGGCAAAACGGCCACAAAAAGAAAGAGTGGAAGGAGGGAGTGGGCTCTCCCATTGGGGGGAAAGTAATTGGGAATATGTAAGAAGTTGTGTATAAGTTTTCATGTGAGAGACTGGCTTGATTTGTAAACTTTCACGTAAAACACAACAAAAATTATTGAAATAAAAAAAAAGCTGACCCATGATTGCTTCAACAAGCTCTCAGAACAAAGACTCAAGGAATCTTCTGGATGAAGGTGCAATCCTGGAATTACCAGATGCAGAATACAAAAGATTAATATACAGAACTCTTAAAGACATCAGGAAGGAAATGAGGCAAAATGCAGAACAAGCCATGGAACACACAGATAAAGCAGCTGAAGAAATTAAAAAGGTTACTCAAGAATATAATTAAAAATTTAATAGGCTGCAAGAAACCATACAGAGACTGCAATCAGAGATTCAGAAGATAAACAATAAAATTACAGAGATAGAAAACTCAGCAGAAAGTAAGAAGAGCACAATTGAAGAACTGGAAGGCAGAATAACTGAGATTGAAGATAAAGCACTTGGGACCAATATATTTGAAGAGAAACCAGAGAAAAGAAATTAAAAAATGAAGAAATCCAAAGAATCATGTGGGACTTTATCAAGAGAAATAACTATGAGTGATTGGAGTACCAGAACAGGGAGGGCTAACAGAAAATACAGAGGGAACTGTTGAAGATTTGTTGGCAGAAAACTTCCCTGATATCATGAAAGATGCTCATCGAATTCCACATACGGTAGATCTCAAAAGAAAGTGACCAAGACATATAACAATCAAACTTGCCAAAATCAAATATAAAGAGAATTTTAAGAGAGGCTAGGGATAAAAGAAGTCACCAACAAAGGAAAGTAAATAATAATAAACTTGGACTACTCAGCAGAAATCATGGAGGCAAGAAGGCAATGGGATGACTTATATAAAATATTGAAGGAAAAAAATTGCCAGCCAGGAATCAAACCATAACCCTGGCCCTCTGGCCCTCTGGCCCTCTGGCCTTAGCCCTCTAACTCTAGCCCCTAAGCCCTGAGCCCCAAAGCCCCTAAGACCCTAAGCCCTTAGGTCCTAACCACCAAGACCCTGAACTCTAGCCCTAACCCAAACCGTAACCATATACCCTAAACCCTACAATCTAAACACCTACACCCCAAAACACTACACACAAAAACCATACACACTAAACCCTATACTCTAAGCCCGAAACCCTAAACCCAAACCTCAAGCCCCAAAGCCGAAACCCAAAACCTAACCGTAAGCCCTAAACCCTAACACCTAACCCTAAACCCTAACCACCCTAACCCTAACAACCCTAACCCTAACGACCCTAACCCTAACTACTCTAGCCCTAACCCTCGAACCCTAACCCTCTAATGCTAACCTGAAACCCTAACCCAAAACCCTAACCCTCTAACTCTAACCCTCTAACCCTAACCCTCTAACCCCAACCCCCAAACCCAACCCCAAACACTAAACCTCAAATCCCTAGCCCTAAACCTAAGAATGAGCCTAAGCCTAACCCTAACACAACCCTAAACCCTAAACCATAACACTTAAAACCCTAACACGCGAAACCCTAACACCCTTAGCCCTAACACATTTAACCCTAACATCCTAAATGCCAAAACCCTAAACACTAACACCCTTAACCCCAACCACTAACCCCTAAACCCTAACTTAAAGCCTAAGTCATCTAACCCTAATACCCTAACTCTAAACCCTAAAACCTACACCCTAACCCCAGCCCCCAGCCCTAACCCTCACTCTAAGCCTTAAACCCTAAACCCTAAGGCCTAAACCCTAGGCTCTAAGCCCTAAGCCCTAAACCCTAAGTCCTAAAACCCTAAACTCTAAGCCCTAAGCCCTAAACCTAACCCTCTAACCCTAAACCCTAAAACTTTACCCCAAACCCATCCCAAACCCCTAAACCTGAACCCCTAAACCCTAGCCCTAACCAGTAACCCTAAACCTCTAAACTATACCCCTAACCCTCTAACCCTAACCCTCTAACCCTAACCACAACACCAACCCCAACCTCTGAACCCCCAAACCCTAACCCCCAACCCTAAGCCTCTGAACCCTAAGCCTAAACCCTCTAACCCTAAACCCTGACCTTCACCCCCTCACACCCTCACCTTCTCACTCCCTCACTCTATAATCTTCTCAACCTCTAACCCCCTCACCCTCTAACCCCTCACCCTGACTCCCTCAATCTCTAACCCCCAAACTCTAAACCCCAACCCTCTAACACCCACCCTCTAACCCCAACCCACAAATCCCAAACAAACCCAACCCCAAGCCTAAACCTAAATCCCTAAAACCTAACCCAAACCCTAATGACTAAACCATAAAACCCTAAACCCCCAAAACCCTAAACCCCAAACTGCAACCCCTAACACCTAACCTGTAACTCCAAACTCTAACCTCAAACCCTAAACCTAACACCTAACCCCAACCCAAAAACCCTAACCAAAAAACCCAACCCTAAACTCTAACCCCCAAACCCCAACCCCTAAACCAAACCCTAAGGACTCTAACTCTAACAACCCTAACCCTAACATCCCTAAGCCCAAACCCTAACCCTTTTTGTTAGCAGCCATAGCACTTAACCACTAGCCACCAGGGTTACCATGAGCAGTCACAGGAATAGACATATGCACACCCGTGTTCACTGCAACATTATTCACAGTAGCAAAAAGATGGGAACAACCTAAGTGCTCATCCACAGAGGAACGGATAAACAAACTACGGTACATACACACAGTGGAACACTACACGACAGTAAAGACCAATGATGAATCTCCGAAACATCTCACACCATGGATGAATCTGGAGCGCATCACACTAAGTCAATCACAAAACGACATATACAGTAAGTGACCACTATCATGAAAACATTTACGCACAGAAACAATCTTTGATGTTCACCAGGGAGACGAAGAGTGGGTAGAGAAAAGCCAACTAAACAATAACCAAAAAAACCAAACCCACCGCCGTCGAGTTGATTCCAGCTCATAGCGACCCTATAGGACAGATTAGAACTGCCCCATAGAGTTTCCAAGGAGCGCCTGGTGGATTTGAACTGCAGGCCTTTGGTTAGCACCGGTGGCTCTTAACCACTACGCCATCAGGGTTTCCAACTAAACGACACATATGTGGTAACTCTGGTGAAGGAAGAGACGGTACACAAGACTGGGAATCAACCTCAGCCTCACTCTAACCCTAACCCTAAACCACTTGTGCCCTAGCCTAGTAACCCCAGCCCTAACCCCAACCCCCAACCACCTAAAACCTATACCCCTAAACCTGACTCCCAAACCTCTAACCCCCAAACCTGGACCCCTAGCACCAAACCCTAACCCCTAACCCTAATCCTCCAACCCTTCTGCATCTCTGGGCCTCTCGACTCTCCGTCTATTTTCTCCCTCCAAATCGTACTAACACTCAGTGGAATTTTGAAGTTTGAGCTGTGCTTTGCTTCTTGTTGTCTCCACCGGTTCCATCAAGGCACTGCATCATTTCTTTGCTCTGCTTCACTATTCAGTTCCAAAACCATGGCTTAGAATCGCCTGTCACTAAACTTCAGCGATTCGGTGCAAGGCCGCGAGAGGGCGTGCGCACCGCCGGTTCTGTTCTGCCCACCAGGCCCTCTGAGTATGGGAACCTCCTGGACCTAAGCCGGGACCGACCTGGGTACCGCTCCAGTGGCGATAGCAGAAGCTTTTCTTCCCGAGGGACCCAACGCCCCAGGGCGCTCTCTCAATACTCCCATTAATGCTGTTATTATCCTAACCCACTCCTTCTGCGAGACCTAGTGGGTCCTCGACCAGGCCCAGCCTTCAGGACCCGCATCCCCCTGCCGTGGTCACGTACAGGAACCTGCAGGGCCGCGCCCTCCCCGCCCAAGCTCTGCCCCTCCACACCCTGATGCCCTGCAGGCCTCTACTAGGTCCCCGTCCAGAGCAGAGTTGTCGCCCTGCACGGGGTGGGGGGACACGAGTGAACATCCGGAAACCACCCCCCAAGCACGAAGCCGACTGCCCGTATTGAGACCGTGTGAGCAGGGCTGCCCCGCCGACTGGAGCCTGCAGGGCATCACTCACGTTTGTCAGCTTCTCACTGCCCTCTGGGCTCGGGGTCCCAGAGCAGCCAATCCCCCCGGGGCGGGGGGGGGGGCAGTCCGTCCGCAGGGGCTGGAAGATCGGGTTGGTGCCCATGGCCGGAGCGCTTAAAACCCTTATAAACCCTCATAAACGGCCAGCTCCAGACCTTCAAAAGTCAGCCCGAGAGACACCTAATCTCCTCCAACGTAAAAAAAAAAAACACGCTGCCGTGGAGTCAATTCTGACTCACAGCGACCCTATAGGACAGAGTAGAACTGCCCCACAGAGTTTCCAAGGAGCGCCTGGTGGATTCGAACTGCCAATCGTTTGGCTAGCAGCCTTAGCACTTAACCACTACGCCACCAGGGTAACCCACTGAACCCACTGCCACCAGGGTAGAGGCTCCAAATCCCGCCAGTGTGAGGAACCCTCAAATCCCCTCAGCACCAGAGATCGTGTCCACAGCGACCGGTACACAGCGCCGCACAAATGTTTAAGTTAACAAACGACCTGGTTGCTCAGGACCCCTTCCTGCTACCCCCACCCCCGGCACCCAGAGGGGGAGCGGGACCCGGCATCCACACTGTTAACAGACACTGAATCGCTGCTGCATCCACAAGGAGTAGGATCCCCACGCTGCTCCACAGATTCCCAGGACCCCTTCCTTTCCAGGTGGGGCCGGGGCCAAGCCGACGACCCAGCCCGGAGAGTAGACCAGCCGGCGCGGGCGCGGGCGCGGGGTGCCTCAGCCTCCCAGGCACAGCACCCAAAACAATAAGGGGCAGCATGGCCTTGGGCGGGGGATCCCTCTCTCCCCTGTCCCTGGCACCCTACGGAGTCTGGTGGGGGTGGGAGGACGAATGGGGGCGAGTGCCCCGCCCTCAGTCTGGAATCTCACCCCCCCGGGCGAACTCTGGGCCTTGGTTTCCCCCCTGGCACAGGGAGCAGGTGGGGGGCGGGGGGACAGGCGCCCATCCCCCAGCTTGGCCCGCAAACCCTCCCCGGGCAGAGTAGGGACCTTGGCGCAGCCCTGGACACAGCCTTTCTCCCCAAGCCCTTCAAGCCCCCAGGCCCGAGGGCACTCCGCAGCTGGATCCCGCGGCTAGACCCCCACCCCCCGCAAATCCACGGGGATGCAAATTCGCAGACCAGCTGAGTCTCCTGGGCCAGAGGCTCCCTCTCGCAGCCCCTAGAGTGGCTGCGTCCGCCCGCCCCCGCGCCGCATCCGCCCCTGGGGATCACTCGGGACGGGGTACCCCGGAGGGGGCGATGCCAGCTGCTAACCCAACGTCCGGACTCCCCAACCTCTGGAGCCCACGGACTGCTGGGACTGGGACCCGCCCTCCTGGCGCCTTCCCTCCACACCTTCGAGGGGCCGGGCTTGTTCAGTCTGGGAGCGGGTCCCTCCACCCAGCTGCCGGAGTTTCATACCTTTCAGAAAATACAGCACAGAAAGCAGCACGAACACCGTCCGCTGTAAGGCGCGCCACCTGCCCGGGCCCCTCACCACCCGTCCCAGCGCTTCCGGGAGTAACTGGCTGGACGGCGAGGAACATGGCTGCCGGCCCCGCCCAGCGGCCCGGGTGTGGGGCGGGCGTGGGGGGGTTGGGCCTCCAGAGGGGAGGGTGGGGTCTAGAAGCAAGGACAAGGCCTAGGTGTACGGGGTGAGGAGACAGGAGACGTCAGGAGAGGGCCCTCTCCGGCGCAGAGTTAAGTATTGGAGGTGCAACGGTTAAGTGCTTGGCTAACTGAAAGGTGGGCCGTTGGAACCCACCAGCTCAGGAGTTGAAAAGATCTGGAGATGGGCTCCCATAAAGATTCTAACCAAACAAAATCCAAACCAGTTGCTGTTGAATCAATTCCGACTCATAGTGACCCTATAGGGCAGAGCAGAACTGCCCCATAGGGTTTCTAAGACTGTAAGTCTTTACAGAAGCAGACTGCCATGTCTTTCTGCAAAGAACCAACTGGTGGATTCGAACTGCCCACCCTTTGGTTAGCAGCCGAGCTCTTAACCACGGTGCCACCAGGGCTGCGCCATAAAGACTGCAACCTAGGAAACCTTGTGAGGCAGTTCTAAGCTGTCGTACAGGGTTGATATGAGTCAGAATCTCTTGATGGCACACAACCATGATTGTACTAAGAAAAATTCCTCCAAGCAGCTGTCTACATGACCCCTGAAGCACACATCCATGCACGCTATCAAAGCAGTGCGGCCAAAGACAGGAAATTGGAATAGAGACATTATAGAGTGGACAGTGAAAAGTGATTTCTGAGGGGCGTGCAGCTCAAGCGGAGGAGGTAGCATACAACTAAATGCCCTTCTCCTTCTATTGTTCAATGGTCTTGAGAAAGAATGTGTCCCAGGAATTAACTGTAGCCCAGGAGAACTTGAAGACAGCAAATACAGAGGACCGGTCAGGATGCTTCTGCAGTGGTCAGGGTGAGGAGTGATGGTGGAAGTGCAGGTGGGAACAGTGGACAGGCTTGAGGTGTACTTTGGAGCTTGAGCTGCCAAGAACTGCTGGTCGATCAGACGTATGGGATGAGGGGAATGGAGAATCAAAGGTGACTTCTGGAATTCAGGCTACCATGAGCGCATGGTCACCAGAGCCATTCTCTACCATGTGGAAAACCATGGAGGAACAAACTTGAGAAAATGACCAAAAGATTTTTTCTGGACATGTTAGATTTGGATGTCTGAGGTCATCCAAGTGTGGAGAACAGTTCCCAGCTGTGGATACCACTCTGAGGTAGAATAGTTTTCCAGGTTCTAAGAATTTGGAGATCATCAGCCTATAGCTGATTTGAAAGCCACTGGTGGTGCAGTGGTTATGCATTTGGCTGCTACCAAAAGGTCTGCAGTTTGAATCTACCAGTCGCTCCTTGGAAACCCTGTGGGGGGGCTCTACTCTGTCCTGTACGGTCCCTATGAGTGAGAATCCACTCGATAGCGACTTCTTTTTGTTTTGTTTTGTTTTAATACTAAGCTCAGAAAAGTTGTGTGTCAGGGTTGTATTTTTTCACAATACTTATTCAAGCAGTTCGAATCTACCAGTCACTCCTTGGAAACCCTATGGGTCAATTCTACTCTGTCCTTTAGGGTTGCTATGAGATAGAATCGACTCAACAGCAATGAACTTAGTCTTAGAGGAGCCCTTTGTCTGTCAAAGCTGAGAGTTTTACTTTATACTTTTTAAAACTGCCATGTCTCATGTTACGTGGCTACCCTTACAGGAGCATTTTTGGTGCTAACTTGACTTGTTCTTGGTGAAGGGCTCTGTATTCATTTTCTAGGGCTGCCATAGTAAATTACCAAAAACTCAGTGTCTTTAAAAAAACATATAATCCATACAGTCCAAGAAGCTGGATCATATGAAGAAGAAGGGGCACCAGGATTGGAGGAAGACTCGTTAACAGCCTAGACATGCAGATGACACAACCTTGCTTACTGAAAGTGAAGAGAACTTGAAGCACTTACTGATGAGGATCAAAGACTTCAGCCTTCAGTATGGATTACACTTCAACATAAAGAAAGCAAAAATCCTCACAACTGGAACAATAAAAAAATCACAATAAACAGAGAAAATACTGAAGTCGTCAAGGATTTCATCTTACTTGGATCCACAATCACCACCCATGGAAGCACACTTTGAGAAATCAAATGACATATTTTATTGGGCAAATCTGCTACAAAAGACCTCTTTAAAGTGTTAAAAATCAAAGATGTCACTTTGAGGACTAAGGTGTGCCTGAACCAAGCCATGATATTTTCAGTCACCTCATATGCATGCTAAAGCTGGACAATGAATAAGGAAGACGAAAGAACTGAAACTTGAATTATGTTGTTGGTGAAGAATAATGAATATACCATGGACTGCTAGAAGAATGAACACACCTGTCTTGGAAGAAGTACAGCCAGAATGCTCCTTAGAAAAGTGGGTGGCAAGACTTGGTCTCACGTACTCTGGACATATTATCAGGAGGAATCAGTCCCTGGAAAAAGACATCGTGCTTGGTAAAGTAGAGGGTCAGTGAAAAAGACAAAGATCCTCAATGAGACAGATTGAGACAGTGGCTGCAACAGTGGGCTCAGACGTAGCAATGAGAAAGGCCCAGGGCTGGGCACTGTTCCGTTCTGTTGTACACAGGGTCGCTATGTGTTGGAACTGACCCAACAGCACCTAACAACAACATCATAAACTCACTAGATCTCCTGGGGATAGAATGTCATATTCAGTGTAGAATAGATAGAGTTTCTTTGTTTGTTTGTTTACCATATTTACTAATACTATGATTTACATTTGATAACTTCCGCAGTCTGTTGGATCGCCTTTCTTTGAATGGACACAAACATGCATCTCTTGCAGTCTGTTGGCCAGGTAGCTAGCTTCCAAATTTCTTTGCATGGTGGAGTGAGCATCTGCAGTGCTGCATCTGTTTGTTGAAACAACTCAGTGGGTGTTCTGTCAGCTCCTGGAGCCTTGTTTTTCGCCAGTGTCTTCAGTGTAGCTTGGACTTCTTGCTTCACTACTACCAGTTCTTCATCATATGCCACCTCATGAAACGACTGAAAGTCGACCATTTCTTTTGGTACTGTGACTCTGTGTATTCTTTCCATCTTTTGTGTGTGTGTGCTTTAAGTGAACCTTTACAAATCAAGTCAGTCTCTCATACAAAAATTTGTATACAGCTTGCTATGTACTCCTAGTTCCTCTCCCACTAATGAGACAGCACACTTCTTCTCTCAGCCCTGAATTCCCTGTGTCCCTTCAGCTACTTTCTGTCCCCCTCTGCCTTCTCATCTCCCCTCCAAACGGGAGCTGCCCACATAGTCTCATGTGTCCACTTGAGACAAGAAGGTCACTCCTCACCACTATCATTTTCTATCCTATAATCCAGGCCAATCCCTGTCTGAAGAGTTGGCTTTGGGAATGGTTCCAGTCTTGGGCCAACAGAAGGTCTGGGGACCATGACCTCCAGGGTTCCTCTAGTCTCAGTCAGATCACTAAGTCTGATTTTTTTTTATGAGACTTTGAGGTCTGCATCTCACTGCTCTCATGCTCCGTCAGGGATGCCCTGTTTCGTTCCCTGTCGGGGCAGTCTTCGGTTGTAGACAGGCACCATCTAGTTCGTCTGGTCTCAGGCTGATATAGTCTTGGATTTATGTGGCCATTTCTGTCTTCTGGACTCATAATTACCTTGTGTCTTTGGTGTTCTGCATTCTCCTTTGCTCCAGGTGGGTTGAGACCAATGGATGCATCTTAGATGGCCGCTTGATAGTGTTTTTAAGACTGCAGACGCCACTCACCAAGTGGGATGCAGAATGTTTTCTTAATAGATTTTATTATGCCAATTGACCTAGATGTCCCCTGAAAACATGGTCCCTCAACTGCTGCCCCTGCTACTCTGGCCTTTGGAGCATTTGGTTTATTCAGGAATCTGCTTTTCATTTAGTCCATTTATGCTGACCTCTCCTTTATTGTATGTTGTCTTTCCCTTCACCTAAAATAGTTCTTGTCTACTATCTAGATTTGCAAATATCCTTCTCCCTCCCTTTCTCCCCACCCTCGTAACTATCAAAGAATATTTTCTTCTCTGTTTAGACTATTTCTTGAGTTCTTATAATAGTGGTCTCATACAATATTTGTCCTTTTGCAACTGACTAATTTCACTCAGCGTAATGCCCTCCAGATTCCTCCAAGCTATGAAATATTTCACGGATTCATCATTGTTCTTGATCTGTGTGAAGTATTCCATCGTGTGAATGCACCACAATTTATTTATCCATTCATCTGTTGATGGGCACCTTGGTTACTTCCATCTTTCTGCTATTGTAAACAGTGCTGCAATGAACATGGTTGTCCATGTATCTGTTCATATAAAGGCTCTTATTTCTCTAAGATATATTCCAAGGAGTGGGATTGCCATATCCTATTGTAGTTGTATTTCTAGCTTTTTAAGGAAGTGCCAGATTGATCTCCAAAGTGGCTGCACCATTTTAAATTCCCACCAGCAGTGAATAAGTGTTCCAGTCTCTCTACAACCTCTCCAACATTTATTATTTTGTGATTTGGCATTAATGGCAGCCTTGCTGGAGTGAGATGGTGTCTCGTTGTAGTTTTGATTTACATTTCTCTAATGGCTAATGATTGTGAGCATTTCCTCATGTATCTGTTACCTGCCTGAATGTCTTCTTCGTTGAAGTGCCTGTTCCTATCCTTTGCCCATCTTTAAAATGGATTATTTGTCTTTTTGTTATTGAGTTTTTGCAATATCATGTAGATTTTAGAGATCAGAGGCTGATCGGAAATGTTATAGCTAAAAATTGTTTCCCACTCTGTAAGTAATCAGTTTACTCTTCTGGTGAAGGCTTGGGCTGAGCGTAAGTGTTCGATTTTTAGGAGTTCTCTTTTCTCTTTGGGTGCTTGCACATTGTTAGCAATGTTTTTTGTACTGTTTATGCTACATATTTTTTTTTTATTAGGGCTCCTAGTGTTGTCCCTGTTTTTTCTTCCATGATTTTTATCATTTTAGATTTCATATTTAGGTCTTTGATCCATTTCAGTTAGTTTTTGTGCATGGTGTGAGGTATGGATCTTGTTTCATTTTTTTGTGGAGGGATATCCAGTTATGCCAGCACCATTTGTTAAAGAGGCTATCTTTCCCCCATTTAACTGACTTTGAGCCTTTATCAAATATCAGCTAATAAGTGAATGGATTTATGTCTGGTTTCTCAGTTCTGTTCCATTGGTCTATGTGTCTGCTGCTGTACCGGTACCAGGCTGTTTTCACTACTATGGCGGTATAATAAGTTCTAAAATCAGGTAACGTGATGCCTCCCACTTTGTTCTTCTTTTTCAGTAATGCTTTATTTATCTGGGGCCTCTTTCCCTTCCATATGAAGTTGGTGATTTGTTTCTCCATCACATTAAAAAATGTCCTTGGAATTGGGATTGGAATTGCAGCATATCTATAGATCGCTTTCAGTAGAAGAGACATTTTTACAATGTTCAGAGTTCCTGTCTATGATCAAGGTATGTTTGTCCACTTACGTAAGTCTCTTTTGGTTTCTTGTAGTAGTGTCTTGTAGTTTTCTTTGTATAGGTCTTTTATGTCTCTGGTTACAATTATTCCTAGTATTTTATCTTCTTGGGGGCTACTGTAAATGGTATTGATTTGGTGATTTCCTCTTCAATGTTCTTTTTGTTGGTGTAGAGGAATCCAACTGATTTTTGTAGGTTTATCTTGTATCCTGATATTCTGCTGAACTCTTCTACTAGTTTCAGTAGTTTTCTTGAGGATTCTTTAGGGTTTTCTCTGTATAAGATCGTGTTATCTGCAAATAGAGATACTTTTATTTCTTCTTTACCAATCTGGATGCCCTTTATTTCTTTATCTGGCCTAATTGCTCTGGCTAGGACCTCCAGCATACTGTTGAATAAGAGTGGTGATAAAGGGCATCCTTGTCTGGTTCCCCATCTCAAGGGAATGCTTTCAGGCTCTCTCCATTAAGGGTGATGTTGGCTGTTGGCTTTATATAAATGCCCTTTATTGTGTTGAGGAATTTTCCTTCAATTCCTATTTTGCTGAGAGTTTTTCTCATGAACGGGTGTTGGACTTTGTCAAATGCCTTTTCTGCATCAGTTGATAAGATCATGTGGTTCTTGTCCTTTGTTTTACCTATATGGTGGATTACTTCGATTGTTCTTCTAATGTTGAACCATCCCTGCATACCTAGTATGAATCCCACGTGGTCCTGGTGAATTATTTTTTTTGACATGTTATTGAATTCTATTGGGTAGAATTTTGTTGAGGATTTTTGCATCTAATTTCGTAAGGAATATAGGTCTGTAATTTGTTTTTTTTTTGTGTGTGTGTGTGTGGTGTCTTTACCTGGTTTTGGTAACAGGGATATGCTGGCTTCATAGAATGAGTTTGGGAGTATTTCATCTTTTTCAATGCTCTAAAATACCTTTACTAGTAGTAGTGTTAACTCTTTCCTGAAAGTTTGGTAGAACTCACCAGGGAAGCTGTCAGGGCCAGGGCTTTTGTTGTTGTTGTTGGGAGATTTTTAATTTTTAAAATTACCTTTTTCAACCTCTTCTTCTGTTATGGGTTTATTTAACTGTTCTACCTCTGTTTCTGTTAGTTTAGGTAGGCAATGTGTTTCTAGAAATTCATCCATTTCTTCTAGGTTTTCAAAGTTGTTAGAGTATGATTTTTCATACTAATCTGATATGATTCTTTTAATTTCAGTTGGGTCTGTTGTGATGTTGGGTAATTTGCTTCTTCTCCTGTTTTTCTTTTGTCCGTTTGGCCAATGTTTTAGCAATTTTGTTAATTTTTTCAAAGAACCAGCTTTTGGTCTTGTTAACTCTTTCAATTTTTTTTTCTGTTCTCTATTTCATTTAATTCTGCTCTACTTTTTATTATTTAATTTCTTCTGATGCCTGAGGGTTTCTTTTGTTGCTCTCTTTCTATTTCTTCAAGTTGTAGGGATAATTCTTTGATTTTGGCCCTTTCTTCTTTTTGGATGTGTGCATGTATTGCTATAAATTGACCTCTGAGCACTGCTTTACCTGTGTCTCAAAGGTTCTGGTAGGAAGTGTTTTCATTCTCATTGGATACTGTAAATTTCTTTATTCCATCCTTAATTTCTTCTATAACCCAGTCGTTTTTGAGCAAGGTATTGCTCAGTTTCTGAGTGTTTGATTTCTTTCCCCTGCTTTTTTTTTTGTTTTGTTTTTGATTTCTACTTTTATAGCTTCATGGTCAGAGAAGATGCTTTGCAATATTTTGATGTTTTGGATTCTTTAAGGTGTGCTTTATTGCCTAATATGTGGTCTCTCCCAGAGAATGTTCCATATGCATTGGAAAAGAAAGTATACTTGGCTGCTGTTGGGTGGAGTGTTCTGTATATGTATGTGAAGTCAAGTTGATTGATTGTGGCATTTAGATCTTCCATGTCTTTACTGAGCTTCTTTCTGAATGTTCTGTTCGTCACCAAAGTGGTATGTTGAAGTCACCTAATATTGTTGTGGAGCTGTCTATCTCACTTTACAATGCTGTTAGAGTTTGTTTTATGTATCTTGAAGCCCTGTCATTGGGTGTGTGAATATTTAATATGGTGATATCCTCCTGGTATATTGTCTGTTTAATCATTTTATAGTGTCCTTCCTTATCCTTTTCGGTGAATTTAACTTTAAAGTCTATTTTGTCAGAAATTAATATTGCCACTCTTGCTCTTTGTTGATTCTTTTTTGCTTGATATATATTTTTTCCATCCTTTGAGTTTTAGTTTGTTTGTGTCTTTAAGGAGTGTCTCTTGTAGGCAGTGTATAGATGGATCGTGTTTTTTAATCCATTCTTTCACTCTCTGTCTCTATTTGTGCATTTAGTCCACTTACAGTCAGTGTAATTCTGGTAGTTATGAGTTTTGTGCTGTCATTTTGATATCTTTTTTTGTATGTTGTCGAGTTTCTTTTTTCTGCTTAATTTTTTGTACTGAGTAGTTTTTCTCTGTATGTGGTCTTTTCCTCTTATTCGTTGTTGATTTTTTTTTTCTGAGTTGTTACGTTTTTCTTGTATTTTATTTTGATGTGTAGGATTGTTAGTCTCCTTTTTGGTTACCTTAATATTTGCCATTATTTTTCTAAGTTTAAATCTAACTTTTATTTCTCTCTACCCCTTGACTATCTCTCTATATGAAAGATCTATGACTACATTTTTCAGTCCCTCTTTATTATTTTAGTATTGTCGTCCTTTACGTAATAACATCACTGTTTCCCTGTTCTGAGCATTTTTTTATCTTGATTTATTTTTGTGATTTCCCTACCTGGGTTGATATCTGGTTGCTCTGTCCTGCATTCTAGTCTTGGGTTGATATCTGATATTGTTGATTTTCTAACCAGAAAACCCTCTTTAGTATTTCTTGTAGGTTTTTTTTTTTTTTTTTTTTACAAATTCCCTAATCTTCTGTTTATCTGGAAATGTCCTAATTTCACCTTCATATTTGAGAGACAGTTTTGCTGTGTATATGATTCTTGGCTGGCAAATCTTTTCCTTCATTACTTTATATAACTCATCCCATTGCCTTCTTCCCTGCATGGTTTCTCTCGAGTAGTCTGAGCTTATTCTTATTGAGTCTCTTTTGTAGGCGACTTTTCGTTTATTCCTAGCTGCTCTTAAAATTCTCTCTTTGTCTTTGGTTTTGGCAAGTTTGTTTATAATATGTCTGGGTGACTTTCTTTTGAGATCTACCTTATGTGGGGTTCAATGAGCATTTTGAATAGATATCTGCTGCTCATCTTTCACGGTATCAAGGAAATTTTCTGCCAACAAATCTTCAACAATTCTCTCTGTTTTTTCTGTTAACCCTCCCTAATCTGATACTTCACTCTTAGGTTATTTCTCTTGATAGAGTCCCGCATGATTCTTAGGATTTCTTCATGTTTTTAAAAATAGTTTTATCTGATTTTTCTTCAAATATATTGGTGCCACGTTATTTATCTTCAATCTCACCAATTCTGCTTTCCATTTCCTCAATACTGTTCCTCTGTCCACTGAGTTGTCTAATTCTGTAATTTTATTGTCAATCTTCTGAATTCCTGATTGCTTTCTTTCTATGGATTGTTGCAGCCTATTAAATTTTTCTTTATGTTCTTGGGTAGCCTTTTTAATTTCTTCATCTAGTTTATCTGTGTGTTCTTTGGCTTGTTCTGCACTTTGCCTGATCTCCCTGATCTCTTGAAAGTTCTGTATATTAACCTTTTGTATTCTACGTCTGGTAATTCCAGGAAGACACCTTCATGTGGAAGATTCCTTGATTCTTTGTTTTGAGAGATTGTTGAAGTGATCATGGTCTGCTTCTTTATGTGATTTGATATTGACTGCTGTCTCTGAGCCATCCATAAGTTATTTTATTTTATAATTTTACTTTTGCCTACTGTATCCTAGCTTTTTGCTTTGTTTTGTTTTGATATGCCCAAATAGGGTGCTTGAGTGAGCTCGCTTGATCATTTGCAACTTTCAAGATTTAACGTCCTGTCACCAGATGGCTCGAGCTGTTACCAGGTATATGAGCCTAGGAGTCCATTCACTTTTCTTGTATAGATTCAGCTCAGGTGTCTAGATAGTTGGTCATCAATTGTAGGTCATCAAGTCCTATAGTCTTAGATGGGGAGGGGTGATTGTTGGAGACACAGGTATCTGGTTGCATCAGGGGGTCACACTCTGAACAAAGGCAGGGGGCTGACAACCATCTCCCAAGTGTCTGTGAGGAAAGTGCACCCGTTTTCTATAGTGCACAGGTAGCTGGGTTCTGCATTTATACCACAGGCACCCTATGCTTTTGGTTGTAAGGACTGGGAGGCACCTGTTATCCTTGGACCCCTGTCTTGGGTGTCTAGATGATGTGGGTGGAGCCACCACTCCTCAGGCCACCAATGTAGGTAGGTGAGGACCCTGTTTAATAGGCAGAGCAGTGTCAAACATCAAAAACACACCTCTCCACTGCAAGGTAAAACAGTTGAAGTTGGATACCCAGCACATACACCGTTGCAGTAACAAGGGCCTAATCTCCCGAGATGGGCCTACACAGGTCCATGCAGGGGTGAAAGGTATTTAAAGTCCGTGGACCATTTGTGCCTGGAAAGGAGCTTCTTCTGTCCTGAGCTCCCCAGCTTAGTGGAGCTGGCAGATTATCTTTTCCACCAGTTGTTAATTTATTCCTTCTCCAAGGCCAGGAGAACGGCTCAGGCTGCACAGCAACACCTATCTCAGGTGCAGGGAAATCTACAGCTACTGAAGCCGTCTTGGGGGCTGAGCGCACAGTAAAACGAATGCAAATACTTAGCTTTTGCCAACAACACTGCTCTTCTCTGGTTCCGGAGTTGTGAGTAGACTGTGTGACTTGCTGTCTCCCCCTGAGGAAACTGCATCCTGAATGCTACTGCCAGCCCTGCCAGTGTCCCTCCAGGGGATTGTGTCCAAGGGGTGCCATTTCTCACCACGTCAGGTCCAGCAACTGCTCGCCACTTCTGAACCGTGTCTCCCTCCCCCTGCCACTCAGTCTGATTTCCTAACTTTGCCTTTGATGTTCAGGGCCCTTATCTTGTCATGTATAAAATTGTTGCACTTGTTTTTTCAGGTCTTTGTTTTTTGTTTTTTTTTTTTGGTTTTTGTTGTAAGAGGGATCACTGGAAGTGTCTGACTACTGTGCAATCTTGACTCTGCCTCTCTCTATCTTCTTTTGATACTTTCTGTGTCATTTAATATTTTCCCTGTAGAATCCTTCAATATTGCAACACAAGGCTTGAATTTTTTCTTCAGTTCTTTCAGTTTGACAAATGCTGAGCATGTGCTTCCCTTTTGGTTTTCTAACTCCAGGTCTTTACACATTTCATGATAATATTTTACTTTGTCTTCTTGAGGTGCCCTTTGAAATCTTCTATTCATCTCTTTTACTTCATTATTTTCTTTTTGCTTTAGCTACTCTACATTCAAGAGCAAATTCGGAGTTTTTTCTGACATCCATTTTGGTCTTCTTTTTTTCTTTCCTGGCTTTTTAATGACCTCTTGCTTTCTGTTTTTTCCAACAGATATACATATATATTTTATTTTATATCTTTATTGTCATACTTTAGATGAAGGTTTACAGAACAAACTAGGTTCCCATTAAACAATTAGTACACGTATTGTTTTGTGACACTAATTACCAACCCCACAATATGTCAACACTCTGCCCTTCTTGACCCTGGGTTCCCTATGACCAGCTTTTCTGTCCCCTCCTGCCTTCTAGCCCTTGCCCCTGGGCTTTTGTGCCCCTTTAGTTTTGCTTTATGGGTCTGTCTAATCTTTGTCTGAAGGGTGAACTTCAGGAGTGACTTCATTACTGAGCTAAAAGTGTGTCCGGGGGACATACTCAGCATCTCTCCAGTCTCTGTCAGGTGAGTAATCTGGTCTTTTTTGAGAGTTAGAATTTTGTTCCACATTTTTCTCCAGCTCTCAGACCCTCTATTGTGATCCCTGTCAGAGCAATGACCTCTTACTTTCTTCATGTATAATGTCCTTGATGTCATTCCACAACTCATCTGGCCTTCAAGCATTAGCCTTCAATTTATCAAATCTATTCTTGAGATAGTCTCTAAATTCAGGTGAGATATAATCAAGGTTGTGCTTTGGCTCTCATAGACTTGCATATGAGAAATTGATGGTCTGTTCCACAGTCAGCCCCTGGTCTTGTTCTGACTGATGATATTGAGCTTTTCCATTGTCTCTTTCCACAGATGTAGACATTTGATTCCTGTATATTCCATCTGGTGAAGCCCATGCGTATACTCACCATTTAAGTTGTTGAAAAAAGGTATTTGCAATGAAGAAGTCATTGGTCGTGCAAAATTCTATCATGCTGTCTCCAAGGCCAGATTTTCCAACTACTGTTCCTTCTTCTTTGTTTCCAACTTTCACATTGCACTCATCAGTAATTATCAATGCATCTTGATTGCATGTCTGATCAATTTCAGACTGCAGAAGTTGGTAAAAATCTTCAGTTTCTTCATCTTTGGCATTAGCAGTTGGTGCATAAATTTGAATAATAGTCATATTAAGTGCTTGTCATGGATTGAAATGTGTCCCTAAAAAATATCTGTCAACTTGCCTAGGCCATGATTCCCAGTATTGTATGATTGTCTACCATTTAGTCATCTAATGTGATTTCCCTATGTGGTGTAAATCCTGTCACAATGATGTGATGAGATGGATTAGTCGCAGTTATATTGATGAGATCTATAAGATTAGATAGTGTCTTAAGGCAATACCTTTTGAGATATAAAAGAGACAAGCAAGCAGAGAGATATGGCGACCTCATAACACCAAGAAAGCATCCCCAGTAGCAGAGCATGTCCTTTGGACCCAGGGTCCCTGCACCTGAGAAGCCCCTTGACCAGGGGAAGATTGATGATGGAGACCTTCCCACAGAGCTGACAGAGAAAGTTTCCCCTGGAGCTGACACCCTGAATTTTGAATTCTAGCCTACTAGACTGTGAGAAAATTAATTTCTCTTTGTTAGAGCCACCCACTTGTGGCATTTCTGTTATAGCACCACTATATGACTAAGACACTGGTCTTCCTTGTAGGCATATGGATATCATTCTATCACTGACAGCATTGTACTTCAGGATAGATCTTGAAATGTTGTTTTTGATGATAAACTTAATGCCATTTCTCTTCGATTTGGCATAGTAGTCCATATGATTGTCCGATTCAAAATGGCGAATATCAGTCCATTTCAGCTCACTAATGCCTAAGATATTGATGTTTATGTGTTCCATTTCATTTTTTAATGATTTCTAATTTTCCTAGATTCATACTTCATACATTCTGTGTTTCTATTATTAATGGATGTTTGCAGCCGTTTCTTCTTATTTTGAGTCATGCCACATCAGCAAATGAAGGTCTCGAAAGCTTGATTCCATGCATGTCATTGAGGAGTGTGTGCAGTTTTGTTCTTATGTACTTGTATCTTTTAAAATAAATCTTGTAAAGCTTTTGTTTAATTAAATGGTTTTGAAAATTCATCTAAAATCATTGCTAAGTTTTCTGTTACAATTCATCAATTGCATTTAATTTCTATTAGGTTTTCTGTTTAGACTATTGTATAACCTTCAATAATAATTTTTTATATCAATTCACAACCATTATAATTTCTTTCTCTTTCTTTTTTGGGGGGTGTAAATCTGAAATATGAATATGAATAGAAGTGTTAAGAGCAGATATTATTTTCTCATTTCTTCTGTTAAATAAAGTTTTTTTTATTAACTTTTATTCAGCTTCAAGTGAACGTTTACAAATCAAGTCAGTCTGTCACGTATAAGTTTATACACATCTTACTCCTTACTCCCACTTGCTCTCCCCCTAATGAGTCAGCCCTTCCAGTCTCTCCTTTCGTGACAATTTTGCCAGCTTCCAACTCTCTCTATCCTCTCATCCCCCCTCCAGACAGGAGATGCCAACACAGTCTCAAGTGTCTACCTGATATAATTAGCTCACTCTTCCTCAGCATCTCTCTCCTACCCACTGTCCAGTCCCTTTCATGTCTGAGGAGTTGTCTTCGGGGATGGTTCCTGTCCTGTGCCAACAAAAGGTTTGGGGACCATGACCGCCGGAATTCCTCTAGTCACAGTCAGACCATTAAGTATGGTCTGTTTATGAGAATTTGGGGTCTGCATCCCACTGATGTCCTGCTCCCTCAGGGGTTCTCTATTGTCCTCCCTGTCAGTGCAGTTATTGATTGTAGCCAGGCACCAACTAGTTCTTCTGGTCTCAGGATAATGTAGGTCTCTGGTTCATGTGGCCCTTTCTGTCTCTTGGGCTCTTAGTTGTCATGTGACCTTGGTGTTCTTCATTCTCCTTTGCTCCAGGTGAGCTGAGACCAATTCATGCATCTTAGATGGCCACTTGTTAGCATTTAAGACACCAGACGCCACATTTCAAAGTGGGATGCAGAATGTTTTCATAACAGAATTATTTTGCCAGTTGACTTAGAAGTCCCCTTAGAGCATGGTTCCCAAACCCTGGACCTTGCTCCGCTGACGTTTGAAGCATTCATTTTATCCCGGAAACTTCTTTGCTTTTGGTCCAGTCCAATTGCGCTGACCTTCCATGTATTGAGTGTTGTCCTTCCCTTCACCTAAAGCAGTTCTTATCTACTAATTAATCAGTAAGAAACCCTCTCCATCCCTCCCTCCCTCCCCCAGTCATAACCACAAAAGTATGTGTTCTTCTCAGTTTTTACTATTTCTCAAGACCTTATACTAGTGGTCTTATACAATATTTGTTCTTTTGCTTCTGACTAATTTCGCTCAGCGTAATGCCTTCCAGGTTCCTCCATGTTATGAAATGTTTCACAGATTCGTCACTGTTCTTTATCAATGCGTAGTATTCCATCGTGTGAATATAGCACAGTTTATTTACCCATTCATCTGTTGATGGACACCTTGGTTGCTTCCAGCTTTTTGCTATTGTAAACAGGGCTGCAATAAACATGGATGTGCATATATCTGTTTGTGTGAAGGCTCTTGTTTCTCTAGGGTATATTCCGAGGAGTGGGATTTCTGGGTTGTATGGTAGTTCTATTTCTAACTGTATAAGATAACGCCAGATAGATTTCCAAAGTGGTTGTACCATTTGACATTCCCACCAGCAGTGTATAAGAGTTCCAGTCTCTCCGCAGTCTCTCCAACATTTATTATTTTGTGTTTTTTGGATTAATGCCAGCCTTGTTGGAGTGAGATGGAATCTCATCGTAGTTTAAATTTGCATTTCTCTAATGGCTAATGATCGAGAACATTTTCTCATGTGTCTGTTAGCTGCCTGAATATCTTCTTCAGTGAAGTGTGTTCATTTCCTTTGCCCACTTCTTGATTGGGTTGTTTGTCTTTTTGTGGTTGAGTTTTGACAGAATCATATAGATTTTAGAGATCAGGCGCTGGTCGGAGATGTCATAGCTGAAAATTCTTTCCCAGTCTGTAGGTGGTCTTTTTACTCTTTTGGTGAAGTGTTTAGATGAGCATAGGTGTTTGATTTTTAGGAGCTCCCAGTTATCGGGTCTCTCTTCATCATTTTTGGTAATGTTTTGTATTCTGTTTATGCCTTGTATTAGGGCTCCTAGGGTTGTCCCTATTTTTTCTTCCATGATCTTTATCGTTTTAGTCTTTATGTTTAGGTCTTTGATTCACTTGGAGGTAGTTTTTGTGCTTGGTCTGAGGTATGGGTCCTGTTTCATTTTTTTGCAAATGGATATCCAATTATGCCAGCACAATTTGTTAAAAGACTATCTTTTCCCCAATTAACTGATACTGGGCCTTTGTCAAATATCAGGTGCTCATATGTTGTTGGATTTATATCTCGGTTCTCAATTCTGTTCCACTGGTCTATGTGCCTGTTGTTGTACCAATACCAGGCTGTTTTGACTACTGTGGCTGTATAATAGGTTCTGAAATCAGGTACAGTGAGGCCTCCCACTTTCTTCTTCTTTTTCAGTAATGCTTTGCTTATCCGAGGCTTCTTTCCCTTCCATATGAAGTTGGTGATTTCTCTATCACATTAAAAAATGACATTGGAATTTGGATCGGAAGTGCATTGTATGTAAAGATGGCTTTTGGTAGAATAGACATTTTTGCTATGTTAAGTCTTCCTATCCATGAGCAAGGTATGTTTTTCTACTTAAGTAGGTCCTTTTTAATTTCTTGTAGTAGAGCTTTGTAGTTTTCTTTGTATAGGTCTTTTACATCCTTGGTAAGATTTATTCCTAAGTATTTTATCTTCTTGGGGGCTACTGTGAATGGTATTGATTTGGTGATTTCCTCTTCGATGTTCTTTTTGTTGATGTAGAGGAATCCAAGTGATTTTTGTATGTTTATCTTATAACCTGAGACTCTGCCAAACTCTTCTATTAGTTTCAGTAGTTTTCTGGAGGATTCCTTAGGGTTTTCTGTGTATTAAGATCATGTCATCTGCAAATAGAGATAATTTTACTTCCTCCTTGCCAATCTGGATGTCCTTTATTTCTTTGTCTAGCCTAATTGCCCTGGCTAGGACTTCTAGCACGATGTTGAATAAGAGCGGTGATAAAGGGCATCCTTGTCTAGTTCCCGTTCTCAAGGGAAATGTTTTCAGGCTCTCTCCATTTAGAATGATGTTGGCTGTTGGCTTTGCATAGATGCCCTTTATTATGTTGAGGAATTTTCCTTCAATTCCTACTTTGGTGAGAGTTTTTATCATGAATGGGTGTTGGACTTTGTCAAATGCCTTTTCTGCATCAATTGATAAGATCATGTGGTTTTTGACTTTTGTTTTATTTATGTGATGGATTACACTAATGGCTTTTCTGATATTAAACCAGCCTTGCATAAAAAAAAAAAACCTGGTATAAATCCCACTTGATCGTGGTGAATTATTTTTTTGATATGTTGTTGAATTCTATTGGCTAGAATTTTGATGAGGATTTTTGCATCTATGTTCATGAGGAATATAGGTCTGTAATTTTCTTTTTTTGTAATGTCTTTACCTGGTTTTGGTATCAGGGAGACGGTGGCTTCAGAGAATGAGTTGGGTAGTATTCCGTCCTTTTCTATGCTTTGAAATACCTTTAGTAGTAGTGGTGTTAACTCTTCTCTGAAAGTTTGGTAGAACTCTGCAGTGAAGCCGTCCGGGCCAGGGCTTTTTGTTTTTGGGAGTTTTTTGATTACCTTTTCAATCTCTTTTTTTTTTTTATTGAAGTTTTTTGATTACTCTTTCAATCTCTTTTTTTGTTATGAGTCTATTTAGTTGTTCTACTTCTGAATGTGTTAATTTAGGTAGGTAGTGTTTTTCCAGGAATTCATCCATTTCTTCTAGGTTTGCAAATTTCTAAGAGTACAATTTTTCATAATAATCTGATATGATTCTTTTAATTTCAGTTGCTTCTGTTGTGATGTGATCCTTCTCGTTTCTTATTTGGGTTATTTGTTTCCTTTCCTGTATTTCTTTAGTCAGTCTAGCCAATGGTTTATCAATTTTGTTAATTTTTTCAAAGAACCAGCTTTTGGGTTTGTTAATTCTTTCAATTGTTTTTTCTGTTCTCTAATTCATTTAGTTCAGCTCTAATTTTTATTAGTTGTTTTCTTCTGGTGCTTGATGGATTGTTTTGTTGCTCACTTTCTATTTGTTCAAGTTGTAGGGACAGTTCTTTGATTTTGGCTCTTTCTTCTTTTTGTATGTGAGCATTTCTTGATATAAATTGGCCTCTGAGCACTGCTTTTGCTGTGTCCCAGAGGTTTTGATAGGAAGTATTTTCATTCTCATTGTATTCTATGAATTTCCTTATTCCCTCCTTGATGTCTTCTATCACCCAGTCTTTTTTCAGGAGGGTATTGTTCATTTTCCAAGTATTTGATTTCTTTTCCCTAGTTTTTCTGTTATTGATTTCTAGTTTTATTGCCTTGTGGTCTGAGAAGATGCTTTGTAATATTTCGATGTTTTGGAGTCTGCAAAGGTTTGCTTTATGACCTAATATGTGGTCTATTCTAGAGAATGTTCCATGTGCGCCAGAAAAAAAAGTATACTTTGCAGCAGTTGGGTGGAAAGTTCTGTATAAGTCAATGAGGTCAAGTTGGTTGATTGTTGTAATTAGGTCTTCCGTGTCTCTATTGAGCTTCTTACTGGATGTCCTGTCCTTCTCCGAAAGTGGTGTGTTGAAGTCTCCTACTATAATTGTGGAGGTGTCTATCTCACTTTCCAGTTCTGTTAAAATTTGATTTATGTATCTTGCAGCCCTGTCATTGGGTACATAAATATTTAATATGGTTATGTCTTCCTGATCAATTGTCCCTTTTATCATTATGTAGTGTCCTTCTTTATCCTTTGTGGTGAATTTAAGTCTAAAGTCTATTTTGTCAGAAATTAATATTGCTACTCCTCTTCTTTTTTGCTTGTTGTTTGCTTGATATATTTTTTTCCATCCTTTGAGTTTTAGTTTGTTTGTGTCTCCAAGTCTAAGGTGTGTCTCTTGTAGGCAGCATATAGATGGATCGTGTTTCTTTATCCAGTCCGAGACTCTCTGTCTCTTTATTGGTGCATTTAGTCTATTTACATTCAGCGTAATTATAGAAAAATAAGTGTTTAGTGTTGTCATTTTGATGTCTTTTTATGTGTGTTCTTGACAATTTCATTTTTCCACATACTTTTTTGTGCTGAGACGTTTTTCTTAGTAAATTGTGAGATCCTCATTTTCATAGTGTTTGACTTTATGTTTGTTGAGTCGTTACTTTTTTCTTGGCTTTTGTCTTGAGTTATGGAGTTGTTATACCTCTTTGTGGTTACCTTAATATTTACCCCTATTTTTCTAAGTAAAAACATAACTTGTAATGTTCTATATCGCCTTGTATCACTCTCCATATGGCAGTTCTATGCCACCTGTATTTAGTCCCTCTTTTTGATTATTGTGATCTTTTACATTTTGACTTCAGTGATTCCCTGTTATGAGCATTTTTTTTTAATTAATCTTAATTTGTTTTTGTGATTTCCCTATTTGAGTTGATATCAGGATGTTCTGTTTTGTGACCTCATGTTGTGCTGGTATCTGATATTATTCGTTTTCTGACCAAACAATATCCTTTAGTATTTCTTGTAGCTTTGGTTTGGTTTTTGCAAATTCTCTAAACTTGTGTTTATCTGTAAATATCTTAATTTCACCTTCATATTTCAGAGAGAGTTTGGCTGGATATATGATCCTTGGCTGGCAGTTTTTCTCCTTCAGTGCTCTGTATGTGTCGTCCCATTCCCTTCTTGCCTGCATGGTTTCTGCTGAGTAGTCTAAACTTATTCTTATTGATTCTCCCTTGAAGGTGACCTTCTTTTCTCCCTGGCTGCTTTTAAAATTTTCTGTTTATGTTTGGTTTTGGCGAGTTTGATGTTAATATGTCTTGGTGTTTTCCTTTTTGGATCAGTCTTAAATGGGGTTCGATGAGCATCTTGGATAGATATCCTTTCGTCTTTCATGATGTCAGGGAAGTTTTCTGTCAGCAGATCTTCAACTATTTTCTCTGTGTTTTCTGTCCTCCCTCCCTGTTCTGGGACTCCAATCACACACAAGTTATCCTTCTTGATAGAGTCCCACATGATTCTTAGGGTTTCTTCATTTTTTTTAATTCTTTTATCTGTTTTTTTTTTTCAGCTATGTTGGTGTTAATTCCCTGGTCCTCCAGATGTCCCAGTCTGCATTCTAATTGCTCAAGTCTGCTCCTCTGACTTCCTATTGCGTTGTCTAATTCTGTAATTTTATTGTTAATCTTTTGGATTTCTACATGCTGTCTCTCTAAGGATTCTTGCAACTTGTGAATTTTTCCACTATGTTCTTGAATAAATGTCTTTCTTTACTCTCTGGTTCTTTTTAAGATTTTTTATTGTATTCATGTACTGAAGTTTCACTACATTATATCTTGATTCAGATTTATTTTTACTTTGCCCTCTTGGGATATCTTTGCCTTCCCTAATCTAAGGATTTTTATGTTTCATTGTTTTTGGTCACTAGTTTCCCAAATGTTTTTTCCTATATTATTTATTTATTTATTTATTTTTAATAACTTTTATTAAGCTTCAAGTGAACGTTTACAAATCCAATCAGTCTGTCATATATAACTTTACATACTTCTCACTCCCTACTCCCACTTGCTCTCCCCCTCTTGAGTCCGCCCTTTCAGTCTCTCCTTTCTTGACAATTTTGCCGGCTTCCCTCTCTCTCTATCCTCCCATCCCCCCTCCAGACAAGAGTTGCCAACACAATCTCAAGTGTCCACCTGATATAATTAGCTCACTCTTCATCAGCGTCTCTCTCCCACCCGCTGACCAGTCCCTTTCATTTCTGATGAGTTGTCTTCAGGGATGGTTCCTGTCCTGTGTCAACAGAAGGTCTGGGGAGCATGGCCGCCGGGATTCCTCCAGTCTCAGTCAGACCATTAAGTTTGGTCTTTTTATGAGAATTTGGGGTCTGTATCCCACTGATCTCCTGCTCCCTCAGGGGTCCTCTGCTGTGCTCCCTGTCAGGGCAGTCATCGATTGTGGCCGGGCACCAACTAGTTCTTCTGGTCTCAGGATGATGTAGGTTTCTGGTTCATGTGGCCCTTTCTGTCTCTTGGGCTCTTAGTTGTCGTGTGGCCTTGGTGTTCTTCAATTTCCTTTGCTCCAGGTGGGTTGAGACCAATTGCTGCATCTTAGATGGCTGCTTGTTAGCATTTAAGACCCCAGACGCCATATTTCAAAGTGGGATGCAGAATGATTTCATGATAGATTATTTTGCCAATTGACTTAGAAGTCCCTGCAAACCATGTTCCCCAGACCCCCCGCGCTTGCTCCGCTGACCTTTGAAGCATTCCTTTTATCCCGGAAACTTCTTTGCTTTTGGTCCAGTCCAATTGAGCTGACCTTCCATGTATTGAGTGTTGTCTTTCCCTTCACCTAAAGCAGTTCTTATCTACTGATTAATCAATAAAAAACCCTCTCCCACCCTCCCTCCCTCCCCCCCTCGTAACCACAAAAGTATGTGTTCTTCTCAGGTTTACTATTTCTCAAGATCTTATAATAGTGGTCTTATACAATATTTGTCCTTTTGCCTCTGACTAATTTCACTCAGCATAATGCCTTCCAGGTTCCTCCATGTTATGAAATGTTTCACAGATTCGTCACTGTTCTTTATCGATGAGTAGTATTCCATTGTGTGAATATACCACAATTTATTTACCCATTCATCCGTTGATGGACACCTTGGTTGCTTCCAACTTTTGCTATTGTAAACAGAGCTGCAATAAACATGGGTGTGCATTTATCTGTTTGTATGAAGGCTCTTGTATCTCTAGGGTATATTCCTAGGAGTGGGATTTCTGGGTTGTATGGTAGTTCTATTTCTAACTGTTTAAGATAATGCCAGATAGATTTCCAAAGTGGTTGTACCATTTGACATTCCCACCAGCAGTGTATGAGAGTTCCAATCTCTCCACAGCCTCTCCAACATTTATTATTTTGTGTTTTTTGGATTAATGCCAGCCTTGCTGGTGTGAGATGGAATCTCATCGTAGTTTGAATTTGCGTTTCTCTAATGGCTAATGATCGAGAGCATTTTCTCATGTATCTGTTGGCTGCCTGAATATCTTCTTTAGAGAAATGTGTGTTCATATCCTTTGCCCACTTCTTGATTGGGTTGTTTGTCTTTTTGTGGTTGAGTTTTGACAGAATCATGTAGATTTTAGAGATCAGGCGCTGGTCGGAGATGTCATAGCTAAAAATTCTTTCCCAGTCTGTACGTGGTCTTTTTACTCTCTTGGAGAAGTCTTTAGATGAGCATAGGTGTTTGATTTTTAGGAGCTCCCAGTTATCGGGTTTCTCTTCATCATTTTTGGTAATGTTTTGTATTCTGTTTATGCCTTGTATTAGGGCTCCTAGGGTTGTCCCAATTTTTTCTTCCATGATGTTTATCGTTTTAGTCTTTATGTTTAGGTCTTTGATCCACTTGGAGTTAGTTTTTGTGCATGGTGTGAGGTATGGGTCCTGTTTCATTTTTTTTCAAATGGATATCCAGTTATGCCAGCACCATTTGTTAAAAAGGCTATCTTTTCCCCAGTTAATTGACACTGGTCCTTTGTCAAATATCAGCTGCTCATACGTGGATGGATCTATGTCTGCGTTCTCAATTCTGTTCCATTGGTCTATGTGTCTGTTGTTGTACCAATACCAGGCTGTTTTGACTACTGTGGCTGTATAATAGGTTCTGAAGTCGGGTAAGGTGAGGCCTCCCACTTTCTTCCTCTTTTTCAGTAGTGCTTTGCTTATCCGGGGCTTCTTTCCCTTCCATATGAAATTGGTGATTTGTTTCTCTATCCACTTAAAATATGACATTGGAATTTGGATCGGAAGTGCGTTAAATGTATAGATGGCTTTTGGTAGAATAGACATTTTTACTATGTTAAGTCTTCCTATCCATGAGCAGGGTATGTTTTTCCACTTAAGTATGTCCTTTTGAATTTCTTGTAGTAGAGCTTTGTAGTTTTCTTTGTATAGGTCTTTTACATCCTTGGTAAGATTTATTCCTAAGTATCTTATCTTCTTGGGGGCTACTGTGAATGGTATTGATTTGGTTATTTCCTCTTCGGTGTTCTTTTTGTTGATGTAGAGGAATCCAAGTGATTTTTGTATGTTTATTTTATAACCTGAGACTCTGCCAAACTCTTCTATTAGTTTCAGTAGTTTTCTGGAGGATTCCTTAGGGTTTTCTGTGTATATAATCATGTCATCTGCAAATAGTGATAACTTTACTTCTTCCTTGCCAATCCGGATACCTTTTATTTCTTTGTCTAGCCTAATTGCCCTGGCTAAGACTTCCAACACGATGTTGAATAAGAGCGGTGATAAAGGACATCCTTGTCTGGTTCCCATTCTCAAGGGAAATGCTTTCAGGTTCTCTCCATTTAGAGTGATATTGGCTGTTGGCTTTGCATAGATGCCCTTTATTATGTTGAGGAATTTTCCTTCAATTCCTATTTTGGTAAGAGTTTTTATCATGAATGGGTGTTGGACTTTGTCAAATGCCTTTTCTGCATCAATTGATAAGATCATGTGGTTTTTGTCTTTTGTTTTATTTAAGTGATGGATTACATTAATGGTTTTTCTGATATTAAACCAGCCTTGCATACCTGGTATAAATCCCACTTGATCAGGGTGAATTATTTTTTGGATGTGTTGTTGGATTCTATTGGCTAGAATTTTGTTGAGGATTTTTGCATCAATGTTCATGAGGGATATAGGTCTATAATTTTCTTTTTTTGTAATGTCTTTACCTGGTTTTGGTATCAGGGGGATGGTGGCTTCATAGAATGAGTTGGGTAGTATTCCGTCATTTTCTATGCTTTGGAATACCTTTAGTAGTAGTGGTGTTAACTCTTCTCTGAAAGTTTGGTAGAACTCTGCAGTGAAGCCGTCCGGGCCAGGGTTTTTTTTCTTGGGAGTTTTTTGATTACCGTTTCAATCTCTTTTTTTGTTATGGGTCTATTTAGTTGTTCTACTTCTGAATGTGTTAGTTTAGGTAGGCAGTGTTTTTCCAGGAATTCATCCATTTCTTCTAGGTTTTCAAATTTGTTAGAGTACAATTTTTCATAATAATCTGAAATGATTCTTTTAATTTCATTTGGTTCTGTTGTGATGTGGTCCTTCTCATTTCTTATTCGGGTTATTTGTTTCCTTTCCTGTATTTCTTTAGTCAGTCTAGCCAATGGTTTATCAATTTTGTTAATTTTTTCAAAGAACCAGCTTTTGGCTTTGTTAATTCTTTCAATTGTTTTTCTGTTCTCTAATTCATTTAGTTCAGCTCTAATTTTTATTAGTTGTTTTCTTCTGGTGCCTAATGGATTCTTTTGTTGCTCACTTTCTATTTGTTCAAGTTGTAGGGAGAGTTCTCTGCTTTTGGCTCTTTCTTCTTTTTTTATGTGTGCATTTATTGATATAAATTGGCCTCTGAGCACTGCTTTTGCTGTGTCCCAGAGGTTTTGATAGGAAGTATTTTCATTCTCATTGTTTTCTATGAATTTCCTTATTCCCTCCTTGATGTCTTCTATCACCCAGTCTTTTTTCAGGAGGGTATTGTTCATTTTCCAAGTATTTGATTTCTTTTCCCTAGTTTTTCTGTTATTGATCTCTAGTTTTATTGCCTTGTGGTCTGAGAAGATGCTTTGTAATATTTCGATGTTTTGGAGTCTGCAAAGGTTTGTTTTATGACCTAATATGTGGTCTATTCTAGAGAATGTTCCATGTGCGCCAGAAAAAAAAGTATACTTTGCAGCAGTTGGGTGGAAAGTTCTGTATAAGTCAATGAGGTCAAGTTGGTTGATTGTTGTAATTAGATCTTCCGTGTCTCTGTTGAGCTTCTTACTGGATGTCCTGTCCTTCTCCGAAAGTGGTGTGTTGAAGTCTCCTACTATAATTGTGGAGGTATATATCTCGCTTTTCAATTCTGTTAAAATTTGATTTATGTATCTTGCAGCCCTGTCATTGGGTGCATAAATATTTAATATGGTTATGTCTTCCTGATCAATTGTCCCTTTTATCATTATATAGTGTCCTTCTTTATCCTTTGTGGTGGATTTAAGTCTAAAGTCTATTTTGTCAGAAATTAATATTGCTATTCCTCTTCTTTTTTGCTTATTGTTTGCTTGATATACTTTTTTCCATCCTTTGAGTTTTAGTTTGTTTGTGTCTCTAAGTCTAAGGTGTGTCTCTTGTAGGCAGCATATAGATGGATCGTGTTTCTTTATCCAGTCTGTGACTCTCTGTCTCTTTATTGGTGCATTTAGTCCATTTACATTCAGGGTAATTATAGATAAATAAGTTTTTAGTGCTGTCATTTTGATGCCTTTTTATGTGTGTTGTTGACAATTTCATTTTTCCACATACTTTTTTGTGCTGAGGCGTTTTTCTTAGTAAATTGTGAGATCCTCATTTTCATAGTGCTTGACTTTATGTTAGTTGAGTCGTTACGTTTTTCTTGGTTTTTATCTTGAGTTATAGAGTTGTTATACCTTTTTGTGGTTACCTTATTATTTACCCCTATTTTTCTAAGTAAAAACCTAACTTGTATTGTTCTATATCGCCTTGTATCACTCTCCATATGGCAGTTCAATGCCTCCTGTATTTAGTCCCTCTTTTTGATTATTGTGATCTTTTACCTATTGACTTCCATGATTCCCTGTTATGTGTATTTTTTTTTTAATTAATCTTAATTTGTTTGTTTTTGTGATTTCCCTATTTGAGTTGATATCAGGACGTTCTGTTTTGTGACCTTGTGTTGTGCTGATATCTGATATTATTGGTTCTCTGACCGAACAATATCCTTTAGTATTTCTTGTAGCTTTGGTTTGGTTTTTGCAAATTCTCTAAACTTGTGTTTGTCTGTAAATATCTTAATTTCGCCTTCATATTTCAGAGAGAGTTTTGCCGGATATATGATCCTTGGCTGGCAGTTTTTCTCCTTCAGTGTTCTGTATATGTCGTCCCATTCCCTTCTTGCCTGCATGGTTTCTGCTGAGTAGTCAGAACATATTCTTATTGATTCTCCCTTGAAGGAAACCTTTCTTTTCTCCCTGGCTGCTTTTAAAATTTTCTGTTTATGTTTGGTTTTGGCGAGTTTGATGATAATATGTCTTGGTGTTTTTCTTTTTGTATCAATCTTAAATGGGGTTCGATGAGCATCTTGGATAGATATCCTTTCATCTTTCATGATGTCAGGGAAGTTTTCTGTCAGCAGATCTTCAACTATTTTCTCTGTGTTTTCTGTCCCCCCTCCCTGTTCTGGGACTCCAATCACCCGCAGGTTATCCTTCTTGATAGAGTCCAACATAATTCTTAGGGTTTCTTCATTTTTTTTAATTCTTTTATCTGATTTTTTTTCAGCTATGTTGGTGTTGATTCCCTGGTCCTCCAGATGTCCCAGTCTGCATTCTAATTGCTCGAGTCTGCTCCTCTGACTTCCTATTGCGTTGTCTAATTCTGTAATTTTATTGTTAATCTTTTGGATTTCTACATGCTGTCTCTCTAAGGATTCTTGCAACTTGTGAATTTTTCCACTATGTTCTTGAATAAATGTCTTTCTTTACTCTCTGGTTCTTTTTAAGATTTTTTATTGTATTCATGTACTGAAGTTTCACTACATTATATCTTGATTCAGATTTATTTTTACTTTACCCTCTTGGGATATCTTTGCCTTCCCTAATCTAAGGATTTATATGTTTCATTGTTTTTAGTCACTAGTTCCCCAAATGTTTTTTCCTATATTTTTGAAGGGATAGAATTCCTCCACGTTTTGTGAATATATGTACATCATATTTACAATCATGTTTTTAAAATGGTTTTGCCCACGAGGTAGCTAATATTTTCCTAAATTAAAGAAGTGGGGAAAACAGGACAATACAGAAGTAATGAATGCCACATCAGATCAGTTATTTGATGCCATGTCTTATGACTGCCAATGGAACATATTGTTTTTTATCCATGTCTCCCTGTTTATGTGCTAGTATCCTGTCCTGTGAACTCATTTCAAGGGCTGTGTGCCTGACCCGGAAGCAGCTTTCAGCATTTTCCCCAGGTCTAAATAGAAGAGGATGTTTTTTCTTCTGTAAAAATAAATCCAAATAGGTTTTTTTTGTCCCTTTTATTTTTATTTTATCCATTGAAAGAAAAATAAATATTTATTTGTAGTCTATTTACAAAACTTTTAACCTGTCTTTATTTTTAATTTTCCCCCATAATTTTGTGATATGGGCACTAGCATTTATTACATTATACACAAAAAGAAAGGACAAGGAGAAAAAAATCTGATGATAGTTTCAGAGAAGAAACAAAAGTGGGAGAAACAAGCCTTAAATCTGGACCATGACCATACATGGGAGGTAAAACTTTTATTCACCACCTTCACTGGGTGACACCTAAAATATTTCAGGATTCATGTCAGGATTAAATTGTAGTTTATACTTCACACAACCTCTTAAGGTTGATATCACCACTGACATTTTATAGATGATAAAATTGATATGAGGAGATTTTAAGTAGTTTTCCCTAAATGTCCAGCTAAATTATGTATATATATAAAACCTTTTAAAATACATACCCTGTAAACCAAACCCATTACCATAGAGTTGATTCCAACTCACAGCTACCCTATATTATCTCTCAACTATTTGGAACTGGTGAATCTAAAGGGTGGTACACTTTTTAATGCCATAGAACAGAAAGAGAGAGAGAAAGGAAAGAAGTAAAGGAAGGGAGGGAGGGAGGAAGAGAAAGAGAGAGGGAGGAAGGAAGGAAGGAAGAAAGAAATGAAAGTTATTAAAATAGAAATTCTCTGTATATAGTAGAGGATCAACAATATATATAAAAGAATTTTTATTCCCAGATGAAATTGTTTTAGTGTTAAAAATTTATTCATTTTAACAAATTCTTGTGTTTATATTTTGTCATATGTCCTGGCTCTAACATATTCTCATTCAACAGTGAGTTATTCTAAAACAACCCAAATCTAATGAATGATAGAAGGAGAATGCGTATATTTAGTTAAGTGTCTTAACTAAATATACGCATTCTTCTCTTTAAGTATAACTTCTCCGTAAAACAGCCTTTCAGGAAAAGAGATTGAAAAGAGGTGAGCATTGCTCTCCTTTGAGCGTTTACACCCCAAATTTACTAAGAAAATCACCCTCATAGAAAACTTCTTTCAATGACGTCACACATTTATTATGACGTTTCAGGGGAATGAGGTCATTTCTAAGTTCCAAAGGAACAAATTCATTGGAATTCAATAAATGTGGAATTAAAGAAAAATAACTTCTTAAAAAATGAACTACCATAAACAGTGCCACTTTACAATGGAGACTTTGTCTTCCACAGCAGTGCCCCCAAAGGGTGGTGGGTCTCTGGGGAAGAAGAAAGAAAGCATGGGGTCTGCAGAGGTGGAGGATGTGGTGATGGAGAGGCCTCCAGGGGTCCCTGTGACCAAAGCTTTGGGCTCACAGGTGAGGATAAGGACCCTGAAAGCTCTACTAAATCTACTCTCTATTCTCAGAGGTCTCTATCCAAGAGGAAAATGCCCAGGAGTCAACAATATCCCAAGCAAAAAGCCCAAGTTCCAGGCCCAGGAAGATTCCAAAAACCATCAGAGAGCTCTTTTCCTTCATTTTCCACCAAGCAAACCTCTCACTCCTCCAGCTACGGGGCTGCCCCAGGACAGCGATGGGTCAGGTGCACATATTTCACCAAGGTGCGCACAGTCAAGGGGGTGGCGGTCGCCTGGCAGACCAAAACCTCCTTTGCCCCCGTGGGCAAGATGCCCCAGGTCTTTGAGGCCAAGCTCTCTGAGGAGAGCACGATCAGCTCTGCCCCCACACTGGCCAACACTCAGTCCCTGGTCAGCAACCTGGAGCCCTGGCAGGAGGGGACCCAGACCTGTACTCCGGACACCACCGACCAAGGGGAGGAGCATGGGGAGAGCCCCCGCGCAGCCACCCCAGAGTGGCTGGTGACCCGTGAGCACGGCTTCCGCTGCGTGGCCTGCTACCGCGTGTTCGAGTCCCGGGAGGCCCTGGTTGCGCACGCGGCGCGTGGTGTGACTCAGGGCTTCAGCTGCCGGGTCTTCTTTGAAGAGCTGCTGGAGAGGCGGCTGCCACGCTCAGTCCAGCGCAGGCCCCAACGCTGCCAGCAGCTGGCCAGGCGTTACCTGATGGCCTCCAAGAAGAGGGAGGTGAGGGAGAAGAGAGCGGTCTGCAGGCACCTGGAGGAGCAGCTGGAGAAGCAGAGAGAAGAACTGAAGAGGCTGAGGCACCAGCTGGACAGGCTGCAGAGGCAGGCCAGGCTGCAGAAGGCACAGCACCAAGGCCAGAGGGGGAAGCACCTAAAGACCTGCTAGCACCCTGGGACTAGGAGGAGCAGGGCCTTTGGGCTGGAAACGTGGGCCCTTCAGGAGAGACCTCCATTCAGGTTCGTTTAACCCAGCTTCCCTGGAAGATCCTAGCCTCCTTCCCGTGTGCCCACCAGCCTTCAACCCCAAGGGCACAAAGAGCTCCAGCCCTAAGGGGGATCTGGATGGAAGAAGCCCCAGATAGCTGAACACAGACACCAGGTCCCCTAAGAGGCTCCCCTGGCCCAGGAGAGGACAGGACAGGCCTCATCTTGATGGTGAGGTCTTGGGACCCTAAGGATGAGCACAGCGTAAGTAGGGAAAGGGGAATGGGATTTCAGTGGGACTTGGGAGGCTAAGGGGGACCCTGTTGAGGTGTGATGGTGAAGGGGGTATCACTGAGTTCTTTGGAGGAGAAGGAATCAGAGAGATGGCAGGGTGTCAGGAAACCTGCCTGCAGGTGAGCAGTGGGCATAAAGCCCTAAACCAAGGACTCTGGGTCCCTTCCCAGCAGCATACAGGCAGAGAAAGAGGTAGGGCTTGGCAGGAGGAGAGGAGGGCCCGGTGAAGGAAAATGAATTCACCCCAGCCATGTCTTCTGGTTTCCTAGGGTGAATTTGGGGTTCTGATTAGGATGCATTGTTGTTGCCTCATTAGGGGAATGTAAGTGGGAGGTGGTGTAGAAAATCCCCCTGGGTGTTAACCATTTCTGGATAAGAGTTGATTCAGCGCTTGCAGGGTATTTCTTGTAGAGTATGTCCTCGGGTAAGGGGTAGAGCTTTGGAACTTTTTCTTCTCCTTTAAATAAAGCTGTACATTCCAGTTCTTGACACGTCAATAAATCTTGTTAATTTTTTTTCCCCCCTGTCAAATCTGACCTGTCCCGAGGTCAAAGAACTGGAAGAAAAAGGCCATCTGAGATGAGAGAAGCAAAAGAGAGGAGAGGCTTCTGAACCTGGGGAGAACAGCGAGAACACAGGTGACCAGAGGTATGGATGGGAAGAGGCAAATTCAGGCCCAGACTCAACAGTGGACAACAAAGACCAAGTCTCAGTCACAACATCAAATCCCAGGTGTGGGGAAGCCCTGGACATGACAGGGATGTATCCATCTCTCTGGGTGATGAGACCGCAGAGGGCAGAGGAAAGGAGGGCAGAACCTCTAGGATGGGCACCTCCATCCACAGTCTGTCCTGTGTGTATGCCTCAGAGTGACAGAGACAGCTCCTGTGAGGGAGAGGGTCACAGGCAGAGAAGAGCCAAGGTGTTCAGGCCAGGTAAATTCTGCAGTCTCCTAAGGATCCAAAACAAAAAATCAGAGATTCTCAGAGGTATCAGGGTGGGAGGGGTTGGCATTCCCAGGCTGGGGAGAGGCTGGCTGGGGAGGTACTGCTTTCTGAAATCTTTTCATCAACGTCTTAATTCTTATAAGCTACCTTCCCAGTTGATGTCCTCTATGCTCTAGGCTCAGAACTGAAAAGGGCCTCGAATGCACAAAGGCGGGTTATACAGTGGGTCAAGGCAGGGAGGAGGTGGTACCAGCACATCCAGGAAAGAGAATTTTCTGGAGCATCATGAGTTACCTAGTGAATCGCACATAGTGTCCAGCCTTCTACATTTAGCTGTAGACATGTGCTTGCAAACATGTTTGAGGGGTAACTCTACTGACTTCCCAAAATTATTTTTGGTCATTTCCAGTTATAGAGACCAGAAGAGCTCACTGGTTCCAAGAACAAGAAATCCACTGGATCTGATTATTACTGTCTGTGGTGTGCTCTCCTTCCAGTGATTAAAATCTTTTGTCTGTCATTATAGAAAATTTTCACCTATTTAAAATATCTAACGAAACACATTAAAATATACATGTATCTATGATGTTTATCAATTTCCAAAGTTCTGAAATTGTTTTTTATTACATTTGCAAGATTACAGATTTGTATGACAAAAAAGTTACATCAGGGTCCCACCCTCATATGTAATTTGCTCCCGCTCCCACAAGGTATCCAATGTTAATAGACACATGTGTGTCCTTCCCTACATTTCTCTGCAGGGACACATACACACAGTCACAGGTACACAAGTACATCTGCTGGAGTGTTTGCTTTTATGGAAACTTGGTCTCACTGTACCCACATTGCTCTCGCCCCTTCTTTCACTTGACATTCTACCTTGATTCTCTGTAAGTCATTAGATATGGCACTGACACTATATTTTTGGGTCTTTAACTTACATGAAAAATTTAAATAGATGATATCAACTCAGTACACTTTATCTGGACTTATACATGTTGTTGTTAGAAGCTATCAAGTCAGTTCTGACCCACAGTGACCCTAGGCACCACAGAACAAAACTCGGCCCGGTCATTGCAATCCCAATAATAGTTGCTATATTTGAGCACACTGTTGCAGCCACTGTATCAATCTCATTGAGGGTCTTCCTCTTTTTCCCTGGACCTCTGCTTTACCAAGCATGATGTCCTTTTCCAGGGACTGGTCCTTCTTGATAACATGTCCAAAGCCATCCTTACTTCTAAGGAATATTCTGGCCTTCTCTGTACAAGACAGATTTATTCACCCATATATAACACCACTAAAATGGAAACATTATCATCCATGCTTTTTAAGTCCACTCTTCCTGCATGTTCTAGCTCTCCTCCCCCTGTTCCTACCCACAAGTGAATCCAAGGTAATTCGGGTTAACAATGTGGTAAGTAGTCTCTCTTATCCTTGCTTAAACAAGCACACACAGACTTACATGTATCCTCATCTTCTCATTTATACACACACATAAACATCAACAGGTATTCAAGCATATTCAAAAAATTGATATTGTTTAACCCAGATGTGCTCATTTTATATACACTTCTCTGCACCTTGATTGTTTCAGTAATACTTCCATAATACTTCATAGAGATTTCTCCCACTCAACTACTACAACTCTTTTTCATTCTAAGGACTCCCTGTTTTATTGAGGATGTAGCTTTACCATAAGTTCTCTATCATTCCACCATCAATGGACAAAGTTTGGTCATATTAATAATAACTATCCTTTCTATACTATAGGATTTGTTTCTGTGGAATAGACTCCACAGAGTGAGATTTCCAATTCAAAGAATAGTAAAAGTACAGAGCCATGGCCATGTCTTTCCCCTAAAAAAAAATTCCCCTAGAGGCTGCCATAATGCACCTCTCCAGCCACGTCTCAGGGCATCCTTCTCCCCACAGCCCAGCCAGCCATAGGTGGTGCTGATTTTCAAATTGTGCCAGTTTCACTGGCAGTGTGATATTTTCTTAACTTGGACTATGTTTACTGGGCATGTGGATTTACTCTGAATGAACTGTTTGAATTCACTGCTCATTGTTCAAGTGATTAACTTTTATCCTTCTGGGTAAAATGGAAATTGTTATTAAGCCTTGTCATCTCCATTTCACATGATTTTCCAAATCTATCATTTGTGTATCACATTTTTGCAAGCTTTGTCCCCCAGAACGATCACTTGAGTCAGCACCATTTATTAAATAAATATAATTTTCTTGAAATATGACCTTTGTAAGTTATTGTGACTTCTTAACAGATTTTCTGTTTCATTGGTCGACTTGTCAGTTTCTATGCTATATAATGTCAATTTGTTCTGTTACCCGAAGAGGTAGACACCTGTTACTATCCTGCTTTTTCATGTTTTACTTTGGTAAAACCGCCCTCGTTTTGCAGCGATTAAGTGCCCAACTGCTAATGCAAAGAAAGTTTGGCAGGTGGAACCCACCAGGTGGCTCCAAGGGAGAAAGACCTGGTGTTCTGCTCCCGTAATGATTACAACCTAGAAAACCCTATGGGGCAGTCAGATGGGATCGCTTTGAGTCAAAAATCGCCTCCAAGTCTCGTAACAACAGGTATATTCTTTGTTATCTATTCTTTTATCTACTGTACTATTTGTAGCATATGATTCCTGTATACAGTTCAAAAACAACTATCTTAATATTCCGGCTAGAAATGCATTCCACTTATATATTAGTTTTAGGGACCTCCATTTAATTGACAAGACGTTCCATTTGAAAATATGGCATATTTTTGCATATATTCAGGTTTCATTTTATGTACTTTAATACATTGTTTTCCCTCATAGAGGTCCTTTGCTGCTCTGGTTAAAACAATGTTTTGCTAAATATTTTACAGTTTTGGACACAGTGTGATACAGTCAAGTAGTAGGGGAAAGAGAAGGGTCTGCCCTTCCCACCCTTGCCAATTTTAGACCCTCATTCTATACTGGAGAGAAACCATTGATTTTGATGCATTTGTCTTTTATGCAGGTATGTAATTATATCATCATTATTTTAAATATCTCTTTTAATACTTGTACTAGTTATTTAAATTTTCTAGTTTATTCCTTCACCTAAAAACTATGTTGAGTGATAGCAAAATTTTTGTCTAGTTCCAAATTTATCGGAATGGGTTTAATATTTTTCCATTTATCTCACACCTGATAAGTTTGGGGATAATTTGTTATGCACCAATAGATAACTAATACTCCGAGCTACTGACCTTTATGGTAATCTACACACAACTTGTTTCTGACAGGTAAGTACTTCCACCTGGCCTCTGTTCAGCTGGGATCCCATGATTTACACTGCTACTAGGCAGCCCAGCTCCCACTAACAACATGAGCCTATAGAGAATTGTTCTTGTTAGCTGTCATCAGGTCATTTCTGACTCATGACCACCCCATGTGGGAATAGTAGAAGTGTTCAATAGGGTTTTCAAGGCTGTGATCCTTTAAAAGCAGATCGTCAGGACTGTCTTCTGAGGTGCCTTTGGGTAGGTTCAAACCAACGAACTTTCAGCTAGTATAGAACACTTAACTGTTTGTGGCACCCAGGGACCCCCTGCAAAGGTACATATTGGTAAGCTCCATGTTGCTGGTGCTCCCCTCATCTCCGCATTCCTTATTCTTTTGATGAAATGGGTGTCCTTCAGGACCTCCAAGAAATGGTCTTATAGAGGACTAACTCAGACATGCCCACATATTGGAGGCTTTTATTTCTTCTTCCAACACCCGACACAGTAGGTCCGGCATTTCAATTTCATAGAATTTGGGCCATTGCCTTTTCTAAGCTTCCAAAAGCAATCCCACAGCATATTAAACCCATTTCCAGAACCCTTGCTACGGCAATAAATCCTTGTCAACAAACTCTCCTTGACCCAACTTTATATTAAACTCCCCTTGACTCAGCACCTTCAGCACTCATCCCTCAGCACACCCCCGTCCTGCTCACACAAGGCAGCCAGGTCTTGCAGCTCCTGCAGTGTACACTCCCTCCCCCCCTTACCACAACTATCACTTCCCCCGGTGGCTATGCTGGTATCTGACAGCTAAGTATCTGGACAAATGCATGGGATTCTATCTGAGGATTCTGCAAGGGAAACTGTTGAAGGTGGATTGGGGGGGTGGGAAACCAGAACACAGAGTATGAACATTCCAGAGGTTGAAATTAAATGAGCCCAAATCCCAGAGCTGCACATCTGTTGTGGACAGAAACAGCTACGAGAGAAGCCCTCTCTCATATAAATGGGATAGAGGGTCCATAAAGGAGAGAGATGGGCAGGTGGGCAGGTGGACAGGTGGGCAGACACCTGAAACTCTGGCAGAGGAGAATCCTTCTCTCTGACCAGAGTATGGAAGGGCCAACGAGTGTAGAAGAATCTCCAATATATTTTTTTTTCTCTCTCTGTTGTTACCTGGCACCTAGTCAATTCTACCTCAAAGGCTGAGACTTTTCAAAAGCAGATTGCCAGGCTTGTCTTTTGAGGTGCTTCTTGACAAGTTCAAACTGCCAGCCTTTTGGCTGGTTGTCCAGTTCTTTGGCCCCATAGGAAGAACCAGTCACTTATGTGAACGACAGAATGAAGAGATTAAAGCCCCAGCATTCCTGCCAGTGGGCCAGGAAAGCACTCCTTCAGAACTCAGACAGCAGCAGAGAAATAAAGAGAGGAGACTGTGCAAGAAAGAGATTCTGCAGACTTGCTATGAACTCCTGGTTCACCCCCCAGATGCATATGCATTGCCCTGACTCTAAGAAGCATTATCAAATCCTTTAAGAGGCGCCCTATGGGTTAGAACGCCATCAAGGTTCCAGACTGAGTGGGGCTCACATAGATTAGATCTGAATACAGCTGCAAAGCCTTCAAAAATTGAACTAACATTTGAACCATAGAATAGAGAAGATGGGACAGAACTTGGAGCCTGAACATAACTGGGTCAATAGACTGCTAAAAACAAAAAAGAAAAAAATTCTCATAAAATTAAGACAGACTTGTAGTCTTGAAATCATAAGACACAGATTTTAAAATGCTATTCTAATCATTCTCCAAGAAATAACAGGGACACTTTTTTAAATAAATGGAAAGATAACAGGTGCTATTTGCAAAGGAAAATTTTACATGGTAAAAATACATGGTAGAAATAAAATTCATTTGATAGTTTCAACAGCAGAATGGTGATGACGGAGAAAAAAATAGATGAGTTTAAAATATTTACTCTGAAAAGAGAGAAAAAATACGGAAAAAAATGAAAAGAGCCTCAAGAATTAGAGAAAAAATCTGTTTATTTATTAGAACTCCAGAAGAAGTGGAGAAAATGTGTGCTGTAGGAAAACATATTTGATGAAATACTGGGTGAACACTTTCCAAGTTTGATGAAAGACGTGAACTTACAGATTCAGAAGGTCAGCAAACCCCAACAGGTTAATCCTAAAGAACTCTGTGTGAAAATATCATATTTTTATGCAAATATTGTGTTATGTGTTTTTTGCAAATCACACGCTCCCCTCCCCCCAAACCGGCATATTTGCAAGCATGCTGTGCTAGTTTTTTACACCAACATATATAAAAAAAAAAAAAAAATTAGGCACCATTTCTCATAAGAGTACCCGGAAAGAGGAAGGCTCAGTTGGCAAAAAATATCTATAATGTGTGCATTATTTGCACAAAAATACAGTACATCATAATCAACTGCAGAATAACAAAGATCAAGAAAATACCCAGGAAGAAGCTAGAGAGAAAACAATAGATTTCACATGGGAAAAATAATTTCACTGACTCTTTCTTCATTATCAGAAAACCACAGAGGCTGAAATGTTGTGAAAAAACATTTTTTCAACACTGAAAGATCAGAAACATTACCCCAGATTTCTATATCCAATCATTACCTTCAGGAGTAAAGAAAAAATAGTGCCATTCTTAGCGAAGGAAAACTGAGAGAATTCATCGCCACCAGACTTCTCCCAAACGAGACGCTAATGGAAGCGCTTCAGGAGGTAGACTTGGAATTTCAGCCGTATTTCAGGAAAGCAGAAAACATGGGAACTATGTGGGTAAATATACTGTGTTAATACTGTAGTCACTGCACAACATGGCGCTGGACATGACTCTTTGGAAAGTTTTTCCAGTCTCTTGGAAACGCTTGGGAACATACTCTTGACAGAAAATCATTATTAGAGAATAGAACTAATTTTGACAATATCTGAAAGATGTCTGTAGTCAAGTCTGGTGAATAAAATGGAAACTAAATTTTGGGACCCAAAATAAGGTGTGGTAACAAAAAATGAGTCTCAATTCTGATGTGGTCATGAGCTGCCTCTGAAGGCCGGCCTCCCCCAGAGAGGCGTTTCAGGCACATTGGGAGCAATGGCTTGTTCTTGTTGCTAGGTGCCATGGAGTGGATTTGTGAGTCATTGCTGCCCAGAGTGAAGGCAATACTGTCCCAACAGGGTTTCCTGAGTTGTAATCTTAATGGGAGAGGATTGCCAGATCTTTACTCCTTTGAGCCTTTGGGTGGGTTCAAACCATTGACCTTTCGGTTAGCAGTCAAGCACTTAAACTTTGCACCACCAGGGCTCCTTGGAATAATGGCAGCACCACAGAATTTGGTACAAACTTCCCCGTGGGCCTTCCCTGAGAAGTAACCTCTTTGCTGAAGGACCAAGTTTAGTTTTCATACATAGTCATTCTGTACAAAGTCTCCATAAGAATTAGAGTGCCTCCTTGAATGGACAACATTTTACATGTCCTCCATGAAGAAAATGCCTCAAGGGCAAAGTTTAAGAGTAAACCAAGGCATTTCCCATAACTCCTTACCTGAGAGCGTCTTCGTGAGGATTTTCTAAACACGCGGAAAAGAACATAGTAGACACTGCCTTCTTTTTACCTCTTCCCTCCTAAACAAACAGAAACCTTTGCTGAGATGTCAGGTGTCAAGCCCCAAACTACTCTTCTTATCCTGTATGTAAGTTCTGTAATGAGACCAGGACCCAGGCAGTATTTCCCATCTTTCAAAGTTTGAAAGTGAAATCCTGTTACAAGTCACTAGATCAGCCCAGGGGCTGGAAGACTGAAATTCCTGGTCCTCTGACAAGTGGGAAGGGCAGGGTGGGATTGGGCAGAGCCTCCTTGACCATCACTTGCCCCAAGAGGCTCTGGAGGCTGCTTCATGTTATAAGTCAAAAGCCCTTCCAGCCCAGTCACATAAGAGCAGGGAAAGGCTTTTTCCATTGAAAGAAGAAATGGGCTCAGGAGCAGCAGGTTTGAGGCCATTCAGCTTCTGTCAGCTTTGTGGCTTCGGACATCTTGGCCGCTGGTCGCCTTCACAACTGGGTCTTTATACCTCTCCAGCTCTCTCTCCCTCCCAGTTTTCTCCCAGTACCATGGGCTGTGGCTTCTGCTAGTTTTAATGATTTCAATGTTTCAGTAGCTCCTCGCCCCACTCAGAGGAGGCAGGTTTGCGGGGTGTGAGGGACAAACCCATAGTGCTGCTTAGGTTTCCTTCAACAGAAACACTCCTGAGGTGACAAGCTGTCCTGACTGATCTTGAGACCAAGACAGACAGAAACTCAGTGAGAGGGTCATTGGTTTCTGGAAGTGTCAGCACTCTCAGAGACATGTCCTGGGGTCATGCCCAATTGCAGGAAAAATGAAGTGGCTCTGAACCTCGGTGTGTTGACCGTCCAGTACACAGGACCCGGAAGCCTCAGGAGGATTCTCAGTCTTAGTCTAACCGAGCACTGGGGAAATCCTCACAGGGTGGGAGCAGTGATATTCCTGGGTATCTTTATTCTAAAAATCTCAGAGCAGTTGCTACAGTCTTGTGAGGTGGGAAAAGAGAAAGCTTGGGACCACAGGAGGGTGGCAAAAGAAGGAGGCTCCTATCACTCACTCCCTCTTGGATCTTGTTCAGGTTTTTTTGTTTTTTAATGCAACCTGGGCTCCAGGCAGGCACTTATTGCTAAAGTTGTATTTCTCTGTTTTAATTTATGATATCTAAGTCAAATCTGGAGTCTTGAGCTGATTTTGATAATTCGTCTTTAGTCTGTGCAGACAAGAGTCCACTCACACCCATGATGAAAGCAAAGGAAATAAATTCCCTAGCCTAGACCAGGGCGGGCTCTCTTGCTCCTCAAACTAAGAGTACCACACTTGGGGAGCTCTCCTAGGGCAGTGCAGGTGGCGAGTCCAGTCTGGGGCCCTGGGAAGGGGACGGGGTGGGTGCCAGGCAGTGTGGCCTCTGTGGCTTCACCTTCTCCTCCAGGAAGTGCATCTCGAAGGCCTCCACGTTTGGATCCTGACGCTAACCACAAGTTCTCACCCTTCTGTGTCCACTGTCTGGACCCAAGTCCCCATATGCCTCCTCTGCCCTCCTATCTCATCATATGCGCTGTGATCATGCTCCAGTATGTACCCTGGGTCTTGCCCTCTATGGCCTTCGGGTCCCCGAGTTCTGTTGGGACCTGCCAGTCTGGGCAGTCTGAGGTGTGGGTGGGGCTGGGTGGGCTGGGACTGTCACAAAAGGCTCCTGAAGCCAGCTCTTTCCTGCTCCCCACCAGCTTGTGGTAGAGCTGCCCAGGACCCCGCACCTCTCCCGGGTGCCCCTCTCTGAGCATCCCTGCCGCCCCCTCCCCTAGTTCTTGAGGCACCTTCTCTTGATGCACAGATGCAACTGGGCACCTCACCACACAGAACCCGGAGTCGGTTCTCAGCTAGATTAAAGACCTGAACCTGAAATGCACAACCTTAAAACCACTAGAACCAATAACTCGTTGTCGTCTAATCCATTCCGACTCATAGGGACCATAAAGGACCGAGTAGAACTGCCCTATAGGGTTCCCAAGGAGCGCCCGGTGGACTTGAACTGCCAACCTTTTAGTTACCAGCTGTAGCTTTTAACCACTACTCCACAAGGTTTCCTAAAACTGCTAGATAGGTGGGAAATGAAAAAAGGAAAAAAAAGTAAATAAAAAAATTTTAAGAAAAAGAACAATTACAGAATATGTAAAAGAAAAAAATAACAAAACAAAAAAAAATCACATAATATGAGACTGTGACCTCACATTTTGGAGTCAAGGAGGCTGGGTTGTATCTTTCTTTGCAAATAAGTCTTAGATTAGGGAATTGGTACCAGGAGTAGATACACACTCTCACTTCAGGAAAATGGAAAATCTGGGATTAATTGACCTGGATGAGGCGGAAAACAGTGATAACCACATAATATTTAAAGATGAAATCCTAACAGCCTAAAACATGCAGTGGAAATTTTTCTAAGTAAAGTAGCATCAGAAGAGGCCTTTAATCACTACACAAAATGGGTCAGTAGTTCAAGATCTCCCTACAAAGATGGAATCAACTCAATGGCCAACTGGTTTTGGGTTTGGTAGATCACTTTTAGGCAGGTTCCAGCAAACACGCAAAAAACAGATCATTTCAATCTTGTACACAGTCAATAAAGAAGAGAAAACTATGAGATGCTTCCCAACTTGTTCCCTAAGGCCACTTTAATATTGATACCAAATTAGAAAAAGAAGGTACAAGGGGAGTTACAGGACAAGCACACTAAGCAATTGAGATGCAAAAACCTACCTAAAATGCTGGCAAAGAAATCCAGCAAAGTATAAAGCACGTAATACGCCATGATCAAGGGGGTTTATTTAAAGGATGCAAGCTTGAGTGAACATTAAAGGTTTAATAATTTAATTCACCACATGTGTAGGTTAAGGAAGAAAAGACATAGGTTCACCTCAAGAGACGGTGAAAAGGCAGTGATAAAATCCAACCACACTGAGACATAAGAACTCTGAGCAAACACGGAACAGAAAAGGAGTTCCCGAATGTGGAAAACTACAACTAGCATGATAGTTCCTGGTGAAATATGGAACATTCTCTTTAATATTAATTAGCAACAAAATCAGGATGCTTTCTCTCATTATTTCTATTAAATATTTAACACTGGAGTACAAAAAGAAAAAGAAAACATATAACTCTTATTATTCATAGATTATAGGAATGTCTCCACAGAAAAATTTAAAAACCATAGAAAATATTAGAATTAATATTAGTTAATCATAAATACAAAGTAAAAAATAAAGTGAATTTCTCTGCAGCAGCATCAAGGCAACTCTGTCATAGCTCTCAGTGAAAGCAGAGGACACTGACAGGGAAACAGCAGGATTCAGGTGGGCTAGATTTTTTTTTAGACCAAGGAGGGGAGAGCACTATTTTACACTGGGCTGGATTTATAAGCACAGCTATGTGTGTTAGTTACCTAGTGCTGCCGTAAGAAAAAAAAAAAATAACACAGTTGGGTGGTTTTAGAGAATAAAAATTTATTCTCTCGCAGTTCAGGAGGCTACCTGCCTGAATTCAGGGCATGGCTCATGTCTACTCCAGCTTCTAGCAGCTTCCAGCCACCCATTGTGTTCCTGGTCTTGTAGATGCATATGCTCCGTTGTCTGTCTTCCTCTCCTACTGAGTGTGTCTGTGTCTATTCTGCTGTTTTTATAACTCAGAAGGGACTAGGTTTAGGACCCAACCTACACTGGTATGGCCTCATTAATATAATTTTAAAATCCCCTATATCCAAATCAGGTCACATTTACGGGTACGGTGGTTAGGATTTCAACATACCTTTTGGGGTTTTACAATTCAGTCCATAATAGTGCCCTCACCAGATATTCTGGACTGAGAATACTAGCATGAGCAGCTAGGAGTGGTTCTATTTTTTCCCGCATTAGTTGGTTGTAACTTGTCTCAATGGCCACTCATATGAACTTTGGAGCAGCTTATTATGAAGGCCCTGGCCAACCTTTCGTACCCATGTCCGTTGTGTGGAAAAACACACAGCCTCCCATCACTGAAGCCTTGGGAAATTCATTTATAAGTGTGGAATGGAGTTGGGACCGGAATTGTCTCGTGGCCTTGATAACATGGAATAGCTGTTAAGATATCCACATGGAGATGTCAGGTAATAATACTAACAGCTAACACTTACTGAGTACATGCACTGGTGCCAGGATTCTTGTAAGGGCTTCTCCTTTCCTAAGATATTTGTTCTGCACGATAGCCCTATGAGGAATGTATCATTATAATGCACATTTTATACATGAAGAGGCCGATACAGAGATTTAAGCTGATATTTGAGTATAAGTCTGGACCCAGGAGGAGTTGAAATGGCTGGAGGTGTAAATCTCACGTCCTCAGCTATAGGCCAATGGCTGTGGACACACTGAGGCATTCCAGACAGAGGGTGTCAATAGAGAGAGAGGACTAAACACCGAGCCCTAGGGCACCCTGACGCCTACAAGCTGGCCAGGTGAACCACAGCCAACAAAGCTCTCTGAAGGCCAGTGTGGTTCCTGGAAGGTGGTCTGTCCTTTCTCTAAGCCGAATTTCCCCACTGCCCCTCCCACCCGCACTGGCTTGTCCCCTTCCTAATGGCAGGGACAATGTGTGACTTTCACCACTGCCCAAGATCCCAAGGTTATAATAACATTAGTATGGAAAGCAGAATGATGGAGTCAGGAAGCCTGGTGGTCACATGCAACCAGAAAAGAGCATATAAAGACGGGGAGAAGACTGTGAGCCAGAGAGGTAGGAGAAATGAATATTTCCTGAGTGCTAAATAAGGCTGGACGTCTGCTAGTGGCATGTAGTTCCTCATTTAAACTTCAGAGGGACACAATGGGTGGAATAGACATTGCTATCCACTTTCATCATGCAAACATTTTATTTCCTTTGATTTTAACAGTAACTTCTTATAAAAACAAATGAGAAAATAGAGAAGAGTATAATAAAAGAATATATCTCATCAATTCAGTACTATCATTTTGCCTCAGCAGCTACACATTTTTGTTGTTGATGTAAATATAACACACAACCTTTGCCAAGTGAACGAGTTCTACAGGTGTACACACTATTGACAGAAATTACATTAATCGGCTGTGCAACCCTACCCTTAATCTGTGTGATTTTTCCATCATTGTAAAGAGAAACTCAATTTCCATATGCAATAAAAAAAAATATGCAATAAAAAACAGAAATTACATTAATCGGCTGTGCAACCCTACCCTTAATCTGTGTGATTTTTCCATCATTGTAAACAGAAACTCAGTTTCCATATGCAATAAAAAAAAATATGCAATAGCACCTCTTTATTCCCTCCCTCCTGCCCCTGAGAACCCCTATAAACTTTCGTCTCTATACATTTGCCTGTTTTTGTAAAAGGCATGGTGACACTACCCAGAGGTACCTCGGAAGGAAGCCCTGGTGACTGTACCCAGAGGTACCTCGAAAGGAAGGCCTGGTGACTGTACCCAGAGGTAACTCAGAAGAAAGGCCTGGAGACTGTACCCAGACGTACCTCGGAAGAAAGGCTCGGTGACTGTACCCAGAGGTACTTCGGAAGGAAGGCCTGGTGACTGTACCCACAGGTACGTGGGAAGGAAGGCCTGGAGACTGTACCCAGAGCTACCACGGAAGGAAGGCATGGTGACTGTACATAGAGGTACTCGGAAGGAACGCCTGCTGACTCTACACACAGATACCTAGAAAGGAAGGCCCGGTGACTGTAACCAGAGGTACCTCGGAAGAAAGTCCCGGTGACAATACCCAGAGGTACCTCGGAAGGAAGGCCTGGTGACTGCACCCAGAGGTACCTCGGAAGGAAGGCCTGGTGATTGTACCCAAAGGTACCTCGGAAGGAAGGCCTAGTGACTGTACCCAGAAGTACCTCAGAAGAAAGGCCTGGTGACTGTACCCAGAGGTACCTCGGAAGGAAGACATGATGACTGTACCCAGAGATAACTCGGAACGAAGGCCTGGTGGCTGTACCCAGAAGTACTTCGGAAAGAAGGCCTGGTGACTGTACCCAGAGGTACCTCGGAAGGAAGGCCTGCTGACAGTACCAAGAAGTACCTCGGAAGAAAGGCCTGGTGACTTTACCCAGACGTACCTCTGAAGAAACGCCTGGTGACTGTACCCAGCGGTACCTCGTAAGAAATGCCTGCTGACTGTACCCAGAGATGCCTCGCAAGGAAGGTCTGGTGACTGTACTCAGAGGTACCTCAGAAGGAAGGCCTGATGACTCTACCCAGAGGTACATCAGAAGGAAGGCCAGGTGACTGAACTCAGAGGAACCTCGAAAAGAAGGCCTGGTGACTGTACCCACAGGTACCTCGGCAGAAATGCCTGCTGACTCTACCCAGAGGTACCTCGGAAGGAAGGCCTGGTGGCTGTACTCATTAGTACCTCGGAAGAAAGGCCTGGTGACTGTACCCAGAGGTACCTCGGAAGGAAGTTTGGTGGACTGAACCCAGAGCTAACTCAGAAGGAAGGCCTGGTGACTGTACCCACAGGGACCTTGGAAGGAGGCCTGGTGACTGTACCCAGGGGTACCTCAGAAGGAGGCCTGGTGACTGTACCCAGAGTTACCTCGGAAGGAAGGCCTGGTGACTGTACCGAGAGGTACCTCGGAAGGAAGGCCTGGTGACTACCCAGAAGTACCTCGGAAGAAAGGCCTGGTGACTGTACTCAGAGGTACCTCAGAAGGAAGACCTTGTCACTGTACCCAGAGGTACCTCAGAAGGAAGACCCGGGATTGTACCCAGAGTTACCTCAGAAGGAAGGCCTGGTGGGTGTACCCAGAGGTGCCTCGGAAGGAAGGCCTTGTGACCGTACCCAGAAGTACATTAGAAGGAAGTTCTGGTGACTGTACCCAGAGGTACCTTGGAAGGAAGGCCTGGTGACTGCACCCAGAGGTAACTCACAAGGAAGTCCTTCTGACTGTACCCAGACATACCTCGGAAGAAAGGCCTGGTGACTGTACCCAGAGGTACCCCGGAAGAAAATTCTGGTGACTGCACCCAGGGTTACCTCAGAAGGAAGGCCTGGTGACTGTACCCAGAGGTACCTCGGAAGGAATGCCTGGTGACAGTACTCAAGTACCTCAGAAGGAAAGCCTGGTTAATGTACCCAGAGGTACCTCGTAAGAAATGCCTGGTGACTGTACCCAGAGATGCCTGGGAAGGAAGGCGTGGTGACTGTACCCAGAGGTACCTCGGAAGGAAGGCCTAATGACAGTACCCAGAAGTACCTCAGAAGGAAGGCCGGTGACTGTACCCAGAGGTACCTCGTAAGAAAGGCCTGGTAACTGTACCCAGAGGTAACTGACAAGGAAGTCCTTCTGACTGTACCCACAGATACCTCGAAAGAAAGGCCTGGTGACTGTACCCAGAGTTACCTCAGAAGGAAGGCCTGGTGACTGTACCCAGAGTTACCTCGGAAGGAGGCCTGCTGACTGTACCCAGAGTTACATCGGAAGAAGGCCTGGTGACTGTACCCAGAAGTACCTCGGAAGGAAGGCCTGGAGACTGTACCGAGAGGTACCTTGGAAGGAAGGCATGGTTACTACCCAGAAGTACCTCGGAAGAAAGGCCTGGTGACTGTACTTAGAGCTACCTCAGAAGAAACACCACGTCACTGTACCCAAAGGTACCTCAGAAGGAAGGCCTGGTGATTGTACCCAGCGATACCTCGGAAGGAAGGCCTGGTGATTGTACCCAGAAGTACCTCGGAAGGAAGGCCTGGTTACTGTACGCAGAGGTACCTCGGAAGGATGGCCTGGTGACTCTACCCAGAGGTAACTCACAAGGAAGTCCTTCTGACTGTACCCAGAGATACCTCGAAAGAAAGGCCTGGTGACTGTACCCAGATGTACCCCGGAAGAAAATTCTGGTGACTGCACCCAGGGTTACCTCAGAAGGAAGGCCTGGTTACTGTACCCAGAATTACCTCACAAGGAAGGCCAGTGCCTGTACCCAGAGGTACCTCTGAAGGAAGTTCTGGTGACTGTACGCATAGGTACCTCAGAAAGAAAGCCTGCTGACTATACCCAGAGGTACCTCGTAAGAAAGGCCTGGTGACTTTACCCAGAGGTACCTCGGAGGCAAGGCCTGGTGACTGTACCCAAAAGCACCTCGGAAGAAACGCCTGGTGACTATACTCAGAGGTACCTCGGAAGGAAGGTCTGGGAACTGTACCCAGAGGTACTTCGGAAGTAAGGCCCGGTGGCTGTAACCAGAGGTGCCTCGGAAGGAAGGCTTGGTGACCGTACCCAAACGTAGCTGGGAAGTAAGGCATGGTGACTGTATTCAGAGGTACCTCGGAAGGAAGGCCTGGTGACTGTACCCAGAAGTACCTCAGAAGGAAGGCCTGGTGACTGTACCCAGAGCTACCTCGGAGGGAAGGCCTGGTGACTGTACGCATAGGTACCTCACAAGGAATGCCTGGTGACTCTACCCAGAGTTACCTCGGAAGGAAGCGATGGTGACTGTACCCAGAGGTACCTCGGAATGAAAGCCTGGTGACTGTACCCAGAGGTACCTCGGAAGGAAGGCCTGGTGACTACCCAGACATTCCTCGGAAGAAAGGCCTGGTGACTCTACCCAGAGGTACCTCGTAAGAAATGCCTGGTGGCTTTACCCAGAGGTACTTCGGAAGGAAGGCCTGGTGACTCTACCCAGAGGTACCTCGGAAGGAAGGTCTGGTGACTGTACTCACAGGTACCTTGGGAGGAAGGCCTGCTGACTGTACCCAGAGGCACCTCGGAAGGCAGGCCTGGTGACTGTACTCAGAAGTACCTCGGAAGAAAGGCCTAGTGACTGTACCCAGAGGTATCTCAGACGGAAAGGCTGGTGATTGTACACAGAGGTACATCGGAAGGAAGGCCTGGGGCGGCACCCCGAAATACCTCGGAAGAAAGGCCTAGTGGCTGTACCCAGGGGTACCTCGGAAGGAAAGCCTGGTGACCGTACCTGATGTACATTAGAAGTCAGGCCTGGTTACTGTGCCCACAGGTACCTCAGAAGGAAGGCCTGTTGACTGTACCCAGAGGTACCTCGAAAGAAAGGCCTGGTGACTGCACCCAGAGGTACCTCGGAAGACAATTCTGGTGATCGTACCCAGAGTTACCTCAGAAGGAAGGCGTGGTGACTCTGTCCAGAGGTACCTCGGAAAGAAGCGATGGTGACTGTACCCAGAGGTACCTCAGAAGGAAGGCCTGGTGACTCTACCCAGAGTTACCTCAGAAGGAAGCGATGGTGACTGTACCCAGAGGTACCTCGGAAGGAAGGCCTGGTGACTTTACCCAGAGCTAACTCAGAAGGAAGGCCTGGTGACTGTACCCAGAGTTACCTCAGAAGGAAGGCCTGGTGTGTGTACCCAGAGGTGCATCGGAAGGAAGGCCTGGTGACGGTACCCAGAGGTACCTCGGAAGGAAGGCCTTGTGACCGTACCCAGATGTACATTAGAAGGAAGTCCTGGTGACTGTCCCCAGAGGTACCTCGGAAGGAAGCGATGATGACTGTACCCAGAGGTACCTCGAAAAGAAGGCCTGGTGACTGTACCCAGAGGTACCTCGGAAGAAAGGTCCGCTGACTGTACCCAGAGGTACCTCGGAAGGAAGGCCTGGTGACTCTACCCAGAGGTACCTTGGAAGGAAGTCCTGGTGACTGTACCCAGAGGTACCTCGTAAGAAATGCCTGATGGCTGTACCAGAGATACCTCGGAAGAAAGGCCTGGTGAGTGTAAACAGAGTTACATGGGAAGGAAGGCCTGGTGACTGTACCCAGAGTGACCTCAGAAGGAAGACCCACTGCCTATACGCAGAGGTACCTCAGAAGGAAGGCCTGATGACTCTTCCCAGAGGTAACTCAGAAGGAAGGTCTGGAGACTCTACTCAGAGGTACCTCGGGAGGAAGGCCTGCTGAGTGTACCCAGAGGCACCTCGGAAGGAAGGCCTGGTGACTGTACCCAGAAGTACCTCGGAAAAAAGGCCTAGTGACTGTACCCAGAGGTACCTCGGAAGAAAGACCTCGTGTCTGTACCCAGAGAGACCTCAGAAGGAAGACCTGGTGATTGTACCCAGAGGTACCTCGGAAGGAAGGCCTGGTGACTGTAACCAGAGGTATCTCGGAAGAAAGGTGTGGTGACTGTACTCAGAGGGACCTCGGAAGGAATGCCTGGTGACAGTACCCAAGTCCTCAGAAGTTAAGCCTGGTGACCGTACCCAGAGGTACCTCGTAAGAAATGCCTGGTGACTGCACCCAGAGGTATCTCGGAAAAAGGCGTGGTGACTGTACCCAGAGGGACCTCAGAAAGAAGGCCGGGTGACTGTACCCAGAAGTACCTCAGAAGGAAAGCTGGTGACTGTACCCAGAGATACCTCTCAAGGAAGGCCTGGTGACGTACCCATAGGTACCTCGGAAGGAAACCCTGGTGACTGTACCCAGAGGTAACTCGTAAGAAAGGCTTCGTGAGTGTACCCAGAGGTATCTCAGAAGGAGGCCTGGTGACTGTACCAAGAGGTAACCCGTAAGAAAGGCCTGGTGACTGTACTCATTAGTACCTCGGAAGGAAGGCTGGGGGACTGTACCCAGACCTAACTCAGAAGGAAGGCCTAGTGACTGTACCCAGAGGTACCTAGGAAGGAAGGCCTGGTGACTGTACCTAGATGTACCTCGGAAGGAATGCCTGGTGACTACCCAGACATTCCTCGGAAGAAAGCCCTGGTGACTGTACTCAGAGCTAACTCAGAAGGAAGGCCTGGTGACCGTACCCAGAGTTACCTCAGAAGGAAGACCCGCTGCCGATACGCAGAGCTACCTCAGAAGGAAGGCCTGATGACTCTACCCAGAGGTAATTCAGAACGAAGGTCTGGTGATTGTACTCAGGGATACCTTGGGAAGAAGGCCTGCTGAGTGTACCCAGAGGCACCTCGGAAGGAAGGTCTGGTGACTGTACCCAGAGGAACCTCGGAAAAAAGGCCTAGTGACCGTACCCAGAGGTTCCTCGGAAGAAAGACCTCGTGTCTGTACCCAGAGAGACCTCAGAAAGAAGGCCTGGTGATTGTACCCAGAGGTACCTCGGAAAGAAGTCCTGGTGATTGTATCCAGAGATACCACGGAAGGAAGGCCTGGTGACTGTACCCAGAGGTATCTCAGAAGGAGGCCTGGTGACTGTACCAAGAGGTAACTCGTAAGAAAGGCCTGGTGACTGTACTCATTAGTACCTCGGAAGGAAGGCTGGGGGACTGTACCCAGACCTAACTCAGAAGGAAGGCCTAGTGACTGTACCCAGAGGTACCTAGGAAGGAAGGCCTGGTGACTGTACCTAGATGTACCTCGGAAGGAATGCCTGGTGACTACCCAGACATTCCTCGGAAGAAAGGCCTGGTGACTGTACTCAGAGGTAACTCAGAAGGAAGGCCTGGTGACCGTACCCAGAGTTACCTCAGAAGGAAGACCCGCTGCCGATACGCAGAGCTACCTCAGAAGGAAGGCCTGATGACTCTACCCAGAGGTAATTCAGAACGAAGGTCTGGTGATTGTACTCAGGGATACCTTGGGAAGAAGGCCTGCTGAGTGTACCCAGAGGCACCTCGGAAGGAAGGCCTGGTGACTGTACCCAGAGGAACCTCGGAAAAAAGGTCTAGTGACTGTACCCAGAGGTTCCTCGGAAGAAAGACCTCGTGTCTGTACTCAGAGAGACCTCAGAAAGAAGGCCTGGTGATTGTACCCAGAGGTACCTCGGAAGGAAGGCCTGGTGATCGTACCCAGAGGTACCTCGGAAGGAATGCCTGGTGACTTTACCCAGAGGTACCTCGGAAGGAAGGCTTGGTGACTGTACCCAGAGGCACCTAGGAAGGAAGGCCTGGTGACTGTACCTAGATGTACCTCGGAAGGAAGGCCTGGTGACTACCCAGACATTCCACGGAAGAAAGGCCTGGTGACTGTACTCAGAGCTAACTCAGAAGGAAGGCCTGGTGATTGTACCCAGAGGTACCTCGGAAGGAAGGCCTGGTGATCGTACCCAGAGGTACCTCAGAAGGAATCCCTGGTGACTGTACCCAGAGGGACCTCAGAAAGAAGGCCAGGTGACTGTCCCCAGAGGTACCTCGGAAGGAAGTGATGGTGACTGTACCCAGAGGTACCTCCGAAGGAAGGCCTGGTGACTCTACCCAGAGGTACATCGGAAGGAAGCGATGGTGACTGTACCCAGAGGTACCTCGAAAAGAAGGCCTGGTGAGTGTACCCAGAGGTACCTCAGAAGAAAGGCCCAGTGACTGTACCCAGAGGTACCTTGGAAGGAAGTCCTGGTGACTGTACCCAGAGATACCTCGGAAGAAATGCCTGGAGGCTGTACCCAGAGATACCTCGGAAGAAAGGCCTGGTGACTGTACCCAGAGTTACCTCAAAAGGAAGACCCGCTGCCTATACGCAGAGGTACCTCAGAAGGAAGGCTTGATGACTCTTCCCAGAGGTAACTCAGAAGGAAGGTCTGGTGACTGTACTCAGAAGTACCTCCGGAGGAAGGCCTGCTGAGTGTACCCAGAGGCACCTCGGAAGGAAGGCCTGGTGATGTACCCAGAAGTGCCTCGGAAAAAAGGACTAGTGACTGTACCCAGAGGTACCTCGGAAGAAAGACCTCGTGTCTGTACCCAGAGAGACCTCAGAAGGAAGACCTGGTGATTGTACCCAGAGGTATCTCGGAAGAAAGGCGTGGTGACTGTACCCAGAGAGACCTCGGAAGGAATGCCTGGTGACAGTACCCAAGTACCTCAGAAGTTAAGCCTGGTGACCGTACCCAGAGGTACCTCGTAAGAAATGCCTGGTGACTGCACCCAGAGGTATCTCGGAAGAAAAGCGTGGTGACTGTACCCAGAAGGACCTCAGAAAGATGGCCGGGTGACTGTACCCAGAAGTACCTCAGAAGGAAGGCCTGGTGACTGTAACCAGAGGTACCTCTGAAGGAAGGCCTGGTGACTGTACCCATAGATACCTCAGAAGGAAACCCTGGTGACTGTACCCAGAGGTAACTCGTAAGAAAGGCTTGGTGAGTGTACCCAGAGGTACCTCGGAAAGAAGACCTGGTGAAAGTATCCAGAGGTACCTCGGAAGGAAGGCCTGGTGACTGTACCCAGAGGCAACCCGGAAGGAAGGCCTGGTGACGTACCCATAGGTACCTCCGAAGGAAGCCCTGGTGACGGTACCCAGAGGTAACTCGTAAGAAAGGCTTGGTGAGTGTACCCAGAGGTACCTCGGAAAGAAGTCCTGGTGATTGTATCCAGAGATACCTCGGAAGGAAGGCCTGGTGACTGTACCCAGAGTATCTCAGAAGGAGGCCTGGTGACTGTACCAAGAGGTAACTCGTAAGAAAGGCCCGGTGACTGTACTCATTAGTACCTCGGAAGGAAGTCTAGGGGACTGTACCCAGAGCTAACTCAGAAGGAAGGCCTAGTGACTGTACCCAGAGGTACCTCGTAAGAAAGGCCTGGTGACTGTGCCCAGAGTTAGCTCAGAAGAAAGGCCTGGTGACTGTACCCAGAGTTACCTCGGAAGGAAGGCCTGGTGACTGTACCCAGAGGTAACTCGTAAGAAAGCCTTGGTGACTGTACCCAGAGGGACCTCAGGAAGAAGGCCGGGCGACTGTTCCCAGAGGTACCTCTGAATGAAGGCCTGGTGACGTACCCATAGATACCTCCGAAGGAAACCCTGGTGACGGTACCCAGAGTTAAATCGTAAGAAAGGCTTGGTGAGTGTACCCAGAGGTACCTCGGAAAGAAGTCCTGGTGATTGTATCCAGAGATACCTCAAAAGGAAGGCCTGGTGACTGTACCCAGAGGTATCTCAGAAGGAGGCCTGGTGACGGTACCAAGAGGTAACTCGTAAGAAAGGCCTGGTGACTTTACTGATTAGTACCTCGGAAGGAAGGCTGGGGGACTGTACCCAGAGCTAACTCAGAAGGAAGGCCTAGTGACTGTACCCAGAGGTACCTCGTAAGAAAGGCCTGGTGACTGTGCCCAGAGTTAGCTCAGAAGAAAGGCCTGGTGACTGTACCCAGAGTTGCCTCGGAAGGAAGGCCTGGTGACTGTACCCAGAGGTAACTCGTAAGAAAGGCTTGGTGACTGTACCCAGACGGACCTCAGAAAGAAGGACGAGCGACTGTACCCAGAGGTACCTCGGAAGGAAGGCCTGGTGACTGTACCCAGAGGTACCTCGAAAAGAAGGCCTGGTGAGTGTACCCAGAGTTACCTCGGAAGAAAGGTCCGCTGACTGTACCCAGAGGTACTTCGGAAGGAAGGCCTGGTAACTGTACCCAGAGGTACCTAGGAAGGAAGGCCTGGAGACTGTACCCAGAAGTACCTCGGAAGGAAGGCCTGGTGACTGTAACAAGAGGTATCTCGGAAGAAAGGTGTGGTGACTGTACTCAGAGGGACCTCGGAAGGAATGCCTGGTGACAGTACCCAAGTCCTCAGAAGTTAAGCCTGGTGACTGTACCCAGAGGTACCTCGTAAGAAATGCCTGGTGACTGCACCCAGAGGTATCTCGGAAGAAAGGCGTCATGACTGTGCCCAGAGTTAGCTCAGAAGAAAGGCCTGGTGACTGTACCCAGAGTTACCTCGGAAGGAAGGCCTGGTGACTGTACCCAGAGGTAACTCGTAAGAAAGGCTTGGTGACTGTACCCAGAGGGACCTCAGAAAGAAGGCCGGGCGACTGTACCCAGAGGTACCTCGGAAGGAAGGCCTCGTGACTCTTCGCAGAGGTACCTCGGAAGGAAGTGATGTTGACTGTACCCAGAGGTACCTCGAAAAGAAGGCCTGGTGAGTGTACCCAGAGTTACCTCGGAAGAAAGGTCCGCTGACTGTACCCAGAGGTACTTCGAAGGAAGGCCTGGTAACTGTACCCAGAGGTACCTAGGAAGGAAGTCCTGGTGACTGTACCCAGAGATAACTCTTAAGAAATGCCTGGTGGCTGTACCCAGAGATACCTCGTAAGAAAGGCTTGGTGACTGTACCCAGAGTTACCTCAGAAGGAAGACCCGCTGCCTATACGCAGAGCTTCCTCAGAAGGAAGGCCTGATGACTCTACCCAGAAGTAATTCAGAACGAAGGTCTGGTGACTGTACTCAGGGATACCTTGGGAAGAAGGCCTGCTGAGTGTACCCAGAGGCACCTCGGAAGGAAGGCCTGGTGACTGTACCCAGAAGTACCTCGGATAAAAGGCCTAGTGACTGTACCCAGAGGTTCCTCGGAAGAAAGACCTCGTGTCTGTACCCAGAGAGACCTCAGAAAGAAGGCCTGGTGATTGTACCCAGAGGTACCTCGGAAGGAAGCCCTGGTGATCGTACTCAGAGGTACCTCGGAAGAAAGGCCTGGTGACTGTACCCAAAAGTACCTCAGAAGGAAGGCCTGGTGACTGTACACAGGCGTACATCAGAAGAAATGCCAGGTGATTCTACTCAGAAGTACCACGGAAGGAAAACCTGGTGATTGTCCCAGAGGTACCTCGGAAGGAATGCCTGGTGACTACCCAGACTTACCTCGGAAGAAAGGCCTGGTGACTGTACTCAGACGTACCTCAGAAAGAAGACCTCGTGACTGTACCGATTGTGACCTCAGAAGGAAGGCCTGGTGATTGTACCCAGAGGTACCTCGGAAGGAATGCCTGGTGAATTTACCCAGAGGTACCTCGGAAGGAAGGCTTGGTGACTGTACCCAGAGGCACCTAGGAAGGAAGGCCTGGTGACTGTAGCTAGATGTACCTCGGAAGGAAGGCCTGGTGACTACCCAGACATTCCTCGGAAGAAAGGCCTGGTGACTGTACTCAGAGCTAATTCAGAAGGAAGGCCTGGTGACTGTACCCAGAGTTCCCTCAGAAGGAAGACCCGCTGCCTATACGCAGAGCTACCTCAGAAGGAAGGCCTGATGACTCTACCCAGAGGTAATTCAGAACGAAGGTCTGGTGAATGTACTCAGGGATACCTTGGGAAGAAGGCCTGCTGAGTGTACCCAGAGGCACCTCGGAAGGAAGGCCTGGTGACTGTACCCAGAGGAACCTCGGAAAAAAGGTCTAGTGACTGTACCCAGAGGTTCCTCGGAAGAAAGACCTCGTGTCTGTACCCAGAGAGACCTCAGAAAGAAGGCCTGGTGATTGTACCCAGAGGTACCTCGGAAGGAAGCCCTGGTGATCGTACTCAGAGGTACCTCGGAAGAAAGGCCTGGTGACTGTACCCAAAAGTACCTCAGAAGGAAGGCCTGGTGACTGTACACAGGCGTACATCAGAAGAAATGCCAGGTGATTCTACTCAGAAGTACCACGGAAGGAAAACCTGGTGATTGTCCCAGAGGTACCTCGGAAGGAATGCCTGGTGACTACCCAGACTTACCTCGGAAGAAAGGCCTGGTGACTGTACTCAGACGTACCTCAGAAAGAAGACCTCGTGACTGTACCGATTGTGACCTCAGAAGGAAGGCCTGGTGATTGTACCCAGAGGTACCTCGGAAGGAATGCCTGGTGAATTTACCCAGAGGTACCTCGGAAGGAAGACTTGGTGACTGTACCCAGAGGCACCTAGGAAGGAAGGCCTGGTGACTGTAGCTAGATGTACCTCGGAAGGAAGGCCTGGTGACTACCCAGACATTCCTCGGAAGAAAGGCCTGGTGACTGTACTCAGAGCTAATTCAGAAGGAAGGCCTGGTGACTGTACCCAGAGTTACCTCAGAAGGAAGACCCGCTGCCTATACGCAGAGCTACCTCAGAAGGAAGGCCTGATGACTCTACCCAGAGGTAATTCAGAACGAAGGTCTGGTGAATGTACTCAGGGATACCTTGGGAAGAAGGCCTGCTGAGTGTACCCAGAGGCACCTCGGAAGGAAGGCCTGGTGACTGTACCCAGAGGAACCTCGGAAAAAAGGTCTAGTGACTGTACCCAGAGGTTCCTCGGAAGAAAGACCTCGTGTCTGTACTCAGAGAGACCTCAGAAAGAAGGCCTGGTGATTGTACCCAGAGGTACCTCGGAAGGAAGGCCTGGTGATCGTACCCAGAGGTACCTCGGAAGGAATGCCTGGTGACTTTACCCAGAGGCACCTCGGAAGGAAGGCCTGGTGACTGTACCTAGAGATACCTCGTAAGAAATGCCTGGTGGCTGTACCCAGAGATACCTCAGAAGAAAGGCCTGGTGACTGTACCCAGAGTTACCTCAAAAGGAAGACCCGCTGCCTATACGCAGAGGTACCTCAGAAGGAAGGCCTGATGACTCTTCCCAGAGGTAACTCAGAAGGAAGGTCTGGTGACTGTACTCAGAGGTACCTCCACAGGAAGGCATGCTGAGTGTACCCAGAGGCAGCTCGGAAGGAAGGCCTGGTGACTGTACCCAGAAGTACCTCGGAAAAAAGGACTAGTGACTGTACCCAGAGGTACCTCGGAAGAAAGACCTCGTGTCTGTACCCAGAGAGACCTCAGAAGGAAGACCTGGTGATTGTACCCAGAGGTATCTCGGAAGAAAGGAGTGGTGACTGTACCCAGAAGTACCTCAGAAGGAAGGCCGGTTACTGTACCCAGAGGTACCTCTAAAGGAAGGCCTGGTGACTGTACCCATAGGTACCTCCGAAGGAAATCCTGGTGACTGTACCCAGAGGTAACTCGTAAGAAAGGCTTGGTGAGTGTACCCAGAGGTACCTCGGAAAGAAGGCCTGGTGATAGTATCCAGAGGTACCTCGGAAGGAGGCCTGGTGACTGTACCCAGAGGCAACCCGGAAGGAAGGCCTGGTGACTGTACCCAGAGGCAACCCAGAAGGAAGGCCTGGTGACTGTACGCAGAGGAACCTCAGAAGAAAGACCTCGTGACTGTACCCAGAGGTACCTCAGAAGGAAGGCCTGGTGCTTGTACCCAGAGGTACCTCGGAAGGAAGGCCTGGTAACTGTACTCATTAGTACCTCGGAAGGAAGGCTGGGGGACTGTACCCAGAGCTAACTCAGAAGGAAGGCCTGGTGACTGTACCCAGAGGGACCTCAGAAAGAAGGCCAGGTGACTGTCCCCAGAGGTACCTCGGAAGGAAGTGATGGTGACTGTACCCAGAGGTACCTCCGAAGGAAGGCCTGGTGACTCTACCCAGAGGTACATCGGAAGGAAGCGATGGTGACTGTACCCAGAGGTACCTCGAAAAGAAGGCCTGGTGAGTGTACCCAGAGGTACCTCAGAAGAAAGGCCCAGTGACTGTACCCAGAGGTACCTTGGAAGGAAGTCCTGGTGACTGTACCCAGAGATACCTCGGAAGAAATGCCTGGAGGCTGTACCCAGAGATACCTCGGAAGAAAGGCCTGGTGACTGTACCCAGAGTTACCTCAAAAGGAAGACCCGCTGCCTATACGCAGAGGTACCTCAGAAGGAAGGCTTGATGACTCTTCCCAGAGGTAACTCAGAAGGAAGGTCTGGTGACTGTACTCAGAGGTACCTCCGGAGGAAGGCCTGCTGAGTGTACCCAGAGGCACCTCGGAAGGAAGGCCTGGTGATGTACCCAGAAGTGCCTCGGAAAAAAGGACTAGTGACTGTACCCAGAGGTACCTCGGAAGAAAGACCTCGTGTCTGTACCCAGAGAGACCTCAGAAGGAAGACCTGGTGATTGTACCCAGAGGTATCTCGGAAGAAAGGCGTGGTGACTGTACCCAGAGAGACCTCGGAAGGAATGCCTGGTGACAGTACCCAAGTACCTCAGAAGTTAAGCCTGGTGACCGTACCCAGAGGTACCTCGTAAGAAATGCCTGGTGACTGCACCCAGAGGTATCTCGGAAGAAAAGCGTGGTGACTGTACCCAGAAGGACCTCAGAAAGATGGCCGGGTGACTGTACCCAGAAGTACCTCAGAAGGAAGGCCTGGTGACTGTAACCAGAGGTACCTCTGAAGGAAGGCCTGGTGACTGTACCCATAGATACCTCAGAAGGAAACCCTGGTGACTGTACCCAGAGGTAACTCGTAAGAAAGGCTTGGTGAGTGTACCCAGAGGTACCTCGGAAAGAAGACCTGGTGAAAGTATCCAGAGGTACCTCGGAAGGAAGGCCTGGTGACTGTACCCAGAGGCAACCCGGAAGGAAGGCCTGGTGACGTACCCATAGGTACCTCCGAAGGAAGCCCTGGTGACGGTACCCAGAGGTAACTCGTAAGAAAGGCTTGGTGAGTGTACCCAGAGGTACCTCGGAAAGAAGTCCTGGTGATTGTATCCAGAGATACCTCGGAAGGAAGGCCTGGTGACTGTACCCAGAGTATCTCAGAAGGAGGCCTGGTGACTGTACCAAGAGGTAACTCGTAAGAAAGGCCCGGTGACTGTACTCATTAGTACCTCGGAAGGAAGTCTAGGGGACTGTACCCAGAGCTAACTCAGAAGGAAGGCCTAGTGACTGTACCCAGAGGTACCTCGTAAGAAAGGCCTGGTGACTGTGCCCAGAGTTAGCTCAGAAGAAAGGCCTGGTGACTGTACCCAGAGTTACCTCGGAAGGAAGGCCTGGTGACTGTACCCAGAGGTAACTCGTAAGAAAGCCTTGGTGACTGTACCCAGAGGGACCTCAGGAAGAAGGCCGGGCGACTGTACCCAGAGGTACCTCTGAATGAAGGCCTGGTGACGTACCCATAGATACCTCCGAAGGAAACCCTGGTGACGGTACCCAGAGTTAAATCGTAAGAAAGGCTTGGTGAGTGTACCCAGAGGTACCTCGGAAAGAAGTCCTGGTGATTGTATCCAGAGATACCTCAAAAGGAAGGCCTGGTGACTGTACCCAGAGGTATCTCAGAAGGAGGCCTGGTGACGGTACCAAGAGGTAACTCGTAAGAAAGGCCTGGTGACTTTACTGATTAGTACCTCGGAAGGAAGGCTGGGGGACTGTACCCAGAGCTAACTCAGAAGGAAGGCCTAGTGACTGTACCCAGAGGTACCTCGTAAGAAAGGCCTGGTGACTGTGCCCAGAGTTAGCTCAGAAGAAATGCCTGGTGACTGTACCCAGAGTTACCTCGGAAGGAAGGCCTGGTGACTGTACCCAGAGGTAACTCGTAAGAAAGGCTTGGTGACTGTACCCAGACGGACCTCAGAAAGAAGGACGAGCGACTGTACCCAGAGGTACCTCGGAAGGAAGGCCTGGTGACTGTACCCAGAGGTACCTCGAAAAGAAGGCCTGGTGAGTGTACCCAGAGTTACCTCGGAAGAAAGGTCCGCTGACTGTACCCAGAGGTACTTCGGAAGGAAGGCCTGGTAACTGTACCCAGAGGTACCTAGGAAGGAAGGCCTGGAGACTGTACCCAGAAGTACCTCGGAAGGAAGGCCTGGTGACTGTAACAAGAGGTATCTCGGAAGAAAGGTGTGGTGACTGTACTCAGAGGGACCTCGGAAGGAATGCCTGGTGACAGTACCCAAGTCCTCAGAAGTTAAGCCTGGTGACTGTACCCAGAGGTACCTCGTAAGAAATGCCTGGTGACTGCACCCAGAGGTATCCCGGAAGAAAGGCGTCATGACTGTGCCCAGAGTTAGCTCAGAAGAAAGGCCTGGTGACTGTACCCAGAGTTACCTCGGAAGGAAGGCCTGGTGACTGTACCCAGAGGTAACTCGTAAGAAAGGCTTGGTGACTGTACCCAGAGGGACCTCAGAAAGAAGGCCGGGCGACTGTACCCAGAGGTACCTCGGAAGGAAGGCCTCGTGACTCTTCGCAGAGGTACCTCGGAAGGAAGTGATGTTGACTGTACCCAGAGGTACCTCGAAAAGAAGGCCTGGTGAGTGTACCCAGAGTTACCTCGGAAGAAAGGTCCGCTGACTGTACCCAGAGGTACTTCGAAGGAAGGCCTGGTAACTGTACCCAGAGGTACCTAGGAAGGAAGTCCTGGTGACTGTACCCAGAGATAACTCTTAAGAAATGCCTGGTGGCTGTACCCAGAGATACCTCGTAAGAAAGGCTTGGTGACTGTACCCAGAGTTACCTCAGAAGGAAGACCCGCTGCCTATACGCAGAGCTTCCTCAGAAGGAAGGCCTGATGACTCTACCCAGAAGTAATTCAGAACGAAGGTCTGGTGACTGTACTCAGGGATACCTTGGGAAGAAGGCCTGCTGAGTGTACCCAGAGGCACCTCGGAAGGAAGGCCTGGTGACTGTACCCAGAAGTACCTCGGATAAAAGGCCTAGTGACTGTACCCAGAGGTTCCTCGGAAGAAAGACCTCGTGTCTGTACCCAGAGAGACCTCAGAAAGAAGGCCTGGTGATTGTACCCAGAGGTACCTCGGAAGGAAGCCCTGGTGATCGTACTCAGAGGTACCTCGGAAGAAAGGCCTGGTGACTGTACCCAAAAGTACCTCAGAAGGAAGGCCTGGTGACTGTACACAGGCGTACATCAGAAGAAATGCCAGGTGATTCTACTCAGAAGTACCACGGAAGGAAAACCTGGTGATTGTCCCAGAGGTACCTCGGAAGGAATGCCTGGTGACTACCCAGACTTACCTCGGAAGAAAGGCCTGGTGACTGTACTCAGACGTACCTCAGAAAGAAGACCTCGTGACTGTACCGATTGTGACCTCAGAAGGAAGGCCTGGTGATTGTACCCAGAGGTACCTCGGAAGGAATGCCTGGTGAATTTACCCAGAGGTACCTCGGAAGGAAGGCTTGGTGACTGTACCCAGAGGCACCTAGGAAGGAAGGCCTGGTGACTGTAGCTAGATGTACCTCGGAAGGAAGGCCTGGTGACTACCCAGACATTCCTCGGAAGAAAGGCCTGGTGACTGTACTCAGAGCTAATTCAGAAGGAAGGCCTGGTGACTGTACCCAGAGTTCCCTCAGAAGGAAGACCCGCTGCCTATACGCAGAGCTACCTCAGAAGGAAGGCCTGATGACTCTACCCAGAGGTAATTCAGAACGAAGGTCTGGTGAATGTACTCAGGGATACCTTGGGAAGAAGGCCTGCTGAGTGTACCCAGAGGCACCTCGGAAGGAAGGCCTGGTGACTGTACCCAGAGGAACCTCGGAAAAAAGGTCTAGTGACTGTACCCAGAGGTTCCTCGGAAGAAAGACCTCGTGTCTGTACTCAGAGAGACCTCAGAAAGAAGGCCTGGTGATTGTACCCAGAGGTACCTCGGAAGGAAGGCCTGGTGATCGTACCCAGAGGTACCTCGGAAGGAATGCCTGGTGACTTTACCCAGAGGCACCTCGGAAGGAAGGCCTGGTGACTGTACCTAGAGATACCTCGTAAGAAATGCCTGGTGGCTGTACCCAGAGATACCTCAGAAGAAAGGCCTGGTGACTGTAACCAGAGTTACGTGGGAAGGAAGGCCTGGTGACTGTACCCAGAGTTACCTCAAAAGGAAGACCCGCTGCCTATACGCAGAGGTACCTCAGAAGGAAGGCCTGATGACTCTTCCCAGAGGTAACTCAGAAGGAAGGTCTGGTGACTGTACTCAGAGGTACCTCCACAGGAAGGCATGCTGAGTGTACCCAGAGGCAGCTCGGAAGGAAGGCCTGGTGACTGTACCCAGAAGTACCTCGGAAAAAAGGACTAGTGACTGTACCCAGAGGTACCTCGGAAGAAAGACCTCGTGTCTGTACCCAGAGAGACCTCAGAAGGAAGACCTGGTGATTGTACCCAGAGGTATCTCGGAAGAAAGGAGTGGTGACTGTACCCAGAAGTACCTCAGAAGGAAGGCCGGTTACTGTACCCAGAGGTACCTCTAAAGGAAGGCCTGGTGACTGTAACCCATAGGTACCTCCGAAGGAAATCCTGGTGACTGTACCCAGAGGTAACTCGTAAGAAAGGCTTGGTGAGTGTACCCAGAGGTACCTCGGAAAGAAGGCCTGGTGATAGTATCCAGAGGTACCTCGGAAGGAGGCCTGGTGACTGTACCCAGAGGCAACCCGGAAGGAAGGCCTGGTGACTGTACCCAGAGGCAACCCAGAAGGAAGGCCTGGTGACTGTACGCAGAGGAACCTCAGAAGAAAGACCTCGTGACTGTACCCAGAGGTACCTCAGAAGGAAGGCCTGGTGCTTGTACCCAGAGGTACCTCGGAAGGAAGGCCTGGTAACTGTACTCATTAGTACCTCGGAAGGAAGGCTGGGGGACTGTACCCAGAGCTAACTCAGAAGGAAGGCCTGGTGACTGTACCCAGAGGGACCTCAGAAAGAAGGCCAGGTGACTGTCCCCAGAGGTACCTCGGAAGGAAGTGATGGTGACTGTACCCAGAGGTACCTCCGAAGGAAGGCCTGGTGACTCTACCCAGAGGTACATCGGAAGGAAGCGATGGTGACTGTACCCAGAGGTACCTCGAAAAGAAGGCCTGGTGAGTGTACCCAGAGGTACCTCAGAAGAAAGGCCCAGTGACTGTACCCAGAGGTACCTTGGAAGGAAGTCCTGGTGACTGTACCCAGAGATACCTCGGAAGAAATGCCTGGAGGCTGTACCCAGAGATACCTCGGAAGAAAGGCCTGGTGACTGTACCCAGAGTTACCTCAAAAGGAAGACCCGCTGCCTATACGCAGAGGTACCTCAGAAGGAAGGCTTGATGACTCTTCCCAGAGGTAACTCAGAAGGAAGGTCTGGTGACTGTACTCAGAGGTACCTCCGGAGGAAGGCCTGCTGAGTGTACCCAGAGGCACCTCGGAAGGAAGGCCTGGTGATGTACCCAGAAGTGCCTCGGAAAAAAGGACTAGTGACTGTACCCAGAGGTACCTCGGAAGAAAGACCTCGTGTCTGTACCCAGAGAGACCTCAGAAGGAAGACCTGGTGATTGTACCCAGAGGTATCTCGGAAGAAAGGCGTGGTGACTGTACCCAGAGAGACCTCGGAAGGAATGCCTGGTGACAGTACCCAAGTACCTCAGAAGTTAAGCCTGGTGACCGTACCCAGAGGTACCTCGTAAGAAATGCCTGGTGACTGCACCCAGAGGTATCTCGGAAGAAAAGCGTGGTGACTGTACCCAGAAGGACCTCAGAAAGATGGCCGGGTGACTGTACCCAGAAGTACCTCAGAAGGAAGGCCTGGTGACTGTAACCAGAGGTACCTCTGAAGGAAGGCCTGGTGACTGTACCCATAGATACCTCAGAAGGAAACCCTGGTGACTGTACCCAGAGGTAACTCGTAAGAAAGGCTTGGTGAGTGTACCCAGAGGTACCTCGGAAAGAAGACCTGGTGAAAGTATCCAGAGGTACCTCGGAAGGAAGGCCTGGTGACTGTACCCAGAGGCAACCCGGAAGGAAGGCCTGGTGACGTACCCATAGGTACCTCCGAAGGAAGCCCTGGTGACGGTACCCAGAGGTAACTCGTAAGAAAGGCTTGGTGAGTGTACCCAGAGGTACCTCGGAAAGAAGTCCTGGTGATTGTATCCAGAGATACCTCGGAAGGAAGGCCTGGTGACTGTACCCAGAGTATCTCAGAAGGAGGCCTGGTGACTGTACCAAGAGGTAACTCGTAAGAAAGGCCCGGTGACTGTACTCATTAGTACCTCGGAAGGAAGTCTAGGGGACTGTACCCAGAGCTAACTCAGAAGGAAGGCCTAGTGACTGTACCCAGAGGTACCTCGTAAGAAAGGCCTGGTGACTGTGCCCAGAGTTAGCTCAGAAGAAAGGCCTGGTGACTGTACCCAGAGTTACCTCGGAAGGAAGGCCTGGTGACTGTACCCAGAGGTAACTCGTAAGAAAGCCTTGGTGACTGTACCCAGAGGGACCTCAGGAAGAAGGCCGGGCGACTGTACCCAGAGGTACCTCTGAATGAAGGCCTGGTGACGTACCCATAGATACCTCCGAAGGAAACCCTGGTGACGGTACCCAGAGTTAAATCGTAAGAAAGGCTTGGTGAGTGTACCCAGAGGTACCTCGGAAAGAAGTCCTGGTGATTGTATCCAGAGATACCTCAAAAGGAAGGCCTGGTGACTGTACCCAGAGGTATCTCAGAAGGAGGCCTGGTGACGGTACCAAGAGGTAACTCGTAAGAAAGGCCTGGTGACTTTACTGATTAGTACCTCGGAAGGAAGGCTGGGGGACTGTACCCAGAGCTAACTCAGAAGGAAGGCCTAGTGACTGTACCCAGAGGTACCTCGTAAGAAAGGCCTGGTGACTGTGCCCAGAGTTAGCTCAGAAGAAAGGCCTGGTGACTGTACCCAGAGTTACCTCGGAAGGAAGGCCTGGTGACTGTACCCAGAGGTAACTCGTAAGAAAGGCTTGGTGACTGTACCCAGACGGACCTCAGAAAGAAGGACGAGCGACTGTACCCAGAGGTACCTCGGAAGGAAGGCCTGGTGACTGTACCCAGAGGTACCTCGGAAGGAAGGCCTGGTGACTGTACCCAGAGGTACCTCGAAAAGAAGGCCTGGTGAGTGTACCCAGAGTTACCTCGGAAGAAAGGTCCGCTGACTGTACCCAGAGGTACTTCGGAAGGAAGGCCTGGTAACTGTACCCAGAGGTACCTAGGAAGGAAGGCCTGGAGACTGTACCCAGAAGTACCTCGGAAGGAAGGCCTGGTGACTGTAACAAGAGGTATCTCGGAAGAAAGGTGTGGTGACTGTACTCAGAGGGACCTCGGAAGGAATGCCTGGTGACAGTACCCAAGTCCTCAGAAGTTAAGCCTGGTGACTGTACCCAGAGGTACCTCGTAAGAAATGCCTGGTGACTGCACCCAGAGGTATCTCGGAAGAAAGGCGTCATGACTGTGCCCAGAGTTAGCTGAGAAGAAAGGCCTGGTGACTGTACCCAGAGTTACCTCGGAAGGAAGGCCTGGTGACTGTACCCAGAGGTAACTCGTAAGAAAGGCTTGGTGACTGTACCCAGAGGGACCTCAGAAAGAAGGCCGGGCGACTGTACCCAGAGGTACCTCGGAAGGAAGGCCTCGTGACTCTTCGCAGAGGTACCTCGGAAGGAAGTGATGTTGACTGTACCCAGAGGTACCTCGAAAAGAAGGCCTGGTGAGTGTACCCAGAGTTACCTCGGAAGAAAGGTCCGCTGACTGTACCCAGAGGTACTTCGAAGGAAGGCCTGGTAACTGTACCCAGAGGTACCTAGGAAGGAAGTCCTGGTGACTGTACCCAGAGATAACTCTTAAGAAATGCCTGGTGGCTGTACCCAGAGATACCTCGTAAGAAAGGCTTGGTGACTGTACCCAGAGTTACCTCAGAAGGAAGACCCGCTGCCTATACGCAGAGCTTCCTCAGAAGGAAGGCCTGATGACTCTACCCAGAAGTAATTCAGAACGAAGGTCTGGTGACTGTACTCAGGGATACCTTGGGAAGAAGGCCTGCTGAGTGTACCCAGAGGCACCTCGGAAGGAAGGCCTGGTGACTGTACCCAGAAGTACCTCGGATAAAAGGCCTAGTGACTGTACCCAGAGGTTCCTCGGAAGAAAGACCTCGTGTCTGTACCCAGAGAGACCTCAGAAAGAAGGCCTGGTGATTGTACCCAGAGGTACCTCGGAAGGAAGCCCTGGTGATCGTACTCAGAGGTACCTCGGAAGAAAGGCCTGGTGACTGTACCCAAAAGTACCTCAGAAGGAAGGCCTGGTGACTGTACACAGGCGTACATCAGAAGAAATGCCAGGTGATTCTACTCAGAAGTACCACGGAAGGAAAACCTGGTGATTGTCCCAGAGGTACCTCGGAAGGAATGCCTGGTGACTACCCAGACTTACCTCGGAAGAAAGGCCTGGTGACTGTACTCAGACGTACCTCAGAAAGAAGACCTCGTGACTGTACCGATTGTGACCTCAGAAGGAAGGCCTGGTGATTGTACCCAGAGGTACCTCGGAAGGAATGCCTGGTGAATTTACCCAGAGGTACCTCGGAAGGAAGGCTTGGTGACTGTACCCAGAGGCACCTAGGAAGGAAGGCCTGGTGACTGTAGCTAGATGTACCTCGGAAGGAAGGCCTGGTGACTACCCAGACATTCCTCGGAAGAAAGGCCTGGTGACTGTACTCAGAGCTAATTCAGAAGGAAGGCCTGGTGACTGTACCCAGAGTTCCCTCAGAAGGAAGACCCGCTGCCTATACGCAGAGCTACCTCAGAAGGAAGGCCTGATGACTCTACCCAGAGGTAATTCAGAACGAAGGTCTGGTGAATGTACTCAGGGATACCTTGGGAAGAAGGCCTGCTGAGTGTACCCAGAGGCACCTCGGAAGGAAGGCCTGGTGACTGTACCCAGAGGAACCTCGGAAAAAAGGTCTAGTGACTGTACCCAGAGGTTCCTCGGAAGAAAGACCTCGTGTCTGTACTCAGAGAGACCTCAGAAAGAAGGCCTGGTGATTGTACCCAGAGGTACCTCGGAAGGAAGGCCTGGTGATCGTACCCAGAGGTACCTCGGAAGGAATGCCTGGTGACTTTACCCAGAGGCACCTCGGAAGGAAGGCCTGGTGACTGTACCTAGAGATACCTCGTAAGAAATGCCTGGTGGCTGTACCCAGAGATACCTCAGAAGAAAGGCCTGGTGACTGTAACCAGAGTTACGTGGGAAGGAAGGCCTGGTGACTGTACCCAGAGTTACCTCAAAAGGAAGACCCGCTGCCTATACGCAGAGGTACCTCAGAAGGAAGGCCTGATGACTCTTCCCAGAGGTAACTCAGAAGGAAGGTCTGGTGACTGTACTCAGAGGTACCTCCACAGGAAGGCATGCTGAGTGTACCCAGAGGCAGCTCGGAAGGAAGGCCTGGTGACTGTACCCAGAAGTACCTCGGAAAAAAGGACTAGTGACTGTACCCAGAGGTACCTCGGAAGAAAGACCTCGTGTCTGTACCCAGAGAGACCTCAGAAGGAAGACCTGGTGATTGTACCCAGAGGTATCTCGGAAGAAAGGAGTGGTGACTGTACCCAGAAGTACCTCAGAAGGAAGGCCGGTTACTGTACCCAGAGGTACCTCTAAAGGAAGGCCTGGTGACTGTAACCCATAGGTACCTCCGAAGGAAATCCTGGTGACTGTACCCAGAGGTAACTCGTAAGAAAGGCTTGGTGAGTGTACCCAGAGGTACCTCGGAAAGAAGGCCTGGTGATAGTATCCAGAGGTACCTCGGAAGGAGGCCTGGTGACTGTACCCAGAGGCAACCCGGAAGGAAGGCCTGGTGACTGTACCCAGAGGCAACCCAGAAGGAAGGCCTGGTGACTGTACGCAGAGGAACCTCAGAAGAAAGACCTCGTGACTGTACCCAGAGGTACCTCAGAAGGAAGGCCTGGTGCTTGTACCCAGAGGTACCTCGGAAGGAAGGCCTGGTAACTGTACTCATTAGTACCTCGGAAGGAAGGCTGGGGGACTGTACCCAGAGCTAACTCAGAAGGAAGGCCTGGTGACTGTACCCAGAGGGACCTCAGAAAGAAGGCCAGGTGACTGTCCCCAGAGGTACCTCGGAAGGAAGTGATGGTGACTGTACCCAGAGGTACCTCCGAAGGAAGGCCTGGTGACTCTACCCAGAGGTACATCGGAAGGAAGCGATGGTGACTGTACCCAGAGGTACCTCGAAAAGAAGGCCTGGTGAGTGTACCCAGAGGTACCTCAGAAGAAAGGCCCAGTGACTGTACCCAGAGGTACCTTGGAAGGAAGTCCTGGTGACTGTACCCAGAGATACCTCGGAAGAAATGCCTGGAGGCTGTACCCAGAGATACCTCGGAAGAAAGGCCTGGTGACTGTACCCAGAGTTACCTCAAAAGGAAGACCCGCTGCCTATACGCAGAGGTACCTCAGAAGGAAGGCTTGATGACTCTTCCCAGAGGTAACTCAGAAGGAAGGTCTGGTGACTGTACTCAGAGGTACCTCCGGAGGAAGGCCTGCTGAGTGTACCCAGAGGCACCTCGGAAGGAAGGCCTGGTGATGTACCCAGAAGTGCCTCGGAAAAAAGGACTAGTGACTGTACCCAGAGGTACCTCGGAAGAAAGACCTCGTGTCTGTACCCAGAGAGACCTCAGAAGGAAGACCTGGTGATTGTACCCAGAGGTATCTCGGAAGAAAGGCGTGGTGACTGTACCCAGAGAGACCTCGGAAGGAATGCCTGGTGACAGTACCCAAGTACCTCAGAAGTTAAGCCTGGTGACCGTACCCAGAGGTACCTCGTAAGAAATGCCTGGTGACTGCACCCAGAGGTATCTCGGAAGAAAAGCGTGGTGACTGTACCCAGAAGGACCTCAGAAAGATGGCCGGGTGACTGTACCCAGAAGTACCTCAGAAGGAAGGCCTGGTGACTGTAACCAGAGGTACCTCTGAAGGAAGGCCTGGTGACTGTACCCATAGATACCTCAGAAGGAAACCCTGGTGACTGTACCCAGAGGTAACTCGTAAGAAAGGCTTGGTGAGTGTACCCAGAGGTACCTCGGAAAGAAGACCTGGTGAAAGTATCCAGAGGTACCTCGGAAGGAAGGCCTGGTGACTGTACCCAGAGGCAACCCGGAAGGAAGGCCTGGTGACGTACCCATAGGTACCTCCGAAGGAAGCCCTGGTGACGGTACCCAGAGGTAACTCGTAAGAAAGGCTTGGTGAGTGTACCCAGAGGTACCTCGGAAAGAAGTCCTGGTGATTGTATCCAGAGATACCTCGGAAGGAAGGCCTGGTGACTGTACCCAGAGTATCTCAGAAGGAGGCCTGGTGACTGTACCAAGAGGTAACTCGTAAGAAAGGCCCGGTGACTGTACTCATTAGTACCTCGGAAGGAAGTCTAGGGGACTGTACCCAGAGCTAACTCAGAAGGAAGGCCTAGTGACTGTACCCAGAGGTACCTCGTAAGAAAGGCCTGGTGACTGTGCCCAGAGTTAGCTCAGAAGAAAGGCCTGGTGACTGTACCCAGAGTTACCTCGGAAGGAAGGCCTGGTGACTGTACCCAGAGGTAACTCGTAAGAAAGCCTTGGTGACTGTACCCAGAGGGACCTCAGGAAGAAGGCCGGGCGACTGTACCCAGAGGTACCTCTGAATGAAGGCCTGGTGACGTACCCATAGATACCTCCGAAGGAAACCCTGGTGACGGTACCCAGAGTTAAATCGTAAGAAAGGCTTGGTGAGTGTACCCAGAGGTACCTCGGAAAGAAGACCTGGTGAAAGTATCCAGAGGTACCTCGGAAGGAAGGCCTGGTGACTGTACCCAGAGGCAACCCGGAAGGAAGGCCTGGTGACGTACCCATAGGTACCTCCGAAGGAAGCCCTGGTGACGGTACCCAGAGGTAACTCGTAAGAAAGGCTTGGTGAGTGTACCCAGAGGTACCTCGGAAAGAAGTCCTGGTGATTGTATCCAGAGATACCTCGGAAGGAAGGCCTGGTGACTGTACCCAGAGTATCTCAGAAGGAGGCCTGGTGACTGTACCAAGAGGTAACTCGTAAGAAAGGCCCGGTGACTGTACTCATTAGTACCTCGGAAGGAAGTCTAGGGGACTGTACCCAGAGCTAACTCAGAAGGAAGGCCTAGTGACTGTACCCAGAGGTACCTCGTAAGAAAGGCCTGGTGACTGTGCCCAGAGTTAGCTCAGAAGAAAGGCCTGGTGACTGTACCCAGAGTTACCTCGGAAGGAAGGCCTGGTGACTGTACCCAGAGGTAACTCGTAAGAAAGCCTTGGTGACTGTACCCAGAGGGACCTCAGGAAGAAGGCCGGGCGACTGTACCCAGAGGTACCTCTGAATGAAGGCCTGGTGACGTACCCATAGATACCTCCGAAGGAAACCCTGGTGACGGTACCCAGAGTTAAATCGTAAGAAAGGCTTGGTGAGTGTACCCAGAGGTACCTCGGAAAGAAGTCCTGGTGATTGTATCCAGAGATACCTCAAAAGGAAGGCCTGGTGACTGTACCCAGAGGTATCTCAGAAGGAGGCCTGGTGACGGTACCAAGAGGTAACTCGTAAGAAAGGCCTGGTGACTTTACTGATTAGTACCTCGGAAGGAAGGCTGGGGGACTGTACCCAGAGCTAACTCAGAAGGAAGGCCTAGTGACTGTACCCAGAGGTACCTCGTAAGAAAGGCCTGGTGACTGTGCCCAGAGTTAGCTCAGAAGAAAGGCCTGGTGACTGTACCCAGAGTTACCTCGGAAGGAAGGCCTGGTGACTGTACCCAGAGGTAACTCGTAAGAAAGGCTTGGTGACTGTACCCAGACGGACCTCAGAAAGAAGGACGAGCGACTGTACCCAGAGGTACCTCGGAAGGAAGGCCTGGTGACTGTACCCAGAGGTACCTCGGAAGGAAGGCCTGGTGACTGTACCCAGAGGTACCTCGAAAAGAAGGCCTGGTGAGTGTACCCAGAGTTACCTCGGAAGAAAGGTCCGCTGACTGTACCCAGAGGTACTTCGGAAGGAAGGCCTGGTAACTGTACCCAGAGGTACCTAGGAAGGAAGGCCTGGAGACTGTACCCAGAAGTACCTCGGAAGGAAGGCCTGGTGACTGTAACAAGAGGTATCTCGGAAGAAAGGTGTGGTGACTGTACTCAGAGGGACCTCGGAAGGAATGCCTGGTGACAGTACCCAAGTCCTCAGAAGTTAAGCCTGGTGACTGTACCCAGAGGTACCTCGTAAGAAATGCCTGGTGACTGCACCCAGAGGTATCTCGGAAGAAAGGCGTCATGACTGTGCCCAGAGTTAGCTCAGAAGAAAGGCCTGGTGACTGTACCCAGAGTTACCTCGGAAGGAAGGCCTGGTGACTGTACCCAGAGGTAACTCGTAAGAAAGGCTTGGTGACTGTACCCAGAGGGACCTCAGAAAGAAGGCCGGGCGACTGTACCCAGAGGTACCTCGGAAGGAAGGCCTCGTGACTCTTCGCAGAGGTACCTCGGAAGGAAGTGATGTTGACTGTACCCAGAGGTACCTCGAAAAGAAGGCCTGGTGAGTGTACCCAGAGTTACCTCGGAAGAAAGGTCCGCTGACTGTACCCAGAGGTACTTCGAAGGAAGGCCTGGTAACTGTACCCAGAGGTACCTAGGAAGGAAGTCCTGGTGACTGTACCCAGAGATAACTCTTAAGAAATGCCTGGTGGCTGTACCCAGAGATACCTCGTAAGAAAGGCTTGGTGACTGTACCCAGAGTTACCTCAGAAGGAAGACCCGCTGCCTATACGCAGAGCTTCCTCAGAAGGAAGGCCTGATGACTCTACCCAGAAGTAATTCAGAACGAAGGTCTGGTGACTGTACTCAGGGATACCTTGGGAAGAAGGCCTGCTGAGTGTACCCAGAGGCACCTCGGAAGGAAGGCCTGGTGACTGTACCCAGAAGTACCTCGGATAAAAGGCCTAGTGACTGTACCCAGAGGTTCCTCGGAAGAAAGACCTCGTGTCTGTACCCAGAGAGACCTCAGAAAGAAGGCCTGGTGATTGTACCCAGAGGTACCTCGGAAGGAAGCCCTGGTGATCGTACTCAGAGGTACCTCGGAAGAAAGGCCTGGTGACTGTACCCAAAAGTACCTCAGAAGGAAGGCCTGGTGACTGTACACAGGCGTACATCAGAAGAAATGCCAGGTGATTCTACTCAGAAGTACCACGGAAGGAAAACCTGGTGATTGTCCCAGAGGTACCTCGGAAGGAATGCCTGGTGACTACCCAGACTTACCTCGGAAGAAAGGCCTGGTGACTGTACTCAGACGTACCTCAGAAAGAAGACCTCGTGACTGTACCGATTGTGACCTCAGAAGGAAGGCCTGGTGATTGTACCCAGAGGTACCTCGGAAGGAATGCCTGGTGAATTTACCCAGAGGTACCTCGGAAGGAAGGCTTGGTGACTGTACCCAGAGGCACCTAGGAAGGAAGGCCTGGTGACTGTAGCTAGATGTACCTCGGAAGGAAGGCCTGGTGACTACCCAGACATTCCTCGGAAGAAAGGCCTGGTGACTGTACTCAGAGCTAATTCAGAAGGAAGGCCTGGTGACTGTACCCAGAGTTACCTCAGAAGGAAGACCCGCTGCCTATACGCAGAGCTACCTCAGAAGGAAGGCCTGATGACTCTACCCAGAGGTAATTCAGAACGAAGGTCTGGTGAATGTACTCAGGGATACCTTGGGAAGAAGGCCTGCTGAGTGTACCCAGAGGCACCTCGGAAGGAAGGCCTGGTGACTGTACCCAGAGGAACCTCGGAAAAAAGGTCTAGTGACTGTACCCAGAGGTTCCTCGGAAGAAAGACCTCGTGTCTGTACTCAGAGAGACCTCAGAAAGAAGGCCTGGTGATTGTACCCAGAGGTACCTCGGAAGGAAGGCCTGGTGATCGTACCCAGAGGTACCTCGGAAGGAATGCCTGGTGACTTTACCCAGAGGCACCTCGGAAGGAAGGCCTGGTGACTGTACCTAGAGATACCTCGTAAGAAATGCCTGGTGGCTGTACCCAGAGATACCTCAGAAGAAAGGCCTGGTGACTGTAACCAGAGTTACGTGGGAAGGAAGGCCTGGTGACTGTACCCAGAGTTACCTCAAAAGGAAGACCCGCTGCCTATACGCAGAGGTACCTCAGAAGGAAGGCCTGATGACTCTTCCCAGAGGTAACTCAGAAGGAAGGTCTGGTGACTGTACTCAGAGGTACCTCCACAGGAAGGCATGCTGAGTGTACCCAGAGGCAGCTCGGAAGGAAGGCCTGGTGACTGTACCCAGAAGTACCTCGGAAAAAAGGACTAGTGACTGTACCCAGAGGTACCTCGGAAGAAAGACCTCGTGTCTGTACCCAGAGAGACCTCAGAAGGAAGACCTGGTGATTGTACCCAGAGGTATCTCGGAAGAAAGGAGTGGTGACTGTACCCAGAAGTACCTCAGAAGGAAGGCCGGTTACTGTACCCAGAGGTACCTCTAAAGGAAGGCCTGGTGACTGTAACCCATAGGTACCTCCGAAGGAAATCCTGGTGACTGTACCCAGAGGTAACTCGTAAGAAAGGCTTGGTGAGTGTACCCAGAGGTACCTCGGAAAGAAGGCCTGGTGATAGTATCCAGAGGTACCTCGGAAGGAGGCCTGGTGACTGTACCCAGAGGCAACCCGGAAGGAAGGCCTGGTGACTGTACCCAGAGGCAACCCAGAAGGAAGGCCTGGTGACTGTACGCAGAGGAACCTCAGAAGAAAGACCTCGTGACTGTACCCAGAGGTACCTCAGAAGGAAGGCCTGGTGCTTGTACCCAGAGGTACCTCGGAAGGAAGGCCTGGTAACTGTACTCATTAGTACCTCGGAAGGAAGGCTGGGGGACTGTACCCAGAGCTAACTCAGAAGGAAGGCCTGGTGACTGTACCCAGAGGTACCTGGTAAGAAAGGCCTGGTGACTGTGCCCAGAGTTACCTCGGCAGGAAGGCCTGGTGACTGTACCCATTGTGACCTCAGAAGGAAGGCCTGGTAATTGTACCCAGAGGTACCTCGGAATGAAGGCCTGGTGACTGTACCCAGAAGTACCTCGGAAGAAAGGCCTGGTGACTGTACCCAGAGGTACCTCGGAAGGAAGGCCTGGTGACTGTACCTAGAGGTACCTCGTAAGAAAGTCCTGGTGACTGTACCCAGAGTTATCTCGGGAAAAAGCCTGGTGACTGTACCCAGAGGGACCTCAGAAAGAAGGCCGGGTGACTGTACCCAGAAGTACCTTGGAAGGAAGGCCTGGTGACTGTAACCAGAGGTATCTCGGAAGAAAGGTGTGGTGACTGTACTCAGAGGGACCTCGGAAGGAATGCCTGGTGACAGTACCCAAGTACCTCAGAAGTTAAGCCTGGTGACTGTACCCAGAGGTACCACGTAAGAAATGCCCGGTGACTGCACCCAGAGGTATCTCGGAAGAAAGGCGTGGTGACTGTACCCAGAGGGACCTAAGAAAGAAGGCCGGGTGACTGTACCCAGAGGTACCTCTGAAGGAAGGCCTGGTGACTGTACCCAGGGGTAACTCGTAAGAAAGGCTTGGTGAGTGTACCCAGAGGTACCTCGGAAAGAAGTCCTGGTGATTGTATCCAGAGATACCTCGGATCGAAGGCCTGGTGACTGAACCCAGAGGTATCTCAGAAGGAGGCCTGGTGACGGTACCAAGAGGTAACTCGTAAGAAAGGCCTGGTGACTTTACTGATTAGTACCTCGGAAGGAAGGCTGGGGGACTGTACCCAGAGCTAACTCAGAAGGAAGGCCTAGTGACTGTACCCAGAGGTACCTCGTAAGAAAGGCCTGGTGACTGTGCCCAGAGTTAGCTCAGAAGAAAGGCCTGGTGACTGTACCCAGAGTTACCTCGGAAGGAAGGCCTGGTGACTGTACCCAGAGGTAACTCGTAAGAAAGGCTTGGTGACTGTACCCAGACGGACCTCAGAAAGAAGGACGAGCGACTGTACCCAGAGGTACCTCGGAAGGAAGGCCTGGTGACTGTACCCAGAGGTACCTCGGAAGGAAGGCCTGGTGACTGTACCCAGAGGTACCTCGAAAAGAAGGCCTGGTGAGTGTACCCAGAGTTACCTCGGAAGAAAGGTCCGCTGACTGTACCCAGAGGTACTTCGGAAGGAAGGCCTGGTAACTGTACCCAGAGGTACCTAGGAAGGAAGGCCTGGAGACTGTACCCAGAAGTACCTCGGAAGGAAGGCCTGGTGACTGTAACAAGAGGTATCTCGGAAGAAAGGTGTGGTGACTGTACTCAGAGGGACCTCGGAAGGAATGCCTGGTGACAGTACCCAAGTCCTCAGAAGTTAAGCCTGGTGACTGTACCCAGAGGTACCTCGTAAGAAATGCCTGGTGACTGCACCCAGAGGTATCTCGGAAGAAAGGCGTCATGACTGTGCCCAGAGTTAGCTCAGAAGAAAGGCCTGGTGACTGTACCCAGAGTTACCTCGGAAGGAAGGCCTGGTGACTGTACCCAGAGGTAACTCGTAAGAAAGGCTTGGTGACTGTACCCAGAGGGACCTCAGAAAGAAGGCCGGGCGACTGTACCCAGAGGTACCTCGGAAGGAAGGCCTCGTGACTCTTCGCAGAGGTACCTCGGAAGGAAGTGATGTTGACTGTACCCAGAGGTACCTCGAAAAGAAGGCCTGGTGAGTGTACCCAGAGTTACCTCGGAAGAAAGGTCCGCTGACTGTACCCAGAGGTACTTCGAAGGAAGGCCTGGTAACTGTACCCAGAGGTACCTAGGAAGGAAGTCCTGGTGACTGTACCCAGAGATAACTCTTAAGAAATGCCTGGTGGCTGTACCCAGAGATACCTCGTAAGAAAGGCTTGGTGACTGTACCCAGAGTTACCTCAGAAGGAAGACCCGCTGCCTATACGCAGAGCTTCCTCAGAAGGAAGGCCTGATGACTCTACCCAGAAGTAATTCAGAACGAAGGTCTGGTGACTGTACTCAGGGATACCTTGGGAAGAAGGCCTGCTGAGTGTACCCAGAGGCTCCTCGGAAGGAAGGCCTGGTGACTGTACCCAGAAGTACCTCGGATAAAAGGCCTAGTGACTGTACCCAGAGGTTCCTCGGAAGAAAGACCTCGTGTCTGTACCCAGAGAGACCTCAGAAAGAAGGCCTGGTGATTGTACCCAGAGGTACCTCGGAAGGAAGCCCTGGTGATCGTACTCAGAGGTACCTCGGAAGAAAGGCCTGGTGACTGTACCCAAAAGTACCTCAGAAGGAAGGCCTGGTGACTGTACACAGGCGTACATCAGAAGAAATGCCAGGTGATTCTACTCAGAAGTACCACGGAAGGAAAACCTGGTGATTGTCCCAGAGGTACCTCGGAAGGAATGCCTGGTGACTACCCAGACTTACCTCGGAAGAAAGGCCTGGTGACTGTACTCAGACGTACCTCAGAAAGAAGACCTCGTGACTGTACCGATTGTGACCTCAGAAGGAAGGCCTGGTGATTGTACCCAGAGGTACCTCGGAAGGAATGCCTGGTGAATTTACCCAGAGGTACCTCGGAAGGAAGGCTTGGTGACTGTACCCAGAGGCACCTAGGAAGGAAGGCCTGGTGACTGTAGCTAGATGTACCTCGGAAGGAAGGCCTGGTGACTACCCAGACATTCCTCGGAAGAAAGGCCTGGTGACTGTACTCAGAGCTAATTCAGAAGGAAGGCCTGGTGACTGTACCCAGAGTTACCTCAGAAGGAAGACCCGCTGCCTATACGCAGAGCTACCTCAGAAGGAAGGCCTGATGACTCTACCCAGAGGTAATTCAGAACGAAGGTCTGGTGAATGTACTCAGGGATACCTTGGGAAGAAGGCCTGCTGAGTGTACCCAGAGGCACCTCGGAAGGAAGGCCTGGTGACTGTACCCAGAGGAACCTCGGAAAAAAGGTCTAGTGACTGTACCCAGAGGTTCCTCGGAAGAAAGACCTCGTGTCTGTACTCAGAGAGACCTCAGAAAGAAGGCCTGGTGATTGTACCCAGAGGTACCTCGGAAGGAAGGCCTGGTGATCGTACCCAGAGGTACCTCGGAAGGAATGCCTGGTGACTTTACCCAGAGGCACCTCGGAAGGAAGGCCTGGTGACTGTACCTAGAGATACCTCGTAAGAAATGCCTGGTGGCTGTACCCAGAGATACCTCAGAAGAAAGGCCTGGTGACTGTAACCAGAGTTACGTGGGAAGGAAGGCCTGGTGACTGTACCCAGAGTTACCTCAAAAGGAAGACCCGCTGCCTATACGCAGAGGTACCTCAGAAGGAAGGCCTGATGACTCTTCCCAGAGGTAACTCAGAAGGAAGGTCTGGTGACTGTACTCAGAGGTACCTCCACAGGAAGGCATGCTGAGTGTACCCAGAGGCAGCTCGGAAGGAAGGCCTGGTGACTGTACCCAGAAGTACCTCGGAAAAAAGGACTAGTGACTGTACCCAGAGGTACCTCGGAAGAAAGACCTCGTGTCTGTACCCAGAGAGACCTCAGAAGGAAGACCTGGTGATTGTACCCAGAGGTATCTCGGAAGAAAGGAGTGGTGACTGTACCCAGAAGTACCTCAGAAGGAAGGCCGGTTACTGTACCCAGAGGTACCTCTAAAGGAAGGCCTGGTGACTGTACCCATAGGTACCTCCGAAGGAAATCCTGGTGACTGTACCCAGAGGTAACTCGTAAGAAAGGCTTGGTGAGTGTACCCAGAGGTACCTCGGAAAGAAGGCCTGGTGATAGTATCCAGAGGTACCTCGGAAGGAGGCCTGGTGACTGTACCCAGAGGCAACCCGGAAGGAAGGCCTGGTGACTGTACCCAGAGGCAACCCAGAAGGAAGGCCTGGTGACTGTACGCAGAGGAACCTCAGAAGAAAGACCTCGTGACTGTACCCAGAGGTACCTCAGAAGGAAGGCCTGGTGCTTGTACCCAGAGGTACCTCGGAAGGAAGGCCTGGTAACTGTACTCATTAGTACCTCGGAAGGAAGGCTGGGGGACTGTACCCAGAGCTAACTCAGAAGGAAGGCCTGGTGACTGTACCCAGAGGTACCTAGTAAGAAAGGCCTGGTGAGTGTGCCCAGAGTTACCTCGGCAGGAAGGCCTGGTGACTGTACCCATTGTGACCTCAGAAGGAAGGCCTGGTAATTGTACCCAGAGGTACCTCGGAATGAAGGCCTGGTGACTGTACCCAGAAGTACCTCGGAAGAAAGGCCTGGTGACTGTACCCAGAGGTACCTCGGAAGGAAGGCCTGGTGACTGTACCTAGAGGTACCTCGTAAGAAAGTCCTGGTGACTGTACCCAGAGTTATCTCGGGAAAAAGCCTGGTGACTGTACCCAGAGGGACCTCAGAAAGAAGGCCGGGTGACTGTACCCAGAAGTACCTTGGAAGGAAGGCCTGGTGACTGTAACCAGAGGTATCTCGGAAGAAAGGTGTGGTGACTGTACTCAGAGGGACCTCGGAAGGAATGCCTGGTGACAGTACCCAAGTACCTCAGAAGTTAAGCCTGGTGACTGTACCCAGAGGTACCACGTAAGAAATGCCCGGTGACTGCACCCAGAGGTATCTCGGAAGAAAGGCGTGGTGACTGTACCCAGAGGGACCTAAGAAAGAAGGCCGGGTGACTGTACCCAGAGGTACCTCTGAAGGAAGGCCTGGTGACTGTACCCAGGGGTAACTCGTAAGAAAGGCTTGGTGAGTGTACCCAGAGGTACCTCGGAAAGAAGTCCTGGTGATTGTATCCAGAGATACCTCGGATCGAAGGCCTGGTGACTGAACCCAGAGGTATCTCAGAAGGAGGCCTGGTGACTGTACCAAGAGGTACCTCGTAAGAAAGGCCTGGTAACTGTGCCCAGAGTTAGCTCAGAAGAAAGGCCTGGTGACTGTACCCAGAGTTACCTCGGAAGGAAGGCCTGGTGACTGTACCTAGAGGTAACTCGTAAGAAAGGCGTGGTGACTGTACCCAGAGGGACCTAAGAAAGAAGGCCGGGCGACTGTACCCAGAGGTACCTCGGAAGGAAGGCCTGGTGACTGTTCGCAGAGGTACCTCGGAAGGAAGCGATGATGACTGTACACAGAGGTACCTCGAAAAGAAGGCCTGGTGAGTGTACCCAGAGTTAACTCGGAAGAAACGTCCGCTGACTGTACCCAGAGGTACTTCGGAAGGAAGGCCTGGTGACTGTACCCAGAGGTACCTAGGAAGGAAGTCCTGGTGACTGTACCCAGAGATACCTCTTAAGAAATGCCTGGTGGTTGTACCCAGAGATACCTCGGAAGAAAGGCCTGGTGACTGTAACCAGAGTTACATGGGAAGGAAAGCCGGGTGACTGTACCCAGAGTTACCTCAGAAGGAAGACCCGCTGCCTATACGCAGAGCTACCTCAGAAGGAAGGCCTGATGACTCTACCCAGAGGTAATTCAGAACGAAGGTCTGGTGACTGTACTCAGGGATACCTTGGGAAGAAGGCCTGCTGAGTGTACCCAGAGGCTCCTCGGAAGGAAGGCCTGGTGACTGTACTCAGAAGTACCTCGGAAAAAAGGCCTAGTGACTGTACCCAGAGGTTCCTCGGAAGAAAGACCTCGTGTCTGTACCCAGAGAGACCTCAGAAAGAAGGCCTGGTGATTGTACACAGAGGTACCTCGGAAGGAAGGCCTGGTGATCGTACCCAGAGGTACCTCGGAAGAAAGGCCTGGTGAGTGTACCAAGAGATACCTCGGAAGGAAGGCCTGGTGACTGTACACAGGCGTTCATCAGAAGAAATGCCAGGTGATTCTACTCAGAAGTACCACGGAAGGAAAACCTGGTGATTGTCCCAGAGGTACCTCGGGAGGAATACCTGGTGACTACCCAGACTTACCTCGGAAGAAAGGCCTGGTGACTGTACTCAGACGTACCTCAGAAAGAAGACCTCGTGACTGTACCCATTGTGACCTCAGAAGGAAGGCCTGGTGATTGTACCCAGAGGTACCTCGGAAGGAATGCCTGGTGACTTTACCCAGAGGTACCTCGGAAGGAAGGCTTGGTGACTGTACCAGAGGCACCTAGGAAGGAAGGCCTGGTGACTGTAGCAAGATGTATCTCGGAAGGAAGGCCTGGTGACTACCCAGACATTCCTCGGAAGAAAGGCCTGGTGACTGTACTCAGAGCTAACTCAGAAGGAAGGCCTCGTGACTGTACCCGAGTTACCTCAGTAGGAAGACCACTTCCTGTACGCAGAGGTACCTCGGAAGGAAGGCCTGATGACTCTACCCAGAGGTACCTCAGAAGGAATCCCTGGTGACTGTACCCAGAGTTACCTCGAAAGGAAGGCCGGGTGACTGTACCCAGAGGTACTTCGGAAGGAAGGCCCGGTGACTCTCCCCAGAGGTACGTGTGAACGAAGGCCTGGTGACTGTACCCAGAGGCACCTCAAAAGGAAGGCCTGGTGACTGTAAATAGAGGTAACACGGAAGGAATGCCGGGTGACTACCCAGATGTACCTCGGAAGAATGGCCTGGTGACTGTACCCAGAGGGACCTCAGAAAGAAGGCCGGGTGACTGTCCCCAGAGGTACCTCGGAAGGAAGGCCTGGTGACTCTACCCAGAGGTACATCGGAAGGAAGCGATGGTGACTGTACCCAGAGGTACCTCGAAAAGAAGGCCTGGTGAGTGTACCCAGAGATACCTCGAAAGAAAGGCCCGGTGACTGTACCCAGAGGTACTTCGGAAGGAAGGCCTGATGACTGTACCCAGAGGTACCTTGGAAGGAAGTCCTGGTGACTGTACCCAGAGATACCTCTTAAGAAAAGCCTGGTGGCTGTACCCAGAGATACCTCGGAAGGAAGGCCTGGTGACTGTACCCAGAGGTATCTCAGAAGGAGGCCTGGTGACGGTACCAAGAGGTAACTCGTAAGAAAGACCTGGTGACTGTACTCATTAGTACCTCAGAAGGAAGGCTAGGGGACTGTACCCAGAGCTAACTCATAAGGAAGGCCTAGTGACTGTACCCAGAGGTACCTCATAAGAAAGGCCTGGTGACTGTGCCCAGAGTTAGCTCAGAAGAAAGGCCTGGTGACTGTACCCAGAGTTACCTCGGAAGGAAGGCCTGGTGACTGTACCCAGAGGTAACTCGTAAGAAAGGCTTGGTGACTGTACCCAGACGGACCTCAGAAAGAAGGCCCGCTGCCTGTACCCAGAGGTACCTCTGAAGGAAGGCCTGTTGACTCTTCGCAGAGGTACCTCGGAAGGAAGCGATGATGACTGTACCCAGAGGTACCTAGAAAAGAAGGCCTGGTGAGTGTACCCAGAGTTACCTCGGAAGAAAGGTCCGCTGACTGTACCCAGAGGTACTTCGGAAGGAAGGCCTGGTGACTGTAACCAGAGTTACAAGGGAAGGAAAGCTGGGTGACTGTAGCCAGAGTTACCTCAGAAGGAAGACCCGCTGCCTGTACGCAGAGGTACCTCAGAAGGAAGGCCTGATGACTCTACCCAGAGGTAATTCAGAACGAAGGTCTGGTGACTGCACTCAGGGATACTTTGGGAAGAAGGCCTGCTGAGTGTACCCAGAGGCACCTCGGAAGGAAGGCCTGGTGACAGTACCCAGAGGTACCTCGGAAAAAATGCCTAGTGACTGTACCCAGAGTTTCCTCGGAAGAAAGACCTCGTGTCTGTACCCAGAGAGACCTCAGATAGAAGGCCTGGTGCTTGTACCCAGAGGTACCTCGAAAAGAAGGCCTGGTGAGTGTACCCAGAGTTACCTCGGAAGAAAGGTCCGCTGACTGTACCCAGAGGTACATCGGAAGGAAGCGATGGTGACTGTACCCAGAGACAACCTGGAAGGAAGGCCTGGTGACTGTACGCAGAGGAACCTCAGAAGAAAGACCTCGTGACTGTACCCAGAGGTACCTCAGAAGGAAGGCCTGGTGCTTGTACCCAGAGGCACCTCGGAAGGAAGGCCTGGTGACTCTACCCAGAGGTACATCGGAAGGAAGCGATGGTGACTGTACCCAGAGACAACCTGGAAGGAAGGCCTGGTGACTGTACGCAGAGGAACCTCAGAAGAAAGACCTCGTGACTGTACCCAGAGGTACCTCAGAAGGAAGGCCTGGTGCTTGTACCCAGAGGTACCTCGGAAGGAAGGCCTGGTGACTGTACCTAGAGGTACCTCGTAAGAAAGTCCTGGTGACTGTACCCAGAGTTATCTCGGGAAAAAGCCTGGTGACTGTACCCAGAGGGACCTCAGAAAGAAGGCCTGGTGACTCTACCCCGAAGTCCATCGGAAGGAAGCGATGGTGACTGTACCCAGAGGTACCTCGAAAAGAAGGCCTGGTGAGTGTACCCAGAGATACCTCGAAAGAAAGGCCCGGTGACTGTACCCAGAGGACTTCGGAGGGAAGGCCTGGTGACTGTACCCAGAGTTACCTCAGAAGGAAGACCCGCTGCCTATACGCAGAAGTACCACAGAAGGAAGGCCTGATGACTCTTCCCAGACGTAACTCAGAAGGAAGGTCTGGAGACTCTACTCAGAGGTACCTCGGGAGGAAGGCCTGCTGAGTGTACCCAGAGGCACCTCGGAAGGAAGGCCTGGTGACTGTACCCAGAAGTACTTCGGAAAAAAGGCCTAGTGACTGTACCCAGAGGTACCTCGGAAGAAAGACGTCGTGTCTGTACCCAGAGAGACCTCAGAAGGAAGACCTGGTGATTGTACCCAGAGGTATCTCGGAAGAAAGGCGTGGTGACTGTACCCAGATGGACCTCGGAAGGAATGCCTGGTGACAGTACCGAAGTACCTCAGAAGTTAGGCCTGGTGACTGTACCCAGAGGTACCTCGTAAGAAATGCCTAGTGACTGCACCCAGAGATATCTCGGAAGAAAGGCGTGGTGACTGTACCCAGAGGCACCTGAAAAGGAAGGCCTGGTGACTGTACATAGAGGTAACATGGAAGGAATGCCGGGTGACTACCCAGATGTACCTCGGAAGAATGGCCTGGTGACTGTACCCAGAGGGACATCAGAAAGAAGGCCGGGTGACTGTTCCCAGAGGTACCTCGGAAGGAAGTGATGGTGACTCTACCCAGAGGTACCTCGGAAGGAAGGCCTGGTGACTCTACCCAGAGGTACATCGGAAGGAAGCGATGGTGACTGTACCCAGGGGTACCTCGAAAAGAAGGCCTGGTGAGTGTACCCAGAGATACCTCGAAAGAAAGGCCCGGTGACTGTACCCAGAGGTACTTCGGAAGGAAGGCCTGATGACTGTACCCAGAGGTACCTTGGAAGGAAGTCCTGGTGACTGTACCCAGAGATACCTCTTAAGAAAAGCCTGGTGGCTGTACCCAGAGATACCTCGGAAGGAAGGCCTGGTGACTGTACCCAGAGTTACCTCAGAAGGAAGACCCGCTGCCTATACGCAGAAGTACCTGAGAAGGAAGGCCTGATGACTCTTCCCAGAGGTAAGTCAGAAGGAAGGTCTGGAGACTCTACTCAGAGGTACCTCGGGAGGAAGGCCTGCTGAGTGTACCCAGAGGCACCTCGGAAGGAAGGCCTGGTGACTCTACCCAGAGGTACATCGGAAGGAAGCGATGGTGACTGTACCCAGGGGTACCTCGAAAAGAAGGCCTGATGACTGTACCCAGAGGTACCTTGGAAGGAAGTCCTGGTGGCTGTACCCAGAGATACCTCGGAAGGAAGGTCTGGTGACTGTACCCAGAGTTACCTCAGAAGGAAGACCCGCTGCCTATACCCAGAAGTACCTCAGAAGGAAGGCCTGATGACTCTTCCCAGAGGTAACTCAGAAGGAAGGTCTGGAGACTCTACTCAGAGGTACCTCGGGAGGAAGGCCTGCTGAGTGTACCCAGAGGCACCTCGGAAGGAAGGCCTGGTGACTGTACCCAGAGGTACCTCGGAAGAAAGACCTCGTGTCTGTACCCAGAGAGACCTCAGAAGGAAGACTTGGTGATTGTACCCAGAGGTACCTAGTAAGAAATGCCTGGTGACTGCACCCAGAGTTATCTCGGAAGAAAGGCGTGGTGACTGTACCCAGAGGGACCTCAGAAAGAAGGCCGGGTGACTGTACCCAGAAGTACCTCAGAAGGAAAGCTGGTGACTGTACCCAGAGATACCTCTGAAGGAAGGCCTGGTGACGTATCCATAGCTATCTCCGAGGGAAACCCTGGTGACTGTACCCAGAGGAAACTTGTAAGAAAGCCTTGGTGAGTGTACCCAGAGGTACCTCGGAAAGAAGTCCTGGTGATTGTATCCAGAGATACCTCGGAAGGAAGGCCTGGTGACTGTACCCAGAGGTATCTCAGAAGGAGGCCTGGTGACGGTACCAAGAGGTAACTCGTAAGAAAGGCCTGGTGACTTTACTGATTAGTACCTCGGAAGGAAGGCTGGGGGACTGTACCCAGAGCTAACTCATAAGGAAGGCCTAGTGACTGTACCCAGAGGTACCTCATAAGAAAGGCCTGGTGACTGTGCCCAGAGTTAGCTCAGAAGAAAGGGCTGGTGACTGTACCCAGAGTTACCTCGGAAGGAAGGCCTGGTGACTGTACCCAGAGGTACCTCGGAAAAAAGGCCTAGTGACTGTACGCAGAGGTTCCTCGGAAGAAAGACCTCGTGTCTGTACCCAGAGAGACCTCAGAAAGAAGGCCTGATGATTGTACGCAGAAGTACCTCGGAAGGAAGGCCTGGTGACTGTACCCAAAAGTACCTCAGAAGGAAGGCCTGGTGACTGTACACAGGCGTACATCAGAAGAAATGCCAGGTGATTCTACTCAGAAGTACCACGGAAGGAAAACCTGGTGATTGTCCCAGAGGTACCTCGGAAGGAATGCCTGGTGACTACCCAGACTTACCTCGGAAGAAAGGCCTGCTGACTGTACTCAGAGGTACCTCAGAAAGAAGACCTCGTGACTGTACCCATTGTGACTTCAGAAGGAAGGCCTGGTGATTGTACCCAGAGGTACCTCGGAAGGAAGGCCTGGTGACTTTGCCCAGAGGTACCTCGGAAGGAAGGCTTGGTGACTGTACCCAGAGGCACCTAGGAAGGAAGGCTTGGTGACTGTACCTAGATGTACCTCGGAAGGAAGGCCTGGTGACTACGAAGACATTCCTCGGAAGAAAGGCCTGGTGACTGTACTCAGAGCTAACTCAGAAGGAAGGCCTGGTGACTGTACCCAGAGTTACCTCAGTAGGAAGACCCACTTCCTGTACGCAGAGGTACCTCGGAAGGAAGGCCTGATGACTCTACCCAGAGGTACCTCAGAAGGAATCCCTGGTGACTGTACCCAGAGGTACCTCGAAAGGAAGGCCGGGTGACTGTACCCAGAGGTACTTCGGAAGGAAAGCCTGGTGACTCTCCCCAGAGGTACGTGTGAAGGAAGGCCTGGTAACTGTACCCAGAAGCACCTCAAAAGGAAGGCCTGGTGACTGTACATAGACGTAACACGGAAGGAAGGCCTGGTGACTACCCAGACGTACCTTGGAAGAATGGCCTAGTGACTGCCCCAGATGTGCCTCGGAAGAAAGGCCTTTTGACTCTACCCAGAGGAAACTCGGAAGGAAGGCCTGGTGACTGTACCCAGAGGTAACCCGGAAGGAAGGCCTGGTGACTGTACCCAGAGACAACCTGGAAGGAAGGCCTGGTGACTGTACGCAGAGGAACCTCAGAAGAAAGACCTCGTGACTGTACCCAGAGGTACCTCAGAAGGAAGGCCTGGTGCTTGTACCCAGAGGTACCTCGGAAGGAAGGCCTGGTGACTGTACCTAGAGGTACCTCGTAAGAAAGTCCTGGTGACTGTACCCAGAGTTATCTCGGGAAAAAGCCTGGTGACTGTACCCAGAGGGACCTCAGAAAGAAGGCCTGGTGACTCTACCCCGAAGTCCATCGGAAGGAAGCGATGGTGACTGTACCCAGAGGTACCTCGAAAAGAAGGCCTGGTGAGTGTACCCAGAGATACCTCGAAAGAAAGGCCCGGTGACTGTACCCAGAGGACTTCGGAGGGAAGGCCTGGTGACTGTACCCAGAGTTACCTCAGAAGGAAGACCCGCTGCCTATACGCAGAAGTACCACAGAAGGAAGGCCTGATGACTCTTCCCAGACGTAACTCAGAAGGAAGGTCTGGAGACTCTACTCAGAGGTACCTCGGGAGGAAGGCCTGCTGAGTGTACCCAGAGGCACCTCGGAAGGAAGGCCTGGTGACTGTACCCAGAAGTACTTCGGAAAAAAGGCCTAGTGACTGTACCCAGAGGTACCTCGGAAGAAAGACGTCGTGTCTGTACCCAGAGAGACCTCAGAAGGAAGACCTGGTGATTGTACCCAGAGGTATCTCGGAAGAAAGGCGTGGTGACTGTACCCAGATGGACCTCGGAAGGAATGCCTGGTGACAGTACCGAAGTACCTCAGAAGTTAGGCCTGGTGACTGTACCCAGAGGTACCTCGTAAGAAATGCCTAGTGACTGCACCCAGAGATATCTCGGAAGAAAGGCGTGGTGACTGTACCCAGAGGCACCTGAAAAGGAAGGCCTGGTGACTGTACATAGAGGTAACATGGAAGGAATGCCGGGTGACTACCCAGATGTACCTCGGAAGAATGGCCTGGTGACTGTACCCAGAGGGACATCAGAAAGAAGGCCGGGTGACTGTTCCCAGAGGTACCTCGGAAGGAAGTGATGGTGACTCTACCCAGAGGTACCTCGGAAGGAAGGCCTGGTGACTCTACCCAGAGGTACATCGGAAGGAAGCGATGGTGACTGTACCCAGGGGTACCTCGAAAAGAAGGCCTGGTGAGTGTACCCAGAGATACCTCGAAAGAAAGGCCCGGTGACTGTACCCAGAGGTACTTCGGAAGGAAGGCCTGATGACTGTACCCAGAGGTACCTTGGAAGGAAGTCCTGGTGACTGTACCCAGAGATACCTCTTAAGAAAAGCCTGGTGGCTGTACCCAGAGATACCTCGGAAGGAAGGCCTGGTGACTGTACCCAGAGTTACCTCAGAAGGAAGACCCGCTGCCTATACCCAGAAGTACCTGAGAAGGAAGGCCTGATGACTCTTCCCAGAGGTAAGTCAGAAGGAAGGTCTGGAGACTCTACTCAGAGGTACCTCGGGAGGAAGGCCTGCTGAGTGTACCCAGAGGCACCTCGGAAGGAAGGCCTGGTGACTCTACCCAGAGGTACATCGGAAGGAAGCGATGGTGACTGTACCCAGGGGTACCTCGAAAAGAAGGCCTGATGACTGTACCCAGAGGTACCTTGGAAGGAAGTCCTGGTGGCTGTACCCAGAGATACCTCGGAAGGAAGGTCTGGTGACTGTACCCAGAGTTACCTCAGAAGGAAGACCCGCTGCCTATACCCAGAAGTACCTCAGAAGGAAGGCCTGATGACTCTTCCCAGAGGTAACTCAGAAGGAAGGTCTGGAGACTCTACTCAGAGGTACCTCGGGAGGAAGGCCTGCTGAGTGTACCCAGAGGCACCTCGGAAGGAAGGCCTGGTGACTGTACCCAGAGGTACCTCGGAAGAAAGACCTCGTGTCTGTACCCAGAGAGACCTCAGAAGGAAGACTTGGTGATTGTACCCAGAGGTACCTAGTAAGAAATGCCTGGTGACTGCACCCAGAGTTATCTCGGAAGAAAGGCGTGGTGACTGTACCCAGAGGGACCTCAGAAAGAAGGCCGGGTGACTGTACCCAGAAGTACCTCAGAAGGAAAGCTGGTGACTGTACCCAGAGATACCTCTGAAGGAAGGCCTGGTGACGTATCCATAGCTATCTCCGAGGGAAACCCTGGTGACTGTACCCAGAGGAAACTTGTAAGAAAGCCTTGGTGAGTGTACCCAGAGGTACCTCGGAAAGAAGTCCTGGTGATTGTATCCAGAGATACCTCGGAAGGAAGGCCTGGTGACTGTACCCAGAGGTATCTCAGAAGGAGGCCTGGTGACGGTACCAAGAGGTAACTCGTAAGAAAGGCCTGGTGACTTTACTGATTAGTACCTCGGAAGGAAGGCTGGGGGACTGTACCCAGAGCTAACTCATAAGGAAGGCCTAGTGACTGTACCCAGAGGTACCTCATAAGAAAGGCCTGGTGACTGTGCCCAGAGTTAGCTCAGAAGAAAGGGCTGGTGACTGTACCCAGAGTTACCTCGGAAGGAAGGCCTGGTGACTGTACCCAGAGGTACCTCGGAAAAAAGGCCTAGTGACTGTACGCAGAGGTTCCTCGGAAGAAAGACCTCGTGTCTGTACCCAGAGAGACCTCAGAAAGAAGGCCTGATGATTGTACGCAGAAGTACCTCGGAAGGAAGGCCTGGTGACTGTACCCAAAAGTACCTCAGAAGGAAGGCCTGGTGACTGTACACAGGCGTACATCAGAAGAAATGCCAGGTGATTCTACTCAGAAGTACCACGGAAGGAAAACCTGGTGATTGTCCCAGAGGTACCTCGGAAGGAATGCCTGGTGACTACCCAGACTTACCTCGGAAGAAAGGCCTGCTGACTGTACTCAGAGGTACCTCAGAAAGAAGACCTCGTGACTGTACCCATTGTGACTTCAGAAGGAAGGCCTGGTGATTGTACCCAGAGGTACCTCGGAAGGAAGGCCTGGTGACTTTGCCCAGAGGTACCTCGGAAGGAAGGCTTGGTGACTGTACCCAGAGGCACCTAGGAAGGAAGGCTTGGTGACTGTACCTAGATGTACCTCGGAAGGAAGGCCTGGTGACTACGAAGACATTCCTCGGAAGAAAGGCCTGGTGACTGTACTCAGAGCTAACTCAGAAGGAAGGCCTGGTGACTGTACCCAGAGTTACCTCAGTAGGAAGACCCACTTCCTGTACGCAGAGGTACCTCGGAAGGAAGGCCTGATGACTCTACCCAGAGGTACCTCAGAAGGAATCCCTGGTGACTGTACCCAGAGGTACCTCGAAAGGAAGGCCGGGTGACTGTACCCAGAGGTACTTCGGAAGGAAAGCCTGGTGACTCTCCCCAGAGGTACGTGTGAAGGAAGGCCTGGTAACTGTACCCAGAAGCACCTCAAAAGGAAGGCCTGGTGACTGTACATAGACGTAACACGGAAGGAAGGCCTGGTGACTACCCAGACGTACCTTGGAAGAATGGCCTAGTGACTGCCCCAGATGTGCCTCGGAAGAAAGGCCTTTTGACTCTACCCAGAGGAAACTCGGAAGGAAGGCCTGGTCACTGTACCCAGAGCTAACTCAGAAGGAAAACCTCGTGACTGTACCCAGAGGTACCTCTTAAGAAAAGCCTGGTGACTGTACCCAGAGGTACATCGGAATGAAGGCCCGGTGACTGTACCCAGAGGTACCTCAGAGTGAAGGCCTGGTGACTGTACCCAGAGGTACCTCGGAAGGAAGGCTTGGTGACTGTACCCAGAGGCACCTAGGAAGGAAGGCCTGGTGACTGCACCCCGAAGTACCTCGGAAGAAAGACCTAGTGACTGCACGCAGAGGTACCTCGGAAGAAAGGCCTTTTGACTCTACCCAGAGGTACATCAGAAGGAAGTTCCGGTGCCTGTACGCAGAGGGACCTCAAAAGGAAGGCCTAATGACTGTACCCAGACGTACCTCGGAAGGAAGGCCTGGAGACTGTACCCACAGGTACCTCGGAAGGAATGCCTGGTGACTACCCAGACGTACCTCGGAAGAAAGGCCTGGTTACTGTACCCAGAGGGACCTCAGAAACAAGGCTGTGTGACTGTACCAGAGGCACCTCAGAAGGAAGGACTGGTGACTGCACCCAGAGGTACCTGGAAAGGAAAGCCTGGTGACTGTACCCAGAGATACCTCGGAAGGAAGGCCTGGTGACTGTAATCAGAGGTACCTGGGAAGGACAGCCTAGTTACTGCACCCAGAGTTACATCTGAAGGAAGGCCTGGTGACTGTACCCAGAGCTACCTCAGAAGGAAGGCCTGTTGACTGTACCCAGAGTTACTTCAGAAGGAAGGCCTGGTGACTGTATCCAGAGGTACCTCGTAAGAAATGCCTGGTGACGGTACACAGAGGTACCTCAGAAGGAAGGCCCGGTGACTGTACCCAGAGGTACGTCGGAAAGAAGGCCTAATGACTGTACCCAGAGTTACCTCGGAAGAAAGACCCAGTGACTGTATGCAGAGGTACTTCGGAAGGAAGGCCTGGTGACTGTACCCAGAGGTAGGTGGGAAGGAAGGCCTGGTGACTGTACCCAGAGGTACCTCGGAAGGAAGGCCTGGTGACTGTACCCAGAGGTACCACGGAAGGAAGGCCTGGGGACTGTACCCAGAAGTACCTCGGAAGAAAGACCTCGTGTCTGTACCCAGAGGTACCTCAGACGGAAGGCCTGGTGATTGTTCCCAGAGGTACATCGGAAGGAAGGCCTGGTGACTGCACCCCGAAAGACCTCGGAAGAAAGGCCTAGTGACTGTACGCAGAGGTACCTCGGAAGAAAGGCCTTTTGACTCTACCCAGAGGTACCTCGGAAGGAAGGCCTGGTGACTGTACCCAGAGCTAACTCAGAAGGAAAGCCTTGTGACTGTACCCAGAGGTACCTCTTAAGAAAAGCCTGGTGACTGTACCCAGAGATACCTCGGAATGAAGGCCTGGTGACTGTACCCAGAGGTACCTCGGAAGGAAGGCTTGGTGACTGTACCCAGAGGCACCTAGGAAGGAAGGCCTGGTGACTGTACCTAGATGTACCTCGGAAGGAAGGCCTGTTTACTACCCAGACGTACCTCGGAAGAAAGGCCTGGTGACTGTACTCAGAGCTCACTCAGAAGGAAGGCCTGGTGACTGTACCCAGAGTTACCTCAGTAGGAAGACCCGCTTCCTGTACGCAGAGGTACCTCAGAAGGAAGGCCTGATGACTCTACCCAGAGGTACTTCAGAAGGAATCCCTGGTGACTGTACCCAGAGGTACCTCGAAGGGAAGGCCCGGTGAGTGTACCCAGAGGTACTTTGGAAGAAAGACCCGGTGACTGTACTCAGAGGTACTTCGGAAGGAAGGCCTGGTGACTGTACCCAGAGGTACGTGTGAAGGAAGGCCTTGTGACTGTACCCAGAGGCACCTCAAAAGGAATGCCTGGTGACTGTACATAGAGGTAACACGGAAGGAAGGCCTGGTGACTACCCCGACGTACCTCGGAAGAAAGGCCTGGTGACTGTACTCAGAGGTACCTCAGAAGAAAGACCTCGTGACAGTACCCAGAAGTAACTCGGAAGAAAGGACTGGAGACTGTACCCATAGAAATCTCAGAAGGAAAGCCTAGTGACTGTTCCCAGAGGTAGCTCGGAAGAATGGAGTGGTGACTGTACCCAGAGGGACCTCAGAAAGAAGGCCGGGTGACTGTACCCAGAGGTACCTCGGAAGGAAGGCCTGGTGACTCTTCGCAGAGGTACCTCGGAAGGAAGCGATGGTGACTGTACCAAGAGGTACCTCGAAAACAAGGCCTGGTGAGTGTACCCAGAGGTACCTTGGAAGGAAGTCCTGGTGCCTGTATCCAGAGACACCTCGTAATAAATGCCTGGTGGCTGTACCCAGAGATACCCCGGAAGAAAGGCCTGGTGACTGTAACCAGAGTTACATGGGAAGGAAGGCCTGATGACTCTACCCAGAGGTAATTCAGAAAGAAGGTCTGGTGACTGTACTCAGAGATACCTCGGGAGGAAGGCCTGCTGAGTGTACCCAGAGGCACCTAGGAAGGAAGGCCTGATGACTGTACCCAGAAGTACCTCGGAAGAAAGTTCTAGTGGCTGTATCCAGAGGTACCTCGTAAGAATGGCCTGGTGACTGTGCCCAGAGTTAGCTCAGAAGAAAGGCCTGGTGACTGTACCCAGAGGTACCTTGGAAGGAATGCCTGGTGACAGAACCCAAGTACCTGAGAAGTTAAGCCTGGTGACTGTACCCAGAGGTACCTCGAAAGGAAGGCCCGGTGCCTATACGCAGAGGTACTTTGGAAGAAAGACCCGGTGACTGTACCCAGAGGTACTTCGGAAGGAAGGCCTGGTGACTGTACCCAGACGTACGTGTAAAGGAAGGCCTGGTGACTGTACCCAGAGGCACCTCAAAAGGAAGGCGTGGTGACTGTACATAGAGTTAACACAGAAGGAAGGCCTGGTGACTACCCAGACGTACCTCGGAAGAAAGGCCGAGTGACTGTACCCAGAGGGACCTCAGAAAGAAGGCCGGGTGACTGTCCCCAGAGGTACCTCGGAAGGAAATGATGGTGACTGTACCCAGAGGTACCTCGGAAGGAAGGCCTGGTGACTCTACCCAGAGGTACATCGGAAGGAAGCGATGGTGACTGTACCCAGAGGTACCTCGAAAAGAAGGCCTGGTGAGTGTTCCCAGAGGTACCTCGGAGGAAAGGCCCGGTAACTGTACCCAGAGGTACTTCGAAAGGAAGGCCGATGACTGTACCCAGAGGTACCTTGGAAGGAAGTCCTGGTGACTGTACCCAGAGGTACATCGTAAGAAATGCCTGGTGGCTATACCAGAAATACCTCGGAAAAGGCCTGGTGACTGTAACCAGCGGTACGTGGGAAGGAAGGCCTGGTGACTGTACCCAGAGTTTCCTCAGAAGGAAAACCCGGTGCCTGTAGGCAGAGGTACCTCAGAAGGAAGGCCTGCTGACTCTACCCAGAGGTACCTCAGAAGGAAGGTCTGGTGACTGTACTCAGAGGTACCTCGGGAGGAAGGCCTGCTGACTGTACTCAGTGGCACCTCGGAAGGAAGGCCTGGTGACTGTACCCAGAAGTACCTCGGAAGAAAGGCCTAGTGACTGTACCCAGAGGTACCTCGGAAAAAAGACCGTTAGACTCTACCCAGAGGTACCTCGGAAGGAGGCCTGGTGACTGTACCCAGAGCTAACTCAGACGGAAAGCCTCGTGACTGTACCCAGAGGTACCTCTGAAGAAAAGCCTGGCGACTGTACCCAGAGGTACATTGAAACTAAGGCCTGGTGACTGCACCCAGAGGTACCTCGGAATGAAGGCCTAGTGACTGTACCCAGAGGTACCCCTGAAGGAAGGCCTGGTGACTGTACCCACAGGTACCTCAGAAGGAAGGCCTTTGACTGTACCCAGAGGTACCCCTGAAGGAAGGCCTGGTGACTGTACCCAGAGGTACCTCGGAAGGAGTGCTTGGTGACAGTACCCAAGGTACCTCAGAAGGAAAGCCTGGTGACTGTTCCCAGAGGTACCTCGTAAGAAAGGCCTGGTGACTGTACCCAGAGGGACCGCAGAAAGAAGGCCGGGTGACTGTACCCAGAGGTACCTCAGAAGGAAGGCCGGTGACTGTACCCAGCGGTACCTCTGAAGGAAGTTCTGGTGACTGCACCCATAGGTACCTCAGAAGGAAAGCCTGGTGACTTTACCCAGAGGTACCTCGTAAGAAAGGCCTGATGACTGCACCCAGAGGTATCTCGGAAGCAAGGCCTGGTGACTGTACCCAAAGGTACCTCGGAAAGAAGTCCTGGTGACTGTACTCAGTGGTACCTCGGAAAGAAGGCTTGGGAACTTTACCCAGAGATACCTCAGAATGAAGGTCTGGTGACTGTACCTAGTGGTAACTGGGAAGAAAGGCGTGGTGACTGTACCCAGGGTAAATCCCAAGGAAGGCCTGGTGACTGTACCCAGAGGTAACACGGAAGGAAGGCCTGGTGACTACCCAGACGTACCTCGGAAGGAAGGCCTGTTGACTGTTCCAGAGTTAGCTCGGAGGAAAGGCCTGGTAACTGTACCCAGAGGCATCTCGGAAGAACGGCCTGGTGACTGCACCCAGAAGGACCTCAGAAATAAGCCCGGGTGAGTGTACCCAGAGGTACCTCAGAAGGAAAGCCGGTGACTGTACCGAGAGTTACCTCGTAAGAAAGGCCTGGTGACTCTACCCAGAGGGACCTCGGAAGAAAGGCCTGGTGACAGTACCCAGAAGTAACTAAAAAGGAAGGTCTGGTGACTGTACCCAAGCGTGCCTCGGAAGAAAGGCCAGGTGATTGTACTCGGAGTTACCGCGGAAGGAAGGCCTGGTGACTCTACACAGAGGTACATCAGAAGGAAGGCCCGGTGACTTTACCCAGAGGTACGTCGGAAGGAAGGCCAGGTGACTGTACCCAGAGGTACCTCGGAAGGAAGGCCTGTTGACTGTACCCAGAGGTACCTCAGAAGGAAGGCCTGGTGACTGTACCCAGCGGTACCTCCTAAGAAATGCCTGGTCACTGTACCCAGAGATACCTCCGCAGGAAGGCCTGTTGACTGTACCCAGAGGTACCTCAGAAAGAAGACCCGGTGCCTGTACGCAGAGGTACCTCAGAAGGAAGGCCTGGTGACTGTACCTAGATGTACCTCGGAAGGAAGGCCTGTTTACTACCCGGACGTACCTCGGAAGAAAGGCCTGGTGACTGTACTCAGAGCTCACTCAGAAGGAAGGCCTGGTGACTGTACCCAGAGTTACCTCAGTAGGAAGACCCGCTTCCTGTACGCAGAGGTACCTCAGAAGGAAGGCCTGATGACTCTACCCAGAGGTACTTCAGAAGGAATCCCTGGTGACTGTACCCAAAGGTACCTCGGAAAGAAGTCCTGGTGACTGTACTCAGTGGTACCTCGGAAAGAAGGCTTGGGAACTTTACCCAGAGATACCTCAGAATGAAGGTCTGGTGACTGTACCTAGTGGTAACTGGGAAGAAAGGCGTGGTGACTGTACCCAGGGTAAATCCCAAGGAAGGCCTGGTGACTGTACCCAGAGGTAACACGGAAGGAAGGCCTGGTGACTACCCAGACGTACCTCGGAAGAAAGGCCTGGTGACTGTACTCATAGGTACCTGAGAAGAAAGACCTCGTGACAGTACCAGAAGTAACTCGGAAGAAAGGACTGGTAACTGTACCCAGAGGTACCTCGAAAGTAAGGTCTGGTGACTGTACCCAGAGGTAACTCTGAAGGAAGGCCTGGTGACTGTACCCAAAAGTACCTCGGAAGGAAGGCCTGGTGACTGTACCCAGAGGTAACCCGGAAGGAAGGCCTGGTGACTGAACGCAGAGGAACCTCAGAAGAAAGACCTAGAGACTGTACCCAGAGATACCTCAGAAGGAAGACCTGGTGATTGTAACCAGAGGTACCTCGGAAGGAAGGCCTGGTGACTGTACTCATTAGTGCCTCGGAAGACAGGCCTGCTGACTGTACCCAGAGGTACCTCGTAAGAAAGGCCTGGTGACTGTGCCCAGAGTTAGCTCAGAAGAAAGCCCTGGTGACTGTACCCAGAGGGACCTCAGAAAGAAGACCGGGTGACTGTACCCAGAGGTACCTCGGAAGGAGGCCTGGTGACTGTACCCAGATTTACCTCGGAAGGAAGGCCTTTTGACTGTACCGAGAGTTACCCCGGAAAGAAGACCTGGTGACTACCCAGACGTACCTCGGAAGGAAGGCCTGTTGACTGTTCCAGAGTTAGCTTGGAGGAAAGGCCTGGTAACTGTACCCAGAGGCATCTCGGAAGAACGGCCTGGTGACTGCACCCAGAGGGACCTCAGAAATAAGCCCGGGTGAGTGTACCCAGAGGTACCTCAGAAGGAAAGCCGGTGACTGTACCGAGAGTTACCTCGTAAGAAAGGCCTGGTGACTCTACCCAGAGGGACCTCAGAAGAAAGGCCTGGTGACAGTACCCAGAAGTAACTAAAAAGGAAGGTCTGGTGACTGTACCCAAGCGTGCCTCGGAAGAAAGGCCAGGTGATTGTACTCGGAGTTACCGCGGAAGGAAGGCCTGGTGACTCTACACAGAGGTACATCAGAAGGAAGGCCCGGTGACTTTACCCAGAGGTACGTCGGAAGGAAGGCCAGGTGACGGTACCCAGAGGTACCTCGGAAGGAAGGCCTGTTGACTGTACCCAGAGGTACCTCAGAAGGAAGGCCTGGTGACTGTACCCAGCGGTACCTCCTAAGAAATGCCTGGTCACTGTACCCAGAGATACCTCCGCAGGAAGGCCTGTTGACTGTACCCAGAGGTACCTCAGAAAGAAGACCCGGTGCCTGTACGCAGAGGTACCTCAGAAGGAAGGCCTAATGACTGTACCCAGAGGTACCTCGGAAGGAAGACCTGGTGACTGTACCCAGAGGTACCTGAGAAGGAAGGCCTGGTGATTGTACCTAGAGGTTCCGTGGAAGGAAGACCTGGTGACTCTACCCAGAGGTACCTCGGAAAAAATGCCTTTTGACTCTACCAAGAGGTACGTCGGAAGGAAGGCCTAGTGACTGTACCCAGAGCTAACTCAAAGGAAGGCCTGGTGATTGTACCCAGAGATACCTCGTAGGAGAGGCCTGGTGACTGTAACCAGAGGTACCTCAGAAGTAAGGCCTGGTGAGGGTACGGACAAGTACCTCAGAAGGAAGACCTGGTGCCTGTAACCAGAGGTTCCTCGGAAGGAAGGCCTCGTGACTGTACCCAGAGGTACCTCGGAGAGAAGGCCTGATGACTGTACCCAGAGGTACCTCAGAAGGAAGGCCTTTGACTGTACCCAGAGGTACCCCTGAAGGAAGGCCTGGTGACTGTACCCATAGGTACCTCAGAAAGAACAACTGGAGACTGTAACCAGAGGTACCTCCTAAGAACGGCCTGGTGAGTGTACCCAGAGGTACCTCGAAAACAAGGCCTGATGACTGTACCCAGAGGTACCTCGGAAGGAAGACCTCATGAGTGTACTCAGAGGTACCTCAGAAAGAAGGCCTGGTGATTGTACCCAGAGGTACATCGGAAGGGAGGCCTGGTGACTGTACACAGAGGTACCTCGGAAGGAAGGCCTAGTGACTGTACCCAGAGGTACCTCGGAAGAAAGACCTCGTGTCTGTACCCAGAGAGACCTCAGAAGGAAAACCTGGTGATTGTACCCAGAGGTACCTCGGAAGGAAGGCCTGGTGACTGGAACCAGAGGTATCTCGGAAGAAAGGCGTGGTGACTGTACCCAGAGGGACCTCGGAAGGAATGCCTGGTGACAATACCCAAGTACCTCAGAAGTTAAGCCTGGTGACTCCACCAGGAGGTACCTCGTAAGAAATGCCTGGTGACTGCACCCAGAGGTACCCTGGAAAGAAAGCTTGGTAACTGTACCCAGAGGTACCTCGGAAGGAAGGCCTGGTGACTGTACTCAGAAGTACCTCGGGAGGAAGGCCTGCTGAGTGTACCCAGAGGAACCTCGGAAGGAAGGCCTGGTGACTGTACCCAGAGGTACCTCGGAAGAAAGGCCTAGAGACTGTACCCAGAGGTACCTCGGAAGAAAGACCTCGTGTCTGTACCCAGAGGTAGCTCAGACGGAAGGCCTGATTATTTTACCCAGAGGTACATTGGAAGTAAGGCCTGGTGACTGCACCGCGAAGTACCTCGGAAGAAAGGCCTAGTGACTGTACGCAGAGGTACCTCGGAAGAAAGGCCTTTTGACTCTACCCAGAGGTACCTCGGAAGGAAGGCCTGGTGACTGTACACAGAGCTAACTCAGAAAGAAAGCCTCGTGAGTGTACCCAGAGGTACCTCTTAAGAAAATCCTGCTGACTGTACCCAGAGGTACCTCGGAATGAAGGCCTGGTGACTGTACCCAGAGGTACCCCAGAAGAAATCCCTGGTGACTGTACCCAGAGGTACCTCGAAAGGAAGGCCCGGTGCCTATACCCAGAGGTACTTTGGAAGAAAGACCCGGTGACTGTACCCAGAGGTACTTCGGAAGGAAGGCCTGATGACTGCACCCAGAGGTACCTTGGAAGAAAGGCGTGATGACTGTACCCAGAGGTACTTCAGAAGGAAGGTCTGGTGACTGTATCCAGAGATACCTCGTAAGAAATGCCTGGTGGCTGTACCCAGAGATACCTCGGAAGAAAGGCCTGGTGACTGTAACCAGAGTTACATGGGAAGGAACGCCGGGTGACTGTACCCAGAGTTACCTCAGAAAGAAGACCCGCTGCCTGTACGCAGAGGTACCTCAGAAGGCAGGCCTGATGACTCTACCCAGAGGTAATTCAGAACGAAGGTCTGGTGACTGTACTCAGAGATACCTCTGGAGGAAGGCCTGCTGAGTGTACCAAGAGGCACCTAGGAAGGAAGGCCTGGTGACTGTACCTAGACGTACCTCGGAAGAAAGGTCTAGTGACTGTAACCAGAGGTACCTCGTAAGAATGGCCTGGTGACTGTGCCCAGAGTTAGCTCAGAAGAAAGGCCTGGTGACTGTACCCAGAGGTACCTCGGAAAGAATGGCTGGTGACAGTACCCAAGTACCTCAGAAGTTAAGCCTGGTGACTGTACCCAAAGGTACCTCGTAAGAAATGCCTTTTGACTGCACCCAGAGGCACCTCGGAAGGAAGGCCTGGTGACTGTACCCAGAAGTACCTCGGAAGGAAGACCTGGTGACTGTACCCAGAAGTACCTCGGAAAAAAGGCCTAGTGACTGTACCCAGAGGTACCTCTGAAGGAAGGCCTGGTGACGGTAACCAGAAGTACCTCGGAAGAAAGGCCTGGTGACTGTACCCAGAGGTACCTCGGAAGGAATGCCTGGTGACAGTACATAAGTACCTTAGAAGTTAAGCCTGGTGACTGTACCCAGAGGTACCCCGTAAGATATGTCTGGTGACTGCATCCAGAGGTACTTTGGAAGAAAACCTTGGTGACTGTACCCAGAGGCACCTAGGAAGGAAGGCCTGGTGACTACCCAGATGTACCTCGGAAGAAAGGCCTTGTGACTGTACTCAGAGGTACCTCAAAAGAAAGACCTCGTGACTCTCCCCAGAAGTACTTCAGAAGGAAGGCCTGGTGACTGTGCCCAGAGGTACCTCAGAAGGAAGGCCTGATGACTGTACCCAGAGGTACCTCGAAAGAAAGGCCTGGTGACTGTACCCAGAGTTACCTCAGAAGGAAGACCCACTGCCTGTATGCAGAGGTACCTCAAAAGGTAGGCCTGATGACTCTACCCAGAGGTAACTCAGAAGGAAGGTCTGGTGACTGTACTCAGAGGTACCTCGGGAGGAAGGCCTGCTGAGTGTACCCAGAGGCACCTCGGAAGGAAGGCCTGATGACTGTACCCAGAAGTACCTCGGAAGAAAGACCTCGTGTCTGTACCCAGAGGTACCTCAGACGGAAGGCCTGGTGATTGTAACCAGAGGTACATTGGAAGGAAGGCGTGGTGACTGCACAGCGAAGTACCGCGGAAGAAAGGCCTAGTGACTGTACGCAGAGGTACCTCGGAAGAAAGGCCTTTTGACTCTACCCAGAGGTACCTCGGAAGGAAGGCCTCTGGACTTTACCCAGAGGTACCTCAGAAAGAAGGCCTTTGAGTGTACCCAGAGGTACCTCTTAACGAAGGCCTGGTGACTGTACCCAAAGGTACCTCAGAAGGAAAGCCTGGAGACTGTACCCAGAGGTACCTCGTAAGGACGACCTGGTGAGTGTACCCAGAGGTACCTCGGAAAGAAGTCCTGGTGACTGTACTCAGAGGTACCTCGGAAGGAAGGCCTGGGGACTTTACTCAGAGATACCGCAGAAGGAAGGCCTGGGGACTGTACCCAGAGGTACCTCAGAAAGAAGGCCGGGTGACTCTACTCAGAGGTACCTCAGAAGGAAGGCCGGTGACGGCACCCAGAGGGACCTCGGTAAAAAAAGGCCTGGTGACTGTACCCAGAGGGAACTGAGAAAGAAGGCCGTGTGACTGTACCCAGAGTTACCTCAGAAGGAAGGCCTTTGACTGTACCCATAGGTACCTCAGAAGGAACGACTGGAGACTGTAAGCAGAGGTACATCGTAAGAACGGCCTGGTGAGTGTACCCAGAGATACCTCGGAAACAAGTCCTGATGACTGTACCCAGAGGCACCTCGGAAGGAAGACCTGGTGACTTTACCCAGAAGTACCTCAGAAGGAAGGCCTCGTGTCTGTACCCAGAGGTACCTCAGACGGAAGGCCTGGTGATTGTACCCAGAGGTACATCGGAAGGAAGGCCTGGTGACTGCATCCCGAAGTACCTCGGAAGAAAGGCCTAGTGACTGTAACCAGATGTACCTCGGAAGAAAGGCCTTTTGACTCTACCCAGAGGTACCTCGGAAGGAAGGCCTGGTGACTGTACCCAGAGCTAACTCAGAAGGAAAGCCTCGTGACTGTACCCAGAGGTACCTCTTAAGAAAAGCCTGGTGACTGTACCCAGAGGTACATCGGAACGAAGGCCTGGTGACTGTACCCAGAGGTACCTCGGAAGGAAGGCCTGGTTACTACCCAGACGTACCTCGGAAGAAAGGCCTGGTGACTGTACTCAGAGCTCACTCAGAAGGAAGGCCTGGTGTCTGTACCCAGAGGTACCTCAGTAGAAAGACCCGCTTCCTGTACGCAGAGGTACCTCAGATGGAAGGCCTGATGACTCTAGCCCGAGGTACTTCAGAAGGAATCCCTGGTGACTGTACCGAGAGGTACGAGTGAAGGAAGGCCTGGTGACTGTACCCAGAGGCACCTCAAAAGGAAGCCATGGTGACTGTACTCAGAGGTACCTCAGAAGAAAGACCTCGTGACAGTACCCAGAAGTAACTCGGAAGAAAGGACTGGTGACTGTACCCATAGGTACCTCAGAAGGAAAGTCTAGTGACTGTACCCAAATATAGCTCGGAAGAAAGGACTGGTGACTGTACCCAGAGTTACTTCGGAAGGAAAGTCTGGTGAATATACACACAGGTACCTCGGAAGGAAAAACCGGTGACTGTACCCAGAGGTACCTCAAAAGGAAGGCCCGGTGACTGTACCCAGAGGTACTTTGGAAGAATGACCCGGTGATTGTACCCAGAGGTACTTAGGAGGAATGACCCGGTGACTGTACCCAGAGGTACTTCGGAAGAAAGGCCTAGTGACTGTGCCCAGAGTTAGCTCAGAAGAAAGGCCTGGTGACTGTACCCAGAGGGACCTCAGAAAGAAGACCGGGTGAATGTACCCAGAGGTACCTTGGAAGGAGGCCTGGTGACTGTAGCCAGATTTACCTCGGAAGGAAGGCCTGGTGACTGTACCCAGAGATACCTGGGAAGAAAGACTTCGTCACTGTACCCAGAGGTACCTCAGAAGGAAGGCCCGGAGATTTTCCCCAGATGTACCTCGGAATGAAGGCCTGGTGACGGTACCCAGAAGTACTTCGGAAGAAAGGCCTAGTGACTGTACCCAGAGGTACGTCGGAAGGAAGGCCTTGTGACCGTACCCAGATGTACATTAGAAGGTAGTCCTGGTGACTGTACTCAGAGGTACCTCAGAAGGAAGGCCTGGTGACTGTACCCAGAGGTACCTGGGAAGGAAACCTGGTGACAGTACTCAAGGTACCTAAGAAGGAAAGGCTGGTGAATGTACCCAGAGGTACCTCGTAAGAAATGCCTGGTGACTGTACCCACAGATGCCTCGGAAGGAAGGCCTGGTGACAGTACCCAGAAGTACCTCAGAAGGAAGACCTGGTGACGGTACCCAGAGGTACCTCAGAAGGAAGGTCTGGTGACTGTACCCAGAAGTGCCTCAGAAAGAAGTCCTGGTGACAGTACCCAGAGGTACATTGGAAGAAAGGCCTTTTGACTGTACCCAGAGCTAACTGAGAAGGAAGGCCTGATGACTGTACCCAGAGGGACCTTAGAAGGAAGGCCGGTGACTCTACCCAGAGGTAACTCACAGGGAAGTCCTCCTGACTGTACCCAGAGATACCGCGAAAGAAAGGCCTGGTGTCTGTACCCAGAGTTACCTAAGAAGGAAGGCCTGGTTTCTGTACCCAGAGGTACCTCGGAAGGAGTGCTTGGTGACAGTACCCAAGGTACCTCAGAAGGAAGGCCTGGTGACTGTTCCCAGAGGTACCTCGTAAGAAAGGCCTGGTGACTGTACCCAGAGGGACCGCAGAAAGAAGGCTGGGTGACTGTACCCAGAGGTACCTCAGAAGGAAGGCCAGTGACTGTACCCAGAGGTACCTCAGAAGGAAGGCCGGTGACTGTACCCAGAGGTACCTCAGAAGGAAGGCCAGTGACTGTACCCAGAGGTACCCCTGAAGGAAGTTCTGGTGACTGCACCCATAGGTACCTCAGAAGGAAAGCCTGGTGACTGTACCCAAAGGTACCTCGTAAGAAAGGCCTGATGACTGCACCCAGAGGTATCTCGGAAGCAAGGCCTGGTGACTGTACCCAAAGGTACCTCGGAAAGAAGTCCTGGTGACTGTACTCAGAGGTACCTCGGAAAAAAGGCTTGGGAACTTTACCCAGAGATTCCACAGAATGAAGGTCTGGTGACTGTACCTAGTGGTAACTAGGAAGAAAGGCGTGGTGACTGTACCCAGGGTCAATCCCAAGGAAGGCCTGGTGACTGTACACAGAGGTAACACGGAAGGAAGGCCTGGTGACTACCCGGACGTACCTCGGAAGAAAGGCCTGGTGACTCTACTCATAGGTACCTGAGAAGAAAGACCTCGTGACAGTACCAGAAGTAACTCGGAAGAAAGGACTGGTAACTGTACCCAGAGGTACGTCGAAAGGAAGGTCTGGTGACTGTACCCAGAGGTACCTCTGAAGGAAGGCCTGGTGACTGTACCCAGAGCTAACTCAGACGGAAAGCCTCGTGACTGTACCCAGAGGTACCTCTGAAGAAAAGCCTGGCGACTGTACCCAGAGGTACATTGAAACTAAGGCCTGGTGACTGCACCCAGAGGTACCTCGGAATGAAGGCCTAGTGACTGTACCCAGAGGTACCCCTGAAGGAAGGCCTGGTGACTGTACCCACAGGTACCTCAGAAGGAAGGCCTTTGACTGTACCCAGAGGTACCCCTGAAGGAAGGCCTGGTGACTGTACCCAGAGGTACCTCGGAAGGAGTGCTTGGTGACAGTACCCAAGGTACCTCAGAAGGAAAGCCTGGTGACTGTTCCCAGAGGTACCTCGTAAGAAAGGCCTGGTGACTGTACCCAGAGGGACCGCAGAAAGAAGGCCGGGTGACTGTACCCAGAGGTACCTCAGAAGGAAGGCCGGTGACTGTACCCAGCGGTACCTCTGAAGGAAGTTCTGGTGACTGCACCCATAGGTACCTCAGAAGGAAAGTCTGGTGACTTTACCCAGAGGTACCTCGTAAGAAAGGCCTGATGACTGCACCCAGAGGTATCTCGGAAGCAAGGCCTGGTGACTGTACCCAAAGGTACCTCGGAAAGAAGTCCTGGTGACTGTACTCAGTGGTACCTCGGAAAGAAGGCTTGGGAACTTTACCCAGAGATACCTCAGAATGAAGGTCTGGTGACTGTACCTAGTGGTAACTGGGAAGAAAGGCGTGGTGACTGTACCCAGGGTAAATCCCAAGGAAGGCCTGGTGACTGTACCCAGAGGTAACACGGAAGGAAGGCCTGGTGACTACCCAGACGTACCTCGGAAGGAAGGCCTGTTGACTGTTCCAGAGTTAGCTCGGAGGAAAGGCCTGGTAACTGTACCCAGAGGCATCTCGGAAGAACGGCCTGGTGACTGCACCCAGAAGGACCTCAGAAATAAGCCCGGGTGAGTGTACCCAGAGGTACCTCAGAAGGAAAGCCGGTGACTGTACCGAGAGTTACCTCGTAAGAAAGGCCTGGTGACTCTACCCAGAGGGACCTCGGAAGAAAGGCCTGGTGACAGTACCCAGAAGTAACTAAAAAGGAAGGTCTGGTGACTGTACCCAAGCGTGCCTCGGAAGAAAGGCCAGGTGATTGTACTCGGAGTTACCGCGGAAGGAAGGCCTGGTGACTCTACACAGAGGTACATCAGAAGGAAGGCCCGGTGACTTTACCCAGAGGTACGTCGGAAGGAAGGCCAGGTGACTGTACCCAGAGGTACCTCGGAAGGAAGGCCTGTTGACTGTACCCAGAGGTACCTCAGAAGGAAGGCCTGGTGACTGTACCCAGCGGTACCTCCTAAGAAATGCCTGGTCACTGTACCCAGAGATACCTCCGCAGGAAGGCCTGTTGACTGTACCCAGAGGTACCTCAGAAAGAAGACCCGGTGCCTGTACGCAGAGGTACCTCAGAAGGAAGGCCTGGTGACTGTACCTAGATGTACCTCGGAAGGAAGGCCTGTTTACTACCCGGACGTACCTCGGAAGAAAGGCCTGGTGACTGTACTCAGAGCTCACTCAGAAGGAAGGCCTGGTGACTGTACCCAGAGGCACCTCAAAAGGAAGGCGTGGTGACTGTACATAGAGTTAACACAGAAGGAAGGCCTGGTGACTACCCAGACGTACCTCGGAAGAAAGGCCGAGTGACTGTACCCAGAGGGACCTCAGAAAGAAGGCCGGGTGACTGTCCCCAGAGGTACCTCGGAAGGAAATGATGGTGACTGTACCCAGAGGTACCTCGGAAGGAAGGCCTGGTGACTCTACCCAGAGGTACATCGGAAGGAAGCGATGGTGACTGTACCCAGAGGTACCTCGAAAAGAAGGCCTGGTGAGTGTTCCCAGAGGTACCTCGGAGGAAAGGCCCGGTAACTGTACCCAGAGGTACTTCGAAAGGAAGGCCGATGACTGTACCCAGAGGTACCTTGGAAGGAAGTCCTGGTGACTGTACCCAGAGGTACATCGTAAGAAATGCCTGGTGGCTATACCAGAAATACCTCGGAAAAGGCCTGGTGACTGTAACCAGCGGTACGTGGGAAGGAAGGCCTGGTGACTGTACCCAGAGTTTCCTCAGAAGGAAAACCCGGTGCCTGTAGGCAGAGGTACCTCAGAAGGAAGGCCTGCTGACTCTACCCAGAGGTACCTCAGAAGGAAGGTCTGGTGACTGTACTCAGAGGTACCTCGGGAGGAAGGCCTGCTGACTGTACTCAGTGGCACCTCGGAAGGAAGGCCTGGTGACTGTACCCAGAAGTACCTCGGAAGAAAGGCCTAGTGACTGTACCCAGAGGTACCTCGGAAAAAAGACCGTTAGACTCTACCCAGAGGTACCTTGGAAGGAGGCCTGGTGACTGTACCCAGAGCTAACTCAGACGGAAAGCCTCGTGACTGTACCCAGAGGTACCTCTGAAGAAAAGCCTGGTGACTGTACCCAGAGGTACATTGAAACTAAGGCCTGGTGACTGCACCCAGAGGTACCTCGGAATGAAGGCCTAGTGACTGTACCCAGAGGTACCCCTGAAGGAAGGCCTGGTGACTGTACCCACAGGTACCTCAGAAGGAAGGCCTTTGACTGTACCCAGAGGTACCCCTGAAGGAAGGCCTGGTGACTGTACCCAGAGGTACCTCGGAAGGAGTGCTTGGTGACAGTACCCAAGGTACCTCAGAAGGAAAGCCTGGTGACTGTTCCCAGAGGTACCTCGTAAGAAAGGCCTGGTGACTGTACCCAGAGGGACCGCAGAAAGAAGGCCGGGTGACTGTACCCAGAGGTACCTCAGAAGGAAGGCCGGTGACTGTACCCAGCGGTACCTCTGAAGGAAGTTCTGGTGACTGCACCCATAGGTACCTCAGAAGGAAAGCCTGGTGACTTTACCCAGAGGTACCTCGTAAGAAAGGCCTGATGACTGCACCCAGAGGTATCTCGGAAGCAAGGCCTGGTGACTGTACCCAAAGGTACCTCGGAAAGAAGTCCTGGTGACTGTACTCAGTGGTACCTCGGAAAGAAGGCTTGGGAACTTTACCCAGAGATACCTCAGAATGAAGGTCTGGTGACTGTACCTAGTGGTAACTGGGAAGAAAGGCGTGGTGACTGTACCCAGGGTAAATCCCAAGGAAGGCCTGGTGACTGTACCCAGAGGTAACACGGAAGGAAGGCCTGGTGACTACCCAGACGTACCTCGGAAGGAAGGCCTGTTGACTGTTCCAGAGTTAGCTCGGAGGAAAGGCCTGGTAACTGTACCCAGAGGCATCTCGGAAGAACGGCCTGGTGACTGCACCCAGAAGGACCTCAGAAATAAGCCCGGGTGAGTGTACCCAGAGGTACCTCAGAAGGAAAGCCGGTGACTGTACCGAGAGTTACCTCGTAAGAAAGGCCTGGTGACTCTACCCAGAGGGACCTCGGAAGAAAGGCCTGGTGACAGTACCCAGAAGTAACTAAAAAGGAAGGTCTGGTGACTGTACCCAAGCGTGCCTCGGAAGAAAGGCCAGGTGATTGTACTCGGAGTTACCGCGGAAGGAAGGCCTGGTGACTCTACACAGAGGTACATCAGAAGGAAGGCCCGGTGACTTTACCCAGAGGTACGTCGGAAGGAAGGCCAGGTGACTGTACCCAGAGGTACCTCGGAAGGAAGGCCTGTTGACTGTACCCAGAGGTACCTCAGAAGGAAGGCCTGGTGACTGTACCCAGCGGTACCTCCTAAGAAATGCCTGGTCACTGTACCCAGAGATACCTCCGCAGGAAGGCCTGTTGACTGTACCCAGAGGTACCTCAGAAAGAAGACCCGGTGCCTGTACGCAGAGGTACCTCAGAAGGAAGGCCTGGTGACTGTACCTAGATGTACCTCGGAAGGAAGGCCTGTTTACTACCCGGACGTACCTCGGAAGAAAGGCCTGGTGACTGTACTCAGAGCTCACTCAGAAGGAAGGCCTGGTGACTGTACCCAGAGGCACCTCAAAAGGAAGGCGTGGTGACTGTACATAGAGTTAACACAGAAGGAAGGCCTGGTGACTACCCAGACGTACCTCGGAAGAAAGGCCGAGTGACTGTACCCAGAGGGACCTCAGAAAGAAGGCCGGGTGACTGTCCCCAGAGGTACCTCGGAAGGAAATGATGGTGACTGTACCCAGAGGTACCTCGGAAGGAAGGCCTGGTGACTCTACCCAGAGGTACATCGGAAGGAAGCGATGGTGACTGTACCCAGAGGTACCTCGAAAAGAAGGCCTGGTGAGTGTTCCCAGAGGTACCTCGGAGGAAAGGCCCGGTAACTGTACCCAGAGGTACTTCGAAAGGAAGGCCGATGACTGTACCCAGAGGTACCTTGGAAGGAAGTCCTGGTGACTGTACCCAGAGGTACATCGTAAGAAATGCCTGGTGGCTATACCAGAAATACCTCGGAAAAGGCCTGGTGACTGTAACCAGCGGTACGTGGGAAGGAAGGCCTGGTGACTGTACCCAGAGTTTCCTCAGAAGGAAAACCCGGTGCCTGTAGGCAGAGGTACCTCAGAAGGAAGGCCTGCTGACTCTACCCAGAGGTACCTCAGAAGGAAGGTCTGGTGACTGTACTCAGAGGTACCTCGGGAGGAAGGCCTGCTGACTGTACTCAGTGGCACCTCGGAAGGAAGGCCTGGTGACTGTACCCAGAAGTACCTCGGAAGAAAGGCCTAGTGACTGTACCCAGAGGTACCTCGGAAAAAAGACCGTTAGACTCTACCCAGAGGTACCTCGGAAGGAGGCCTGGTGACTGTACCCAGAGCTAACTCAGACGGAAAGCCTCGTGACTGTACCCAGAGGTACCTCTGAAGAAAAGCCTGGCGACTGTACCCAGAGGTACATTGAAACTAAGGCCTGGTGACTGCACCCAGAGGTACCTCGGAATGAAGGCCTAGTGACTGTACCCAGAGGTACCCCTGAAGGAAGGCCTGGTGACTGTACCCACAGGTACCTCAGAAGGAAGGCCTTTGACTGTACCCAGAGGTACCCCTGAAGGAAGGCCTGGTGACTGTACCCAGAGGTACCTCGGAAGGAGTGCTTGGTGACAGTACCCAAGGTACCTCAGAAGGAAAGCCTGGTGACTGTTCCCAGAGGTACCTCGTAAGAAAGGCCTGGTGACTGTACCCAGAGGGACCGCAGAAAGAAGGCCGGGTGACTGTACCCAGAGGTACCTCAGAAGGAAGGCCGGTGACTGTACCCAGCGGTACCTCTGAAGGAAGTTCTGGTGACTGCACCCATAGGTACCTCAGAAGGAAAGCCTGGTGACTTTACCCAGAGGTACCTCGTAAGAAAGGCCTGATGACTGCACCCAGAGGTATCTCGGAAGCAAGGCCTGGTGACTGTACCCAAAGGTACCTCGGAAAGAAGTCCTGGTGACTGTACTCAGTGGTACCTCGGAAAGAAGGCTTGGGAACTTTACCCAGAGATACCTCAGAATGAAGGTCTGGTGACTGTACCTAGTGGTAACTGGGAAGAAAGGCGTGGTGACTGTACCCAGGGTAAATCCCAAGGAAGGCCTGGTGACTGTACCCAGAGGTAACACGGAAGGAAGGCCTGGTGACTACCCAGACGTACCTCGGAAGGAAGGCCTGTTGACTGTTCCAGAGTTAGCTCGGAGGAAAGGCCTGGTAACTGTACCCAGAGGCATCTCGGAAGAACGGCCTGGTGACTGCACCCAGAAGGACCTCAGAAATAAGCCCGGGTGAGTGTACCCAGAGGTACCTCAGAAGGAAAGCCGGTGACTGTACCGAGAGTTACCTCGTAAGAAAGGCCTGGTGACTCTACCCAGAGGGACCTCGGAAGAAAGGCCTGGTGACAGTACCCAGAAGTAACTAAAAAGGAAGGTCTGGTGACTGTACCCAAGCGTGCCTCGGAAGAAAGGCCAGGTGATTGTACTCGGAGTTACCGCGGAAGGAAGGCCTGGTGACTCTACACAGAGGTACATCAGAAGGAAGGCCCGGTGACTTTACCCAGAGGTACGTCGGAAGGAAGGCCAGGTGACTGTACCCAGAGGTACCTCGGAAGGAAGGCCTGTTGACTGTACCCAGAGGTACCTCAGAAGGAAGGCCTGGTGACTGTACCCAGCGGTACCTCCTAAGAAATGCCTGGTCACTGTACCCAGAGATACCTCCGCAGGAAGGCCTGTTGACTGTACCCAGAGGTACCTCAGAAAGAAGACCCGGTGCCTGTACGCAGAGGTACCTCAGAAGGAAGGCCTGGTGACTGTACCTAGATGTACCTCGGAAGGAAGGCCTGTTTACTACCCGGACGTACCTCGGAAGAAAGGCCTGGTGACTGTACTCAGAGCTCACTCAGAAGGAAGGCCTGGTGACTGTACCCAGAGTTACCTCAGTAGGAAGACCCGCTTCCTGTACGCAGAGGTACCTCAGAAGGAAGGCCTGATGACTCTACCCAGAGGTACTTCAGAAGGAATCCCTGGTGACTGTACCCAAAGGTACCTCGGAAAGAAGTCCTGGTGACTGTACTCAGTGGTACCTCGGAAAGAAGGCTTGGGAACTTTACCCAGAGATACCTCAGAATGAAGGTCTGGTGACTGTACCTAGTGGTAACTGGGAAGAAAGGCGTGGTGACTGTACCCAGGGTAAATCCCAAGGAAGGCCTGGTGACTGTACCCAGAGGTAACACGGAAGGAAGGCCTGGTGACTACCCAGACGTACCTCGGAAGAAAGGCCTGGTGACTGTACTCATAGGTACCTGAGAAGAAAGACCTCGTGACAGTACCAGAAGTAACTCGGAAGAAAGGACTGGTAACTGTACCCAGAGGTACCTCGAAAGTAAGGTCTGGTGACTGTACCCAGAGGTAACTCTGAAGGAAGGCCTGGTGACTGTACCCAAAAGTACCTCGGAAGGAAGGCCTGGTGACTGTACCCAGAGGTAACCCGGAAGGAAGGCCTGGTGACTGAACGCAGAGGAACCTCAGAAGAAAGACCTAGAGACTGTACCCAGAGATACCTCAGAAGGAAGACCTGGTGATTGTAACCAGAGGTACCTCGGAAGGAAGGCCTGGTGACTGTACTCATTAGTGCCTCGGAAGACAGGCCTGCTGACTGTACCCAGAGGTACCTCGTAAGAAAGGCCTGGTGACTGTGCCCAGAGTTAGCTCAGAAGAAAGCCCTGGTGACTGTACCCAGAGGGACCTCAGAAAGAAGACCGGGTGACTGTACCCAGAGGTACCTCGGAAGGAGGCCTGGTGACTGTACCCAGATTTACCTCGGAAGGAAGGCCTTTTGACTGTACCGAGAGTTACCCCGGAAAGAAGACCTGGTGACTACCCAGACGTACCTCGGAAGGAAGGCCTGTTGACTGTTCCAGAGTTAGCTTGGAGGAAAGGCCTGGTAACTGTACCCAGAGGCATCTCGGAAGAACGGCCTGGTGACTGCACCCAGAGGGACCTCAGAAATAAGCCCGGGTGAGTGTACCCAGAGGTACCTCAGAAGGAAAGCCGGTGACTGTACCGAGAGTTACCTCGTAAGAAAGGCCTGGTGACTCTACCCAGAGGGACCTCAGAAGAAAGGCCTGGTGACAGTACCCAGAAGTAACTAAAAAGGAAGGTCTGGTGACTGTACCCAAGCGTGCCTCGGAAGAAAGACCAGGTGATTGTACTCGGAGTTACCGCGGAAGGAAGGCCTGGTGACTCTACACAGAGGTACATCAGAAGGAAGGCCCGGTGACTTTACCCAGAGGTACGTCGGAAGGAAGGCCAGGTGACGGTACCCAGAGGTACCTCGGAAGGAAGGCCTGTTGACTGTACCCAGAGGTACCTCAGAAGGAAGGCCTGGTGACTGTACCCAGCGGTACCTCCTAAGAAATGCCTGGTCACTGTACCCAGAGATACCTCCGCAGGAAGGCCTGTTGACTGTACCCAGAGGTACCTCAGAAAGAAGACCCGGTGCCTGTACGCAGAGGTACCTCAGAAGGAAGGCCTAATGACTGTACCCAGAGGTACCTCGGAAGGAAGACCTGGTGACTGTACCCAGAGGTACCTGAGAAGGAAGGCCTGGTGATTGTACCTAGAGGTTCCGTGGAAGGAAGACCTGGTGACTCTACCCAGAGGTACCTCGGAAAAAATGCCTTTTGACTCTACCAAGAGGTACGTCGGAAGGAAGGCCTAGTGACTGTACCCAGAGCTAACTCAAAGGAAGGCCTGGTGATTGTACCCAGAGATACCTCGTAGGAGAGGCCTGGTGACTGTAACCAGAGGTACCTCAGAAGTAAGGCCTGGTGAGGGTACGGACAAGTACCTCAGAAGGAAGACCTGGTGCCTGTAACCAGAGGTTCCTCGGAAGGAAGGCCTCGTGACTGTACCCAGAGGTACCTGAGAAGAAAGGCCTTTGACTGTACCCGGAGGTACCCCTGAAGGAAGGCCTGGTGACTGTACCCATAGGTACCTCAGAAAGAACAACTGGAGACTGTAACCAGAGGTACCTCCTAAGAACGGCCTGGTGAGTGTACCCAGAGGTACCTCGAAAACAAGGCCTGATGACTGTACCCAGAGGTACCTCGGAAGGAAGACCTCATGAGTGTACTCAGAGGTACCTCAGAAAGAAGGCCTGGTGATTGTACCCAGAGGTACATCGGAAGGGAGGCCTGGTGACTGTACACAGAGGTACCTCGGAAGGAAGGCCTAGTGACTGTACCCAGAGGTACCTCGGAAGAAATACCTCGTGTCTGTACCCAGAGAGACCTCAGAAGGAAAACCTGGTGATTGTACCCAGAGGTACCTCGGAAGGAAGGCCTGGTGACTGGAACCAGAGGTATCTCGGAAGAAAGGCGTGGTGACTGTACCCAGAGGGACCTCGGAAGGAATGCCTGGTGACAATACCCAAGTACCTCAGAAGTTAAGCCTGGTGACTCTACCAGGAGGTACCTCGTAAGAAATGCCTGGTGACTGCACCCAGAGGTACCCTGGAAAGAAAGCTTGGTAACTGTACCCAGAGGTACCTCGGAAGGAAGGCCTGGTGACTGTACTCAGAAGTACCTCGGGAGGAAGGCCTGCTGAGTGTACCCAGAGGAACCTCGGAAGGAAGGCCTGGTGACTGTACCCAGAGGTACCTCGGAAGAAAGGCCTAGAGACTGTACCCAGAGGTACCTCGGAAGAAAGACCTCGTGTCTGTACCCAGAGGTAGCTCAGACGGAAGGCCTGATTATTTTACCCAGAGGTACATTGGAAGTAAGGCCTGGTGACTGCACCGCGAAGTACCTCGGAAGAAAGGCCTAGTGACTGTACGCAGAGGTACCTCGGAAGAAAGGCCTTTTGACTCTACCCAGAGGTACCTCGGAAGGAAGGCCTGGTGACTGTACACAGAGCTAACTCAGAAAGAAAGCCTCGTGAGTGTACCCAGAGGTACCTCTTAAGAAAATCCTGCTGACTGTACCTAGAGGTACCTCGGAATGAAGGCCTGGTGACTGTACCCAGAGGTACCCCAGAAGAAATCCCTGGTGACTGTACCCAGAGGTACCTCGAAAGGAAGGCCCGGTGCCTATACCCAGAGGTACTTTGGAAGAAAGACCCGGTGACTGTACCCAGAGGTACTTCGGAAGGAAGGCCTGGTGACTGTCCCCAGAGGTACGTGTGAAGGAAGGCTTGGTGACTGTACCCAGAGACACCTCAAAAGGAAGGCCTGGTGACTGTACATAGAGGTAATACAGAAGGAAGGCCTGGTGACTACTCAGACTTACCTCGTAAGAAAAGCCTGGTGACTGTACCCAGAGGGACCTCAGAAAGAAGGCCGGGTGACTGTCCCCAGAGGTACCTCGGAAGGAAGTGATGGTGACTGTACCCAGAGGTACCTCGGAAGGAAGGCCTGGTGACTCTACCCAGAGGTACATCGGAAGGAAGCGATGGTGACTGTACCCAGAGGTAACTCGAAAAGAAGGCCTGGTGACTGTACCCAGAGGTACTTCGGAAGGAAGGCCTGATGACTTCACCCAGAGGTACCTTGGAAGAAAGGCGTGATGACTGTACCCAGAGGTACTTCAGAAGGAAGGTCTGGTGACTGTATCCAGAGATACCTCGCAAGAAATGCCTGGTGGCTGTACCCAGAGATACCTCGGAAGAAAGGCCTGGTGACTGTAACCAGAGTTACATGGGAAGGAAGGCCGGGTGACTGTACCCAGAGTTACCTCAGAAAGAAGACCCGCTGCCTGTACGCAGAGGTACCTCAGAAGGCAGGCCTGATGACTACCCAGAGGTAATTCAGAACGAAGGTCTGGTGACTGCACTCAGAGATACCTCTGGAGGAAGGTCTGCTGAGTGTACCAAGAGGCACCTAGGAAGGAAGGCCTGGTGACTGTACCTAGACGTACCTCGGAAGAAAGGTCTAGTGACTGTAACCAGAGGTACCTCGTAAGAATGGCCTGGTGACTGTGCCCAGAGTTAGCTCAGAAGAAAGGCCTGGTGACTGTACCCAGAGGTACCTCGGAAAGAATGGCTGGTGACAGTACCCAAGTACCTCAGAAGTTAAGCCTGGTGACTGTACCCAAAGGTACCTCGTAAGAAATGCCTTTTGACTGCACCCAGAGGCACCTCGGAAGGAAGGCCTGGTGACTGTACCCAGAAGTACCTCGGAAGGAAGACCTGGTGACTGTACCCAGAAGTACCTCGGAAAAAAGGCCTAGTGACTGTACCCAGAGGTACCTCTGAAGGAAGGCCTGGTGACGGTAACCAGAAGTACCTCGGAAGAAAGGCCTGGTGACTGTACCCAGAGGTACCTCGGAAGGAATGCCTGGTGACAGTACATAAGTACCTTAGAAGTTAAGCCTGGTGACTGTACCCAGAGGTACCCCGTAAGATATGTCTGGTGACTGCATCCAGAGGTACTTTGGAAGGAAACCTTGGTGACTGTACCCAGAGGCACCTAGGAAGGAAGGCCTGGTGACTACCCAGATGTACCTCGGAAGAAAGGCCTTGTGACTGTACTCAGAGGTACCTCAAAAGAAAGACCTCGTGACTCTCCCCAGAAGTACTTCAGAAGGAAGGCCTGGTGACTGTGCCCAGAGGTACCTCAGAAGGAAGGCCTGATGACTGTACCCAGAGGTACCTCGAAAGAAAGGCCTGGTGACTGTACCCAGAGTTACCTCAGAAGGAAGACCCACTGCCTGTATGCAGAGGTACCTCAAAAGGTAGGCCTGATGACTCTACCCAGAGGTAACTCAGAAGGAAGGTCTGGTGACTGTACTCAGAGGTACCTCGGGAGGAAGGCCTGCTGAGTGTACCCAGAGGCACCTCGGAAGGAAGGCCTGATGACTGTACCCAGAAGTACCTCGGAAGAAAGACCTCGTGTCTGTACCCAGAGGTACCTCAGACGGAAGGCCTGGTGATTGTAACCAGAGGTACATTGGAAGGAAGGCGTGGTGACTGCACAGCGAAGTACCGCGGAAGAAAGGCCTAGTGACTGTACGCAGAGGTACCTCGGAAGAAAGGCCTTTTGACTCTACCCAGAGGTACCTCGGAAGGAAGGCCTCTGGACTTTACCCAGAGGTACCTCAGAAAGAAGGCCTTTGAGTGTACCCAGAGGTACCTCTTAACGAAGGCCTGGTGACTGTACCCAAAGGTACCTCAGAAGGAAAGCCTGGAGACTGTACCCAGAGGTACCTCGTAAGGACGACCTGGTGAGTGTACCCAGAGGTACCTCGGAAAGAAGTCCTGGTGACTGTACTCAGAGGTACCTCGGAAGGAAGGCCTGGGGACTTTACTCAGAGATACCGCAGAAGGAAGGCCTGGGGACTGTACCCAGAGGTACCTCAGAAAGAAGGCCGGGTGACTCTACTCAGAGGTACCTCAGAAGGAAGGCCGGTGACTGCACCCAGAGGGACCTCGGTAAAAAAAGGCCTGGTGACTGTACCCAGAGGGAACTGAGAAAGAAGGCCGTGTGACTGTACCTAGAGTTACCTCAGAAGGAAGGCCTTTGACTGTACCCATAGGTACCTCAGAAGGAACGACTGGAGACTGTAAGCAGAGGTACATCATAAGAACGGCCTGGTGAGTGTACCCAGAGATACCTCGGAAACAAGTCCTGATGACTGTACCCAGAGGCACCTCGGAAGGAAGACCTGGTGACTTTACCCAGAAGTACCTCAGAAGGAAGGCCTCGTGTCTGTACCCAGAGGTACCTCAGACGGAAGGCCTGGTGATTGTACCCAGAGGTACATCGGAAGGAAGGCCTGGTGACTGCATCCCGAAGTACCTCGGAAGAAAGGCCTAGTGACTGTAACCAGATGTACCTCGGAAGAAAGGCCTTTTGACTCTACCCAGAGGTACCTCGGAAGGAAGGCCTGGTGACTGTACCCAGAGCTAACTCAGAAGGAAAGCCTCGTGACTGTACCCAGAGGTACCTCTTAAGAAAAGCCTGGTGACTGTACCCAGAGGTACATCGGAACGAAGGCCTGGTGACTGTACCCAGAGGTACCTCGGAAGGAAGGCCTGGTTACTACCCAGACGTACCTCGGAAGACAGGCGTGGTGACTGTACTCAGAAGTACCTCCGAAGGAAGGCCTGGGGACTTTACCCAGAGGTACCTCAGAAAGAAGGCCTTTGAGTGTACCCAGAGGTACCTCTTAACGAAGGCCTGGTGACTGTACCCAAAGGTACCTCAGAAGGAAAGCCTGGAGACTGTACCCAGAGGTACCTCGTAAGGACGACCTGGTGAGTGTACCCAGAGGTACCTCGGAAAGAAGTCCTGGTGACTGTACTCAGAGGTACCTCGGAAGGAAGGCCTGGGGACTTTACTCAGAGATACCGCAGAAGGAAGGCCTGGGGACTGTACCCAGAGGTACCTCAGAAAGAAGGCCGGGTGACTCTACTCAGAGGTACCTCAGAAGGAAGGCCGGTGACTGCACCCAGAGGGACCTCGGTAAAAAAAGGCCTGGTGACTGTACCCAGAGGGAACTGAGAAAGAAGGCCGTGTGACTGTACCCAGAGTTACCTCAGAAGGAAGGCCTTTGACTGTACCCATAGGTACCTCAGAAGGAACGACTGGAGACTGTAAGCAGAGGTACATCGTAAGAACGGCCTGGTGAGTGTACCCACAGATACCTCGGAAACAAGTCCTGATGACTGTACCCAGAGGTATCTCGGAAGGAAGGCCTGGAGATTGTACCCAGAGGTACCTCAGAGAAAACCCTGGTGACTGTGCCCAGAGGGTCCTCAGAAAGAAGGCCAGGTGACTGTACCCATAGGTACCTCAGAAAGAAGGCCAGGTGACTGTACCCATAGGTACCTCAGAAGGAAGGCCAGGTGACTGTACCCAGAGGTACCTCGGAAGGAAGGCCTGGTGACTATACCTAGAGGTAACTCGGAAGAAAGGTGTTGTGACTGTACCCAGGGTAACTCCCAAGGAAAGCCTGGTGACTGTACACAGAGGTACCTGGGAAGGAAGGCCTGGTGACTGTACCCAGAGTTAGCTCGGAAGAAATGCCTGGTGACTCTAAACAGAGGTACCTCGGAAAGAAGCCCTGGTGACTGTACCCAGAGGTACCTCGAAAGGCATGCCTGGTGACTATACCTAGTGGTAACTCGGAAGAAAGGCGTGGTGACTGTACCCAGGGTAACTCCCAAGGAAAGCCTGTTGACTGTACACAGAGGTACCTCGGAAGGAAGGCCTGGTGACTGTAGCCACAGGTACCTGGGATGGAAGTCCTGGTGACTGTACCCAGAGTTAGCTCGGGAGAAATGCCTTGTGACTCTAAACAGAGGTACCTCGGAAAGAAGCCCTGGTGAATGTACCCAGAGGTACCTCGAAAGGAATGCCTGGTGACTGTACTCAGAGGTACCTCAGAGGAAAGACCTAGTGACTGTACGCACAGGTACGTCAGAAGGAAGGCCTGGTGAATGTACCCAGATATACCTCAGAAGGAAGGCCTTTGACTGTACCCAGAGGTACCTCTGAAGGAAAGCCTGGTGACTGTACCCATAGGTACCTCAGAAGGAACAACTGGAGACTGTAACCAGAGGTACCTCCTAAGAACAGCCTGGTGAGTGTACCCAGAGGTACCTCGAAACAAGTCCTGATGACTGTACCCAGAGGTATCTCGGAAGGAAGGCCTGGAGATTGTACCCAGAGGTACCTCAGAGAAAACCCTGGTGACTGTACCCAGAGGGTCCTCAGAAAGAAGGCCAGGTGACTGTACCCATAGGTACCTCGGAAGGAAGGCCGGTGACTGTACCCAGAGGTACCTCGGAAGGAAGGCCTGGGGACTTTACTCAGAGATACCGCAGAAGGAAGGCCTGGTGACTGCACCCAGAGGGACCTCAGAAATAAGCCCGGGTGAGTGTACCCAGAGGTACCTCAGAAGAAAAGCCGGTGACTGTACCCAGAGTTACCTAGTAAGAAAGACCTGGTGACTCTTCCCAGAGGGACCTCGGCAGAAATGCCTGGTGTCTGTACCCAGAGGTACCTCGGAAGAAAGGCCTGGTGACTGTACCCAGAGATAAATCAGAAGGAAGGCCTGGTGACTGTACCCAGAGGTACCTCGTAAGAACGGCCTGGTAACTGTGCCCAGGGAGACCTCGGAAGAAAGGCCTGGTGACTGTACAAGGAGGGAACTGAGAAAGGAGGCCGGTTGACTGTACGCAGAGGTACCTCAGAAGGAAGGCCTTTGACTGTACCCAGAGGTACCTCTGAAGGAAGGCCTGGTGACTGTACCCAGAGGTACCTCGGAGAGAAGGCCTGGTGACTGTACTCAGAGGTACCCCTGAAGAAAGGCCTGGTGACTGTACCCATAGCTACCTCAGAAGGAACAATTGGAGACTGTAACCAGAGGTACCTCCTAAGAACGGCATGGTGAGTGTACCCAGAGTTACCTCGGAAACAAGTCCTGATGACTGTACCCAGAGGTACCTGAGAAGGAAGGCCTGGATACTGTACCCAGACCTACCTCGGAAGAAAGGCGTGGTGACTGTACTCAGAGGTACCTCCGAAGAAGGCCTGGGGACTTTACCCAGAGGTACCTCAGAAGGAAGGCCTTTGAGTGTACCCAGAGGTACCTCTTAAGGAAGTCCTGGTGACTGTACCCAAAGGTACCTCTGAAGGAAAGACTGGAGACTCTACCCAGAGGTACCTCGTAAGAACGACCTGGTGAGTGTACCCAGTCGTACCTCGGAAAGAAGTCCTGGTGACTGTACTCAGATGTACCTCAGAAGGAAGGCCTGGGGACTTTACTCAGAGATACCGCAGAAGGAAGGCCTGGTGACGGTACCCAGAGGTACCTCAGAAAGAAGGCCGGGTAACTCTACTCAGAGGTACTTCAGAAGGAAGGCCGGTGACTGTACCCAGAGGGACCTCGGCAGAAAGGCCTGGTGACTGTACCCAGAGGGAACTGAGAAAGAAGGCCGTGTGACTGTACCCATAGGTACCTCAGAAGGAAGGCCGGTGACTGTACCCAGAGGTACCTCGGAAGGAAGGCCTGGTGACTATACCTAGAGGTAACTCGGAAGAAAGGCATGGTGATGGTACCCAGGGTAACTCCCAAGGAAAGCCTGGTGACTGTACAGAGAGGTACCTGGGAAGGAAGGCCAGGTGACTGTACCCAGAGTTAGCTCGGAAGAAATGCCTGGTGACTCTAAACAGAGGTACCTCGGAAAAAAGCCCTGGTGAATGTAACCAGAGGTACCTCCAAAGGAATGCCTGGTGACGGTACCCAGAGAAACCTCAGAAGAAAGACCTAGTGACTGTTCGCACAGGTACCTCAGAAGGAAGGCCTGGTGATTGTACCCAGATGTACCTCAGAAGGAAGGCCTTTGACTGTACCCAGAGGTACCTCTGAAGGAAGGCCTGTTGACTGTACCCAGAGTTAACTCAGAAGGAAGGCCTGGTGACTGTACCCGGAGGGACCTCAGAAAGAAGGCCAGGTGACTGTACCCGGAGGTACCTCAGAAGGAAGGCCGGGGGCGGTACACAGAGGTACCTCTGAAGGAAGGCCTGGTGACTGTACCCATAGGTACCTGAGAAGGAAAGAATGGTGACTGTACCCAGAGGTACCTCGTTAGAAAGGACGGTGAGTGTACCCAGAGGTTACTCGGAAAGAAGGCATGGTAACTGTATCCAGGGGTACCTCGGAAGAAAGGCCTGGTGACTGTACCCAAAGGTACCTGGGAAGAAAGCCTGGTGACTGTACCCAGAGGGACCTCGGAGAGAAGGCCTGGTGACTGTACCCAGAGGTACCTCGGAAGGAAGACCTGCATATTGTACCCAGACGTACCTCGGAAGAAAGGCGTGGTGACTGTACTCAGAGGTACCTCAGAAGAAAGACCTAGTGACTGTTCGCACAGGTACCTCAGAAGGAAGGCCTGGTGATTGTACCCAGATGTACCTCAGAAGGAAGGCCTTTGACTGTACCCAGAGGTACCTGTGAAGGAAGGCCTGGTGACTGTACCCAGAGGTACTTCGGAAGGAAGGCCTGGAGACTGTACCCAGAGGTACCTCGGAGGAAAGGCCAGGTGACTGTACCCAGGGGGACCGCGGAAGGAAGGCCTGGTGCCTGTACCCAGAGATAAATCTGAAGGAAGGCCTGGTGACTGTACTCAGAGGTACCTCGTAAGAAAGGCGTGGTGACTGTACCCAGGGGGACCTCGGAAGAAAGGCCTGGTGACTACCCAGAGGGAACTGAGAAAGAAGGCCGGATGACTGTACGCAGAGGTACCTCAGAAGGAAGGCCTTTGACTGTACCCAGAGATACCTCTGAAGGAAGGTCTGGTGAGTGTACCCAGAGGTATCTCGGAGAGAAGGCCTGGTGACTGTACCCAGAGGTACCTCAGAAGGAAGGCCTTTGACTGTAGCCAGAGGTACCCCTGAAGGAAGGCCTGGTGACTGTACCCATAGGTACCTCAGAAGGAACAACTGGAGACTGTAACCAGAGGTACCTCCTAAGAACGGCCTGGTGAGTGTACCCAGAGGTACCTCGGAAACAAGGCCTGATGACTGTACCCAGAGGTACCTCGGAAGGAAGACCTGCAGATTGTACCCAGACGTACCTCGGAAGAAAGGCGTGGTGACTGTACTCAGAAGTACCTCCGAAGGAAGGTCTGGGGACTTCACCCAGAGGTACCTCAGAAGGAAGGCCTTTGTGTGTACCCAGAGGTGCCTCTTAAGGAAGTCCTGGTGACTGTACCCAAAGGTACCTCAGAAGGAAAGACTGGAGACTGTACCCAGAGGTACCTCGTAAGAACGACCTGGTGAGTGTACCCAGACGTACCTCGGAAAGAAGTCCTGGTGACTGTACTCAGATGTACCTCAGAAGGAAGGCCTGGGGACTTTACTCAGAGATACCGCAGAGGGAAGGTCTGGTGACGGTACCCAGAGGTACCTCAGAAAGAAGGCCGGGTAACTCTATTCAGAGGTACCTCAGAAGGAAGGCCGGTGACTGTACCCAGAGTGATCTCGGCAGAAAGGCCTGGTGACTGTACCCAGAGGGAACTGAGAAAGAAGTCCGTGTGACTGTACTCAGAGGTACCTCAGAAGGAAGGCCTTTGACTGTACCCATAGGTACCTCAGAAGGAAAGACTGGAGACTGTAAGCAGAGGTACCTCGTAAGAACCGCCTGGTGAGTGTACCCAGAGATACCTCGGAAACAAGTCCTGATGACTGTACCCAGAGGTACCTCGGAAGGAAGGCCTGGAGGCTGTACCCAGAGGTACCTCAGAGAAAACCCTAGTGACTGTGCCCAGAGGATCCACAGAAAGAAGGCCAGGTGACTGTACCCAGAGTTAGCTCGGAAGAAATGCCTGGTGACTCTAAACAGAGGTACCTCGGAAAGAATCCCTGGTGAATGTACCCAGAGGTACCTCGAAAGGAATGCCTGGTGACTGTACTCAGAGGTACCTCAGAAGAAAGACCTAGTGACTGTTCGCACAGGTACCTCAGAAGGAAGGCCTGGTGATTGTACCCAGATGTACCTCAGAAGGAAGGCCTTTGACTGTACCCAGAGGTACCTGTGAAGGAAGGCCTGGTGACTGTACCCATAGTTACCTCAGAAGGAACGACTGGAGACTGTAACCAGAGGTACCTCGTAAGAACGGCATGGTGAGTATACCCAGAGGTACCTCGGAAACAAGTCCTGATGACTGTACCCAGAGGTACCTCGGAAGGAAGGCCTGGAGACTCTACCCAGACGTACCTCGGAAGAAAGGCCTGGTGACTGTACTCAAAGGCACCTCGGAATGAAGGCCTGGGGATTTTACTCAGAGATACCTCAGAAGGAAGGTCTGGTGGCTATACCCAGAGGTGCCTCGGAAGGAAGGCCTGGTGACTGTACCCAGAGCTAACTCGAAAGGAAGGCCTGGTGACTGTACCCAGAGTTAACTCAGAAGGAAGGCCTGGTGACTGTACCCGGAGGGACCTCAGAAAGAAGGCCAGGTGACTGTACCCGGAGGGACCTCAGAAGGAAGGCTGGGGGCGGTACACAGAGGTACCTCTGAAGGAAGGCCTGGTGACTGTACCCATAGGTACCTGAGAAGGAAAGAATGGTGACTGTACCCAGAGGTACCTCGTTAGAAAGGACGGTGAGTATACCCAGTGGTTACTCGTAAAGAAGGCATGGTAACTGTATCCAGGGGTACCTCGGAAGAAAGGCTTGGTGACTGTACCCAAAGGTACCTGGGAAGAAAGCCTGGTGACTGTACCCAGAGGGACCTCGGCAGGAAGGCCTGGTGGCTGTACAGAGAAGGACCTCAAAAGGAAGGCCTGGTGACTGTCCCCAGGCGTGCCTCGGACAAAAGGCCAGGTTACTGTACTCAGAGGTACCACAGAAGGAAGGCCTGGTGACTGTACCCAGAGGTACCTCGGAAGGCAGGCCTGGTGACTGTACCCAGAGATGCCTCGGAAGGAAGGCTTGGTGACTGTACCCAGAGTTACCACGGAAGGAAGGCCTGGTGAATGCACCCAGAGTTACCTTGTAAGAAATGCCTGGTGATTGTACCCAGAGATGCCTCGGAAGGAAGGCCTGTTGACTGTACCCCGAAGTACATCAGAAGGAAGGCCTGGTGGCTGTACCGAATCGTACCTCGGAATTAAGGATTAGTGACCCTACCCAGAGGCACCTGGGAAGGAAAGCCTGGTACGGTACACAGAGGTACCTCGGAAGAAGGCCTGGAGACTGTACCCAGAGGTACTTCACAAGGAAGGCCTTTGACTGTACCCAGAGCTACCCATGAAGGAAGGCCTGGTGACTGTACCCATAGGTACCTCAGAAGGAACGACTGGAGACTGTAACCAGAGGTACCTCGTAAGAACGGCCTGGTGAGTTTACCCAGAGGTACCTCGGAAAAAAGTCCTAATGACTGTACCCAGAGGTACTTCGGAAGGAAGGCCTGGAGACTGTACCCAGAGGTACCTCGGAAGAAAGGCCTGGTGACTGTACCAAGAGGTACATCAGAAGGAAGGCCTGGTGACTGTACCTACAGGAACGTCGGAAGGAAGGCCTGTTGACTGTACCCAGAGTTAACTCAGAAGGAAGGCCTGGTGACTGTACCCAGAGGTACCTTGTAAGAAATGCCTGGTGAGTGTACCCAGAGGTACCTCTGAAGGAAGGCCTGGTGACTGTACCCAGAGGGACCTCGGAGAGAAGGCCTGGTGACTGTACCCAGAGGTACCTCAGAAGGAAGGCCTTTGACTGTAGCCAGAGGTACCCCTGAAGGAAGGCCTGGTGACTGTACCCATAGGTACCTCAGAAGGAACAACTGGAGACTGTAACCAGAGGTACCTCCTAAGAACGGCCTGGTGAGTGTACCCAGAGGTACCTCGGAAACAAGGCCTGATGACTGTACCCAGAGGTACCTCGGAAGGAAGACCTGCAGATTGTACCCAGACGTACCTCGGAAGAAAGGCGTGGTGACTGTACTCAGAGGTACCTCCGAAGGAAGGTCTGGGGACTTCACCCAGAGGTACCTCAGAAGGAAGGCCTTTGTGGGTACCCAGAGGTACCTCTTAAGGAAGTCCTGGTGACTGTACCCAAAGGTACCTCAGAAGGAAAGACTGGAGACTGTACCCAGAGGTACCTCGTAAGAACGACCTGGTGAGTGTACCCAGACGTACCTCGGAAAGAAGTCCTGGTGACTGTACTCAGATGTACCTGAGAAGGAAGGCCTGGGGACTTTACTCAGAGATACCACAGAAGGAAGGCCTGGTGACTGTACACAGAGGTACCTCAGAAAGAAGGCCGGGTAACTCTACTCAGAGGTACCTCAGAAGGAAGGCCGGTGACTGTACCCAGAGGGACCTCGGCAGAAAGGCCTGGTGACTGTACCCAGAGGGAACTGAGAAAGAAGGCCGTGTGACTGTACCCAGAGGTACCTCAGAAGGAAGGCCTTTGACTGTACCCATAGGTACCTCAGAAGAAACGACTGGAGACTGTAAGCAGAGGTACCTCGTAAGAACGGCCTGGTGAGTGTACCCAGAGATACCTCGGAAACAAGTCCTGATGACTGTACCCAGAGGTACCTCGGAAGGAAGGCCTGGAGACTGTACCCAGAGGTACCTCAGAGAAAACCCTGGTGAATGTGCCCAGCGGGTCCACAGAAAAAAGGCCAGGTGACTGTACCCATAGGTACCTCAGAAGGAAGGCCGGTGACTGTACCCAGAGGTACCTTGTAAGAAATGCCTGGTGAGTGTACCCAGAGATACCTCGGAAGGAATGCCTGTTGACTCTACCCAGAGGTACCTCAGAACGAAGACCCGTACATGTACACAGAGGTACCTCGGAGAAAGCCCTGGTGACTGTACCCAGAGGGACCTCAGAAAGAAGGCCTGGTGACTGTACCCGGAGGTACCTCAGAAGGACGGCCTGTTGACTGTGCCCAGAGGTACATCAGAGGGAAGACCTGGTGACTGTACACAGAGGTTCCTCGGAATGAAGGCCTGGTGAGTGTACCCAGAGATACCTCGGAAGGAATGCCTGGTGACTACCCAGACGTACCTCGGAAGGAAGGCCTGTTGACTGTTCCAGAGTTAGCTCGGAGGAAAGGCCTGGTAACTGTACCCAGAGGCAGCTCGTAAGAACGGCCTGGTGACTGCACCCAGAGTTACCTCGGAAAGAAGTCCTGGTGACTGTACTCAGAGGTACCTCGGAAGGAAGGCCTGGGGACTTTACTCAGAGATACCGCAGAAGGAAGGCCTGGTGACTGTACCCAGAGGTACCTCAGAAGGAACGACTGGAGACTGTAAGCAGAGGTACCTCGTAAGAACGGCCTGGTGAGTGTACCCAGAGATACCTCGGAAACAAGTCCTGATGACTGTACCCAGAGGTACCTCGGAAGGAAGGCCTGGAGACTGTACCCAGAGGTACCTCAGAGAAAACCCTGGTGAATGTGCCCAGAGGGTCCACAGAAAAAAGGCCAGGTGACTGTACCCATAGGTACCTCAGAAGGAAGGCCGGTGACTGTACCCAGAGGTACCTTGTAAGAAATGCCTGGTGAGTGTACCCAGAGATACCTCGGAAGGAATGCCTGTTGACTCTACCCAGAGGTACCTCAGAACGAAGACCCGTACATGTACCTAGAGGTACCTCGGAGAAAGCCCTGGTGACTGTACCCAGAGGGACCTCAGAAAGAAGGCCTGGTGACTGTACCCGGAGGTACCTCAGAAGGACGGCCTGTTGACTGTGCCCAGAGGTACATCAGAGGGAAGACCTGGTGACTGTACACAGAGGTTCCTCGGAATGAAGGCCTGGTGAGTGTACCCAGAGATACGTCAGAAGGACGGCCTGTTGACTGTGCCCATAGGTACCTCGGAAGGAAGACCTGGTGACTGTACCCAGAGGTTCCTCGGAATGAAGGCCTGGTGAGTGTACCCAGAGATACCTCGGAAGGAATGCCTGGTGACTACCCAGACGTACCTCGGAAGGAAGGCCTGTTGACTGTTCCAGAGTTAGCTCGGAGGAAAGGCCTGGTAACTGTACCCAGAGGCAGCTCGTAAGAACGGACTGGTGACTGCACCCAGAGTTACCTCGGAAAGAAGTCCTGGTGACTGTACTCAGAGGTACCTCGGAAGGAAGGCCTGGGGACTTTACTCAGAGATACCGCAGAAGGAAGGCCTGGTGACTGTACCCAGAGGTACCTCAGAAGGAAGGCCTTTGACTGTACCCAGAGGTACCTCTGAAGGAAGGCCTGGTGACTGTACCCAGAGAGACCCCGGAGAGAAGGCCTTTGACTGTACCCAGAGGTACCTCAGAAGGAAGGCCTTTGACTCCACCCAGAGGTACCCCTGAAGGAAGGCCTGGTGACTGTACCCATAGGTACCTCAGAAGGAACAACTGGAGACTGTAACCAGAGGTACCTCCTAAGAACGACCTGGTGAGTGTACCCAGAGTTACCTCGGAAACAAGGCCTGATGACTGTACCCAGACGTACCTCGGAAGAAAGGCGTGGTGACTGTACTCAGGGGCACCTCGGAAGGAAGGCTTGGGGATTTTACCCAGAGATACCTCAGAAGGAAGGCCTGGTGACTATACCCAGAGGTGTCTCGGCAGGAAGGCCTGGTGACTGTACCCATAGGTACCTTGGAAGGAACGACTGGAGACTGTAACCAGAGGTACCTCGGAAGAACGGCCTGGTGAGTTTACCCAGAGGTACCTCGGAAAAAAGTCCTAATGACTGTACCCAGAGGTACTTCGGAAGGAAGGCCTGGAGACTGTACCCAGAGGTACCTCGTAAGAAAGGCCTGGTGACTGTAACAAGGGGGACCTCGGAAGAAAGGCTTGGTGACTACCCAGAGGGAACTAAGAAAGAAAGCCGGATGACTGTACGCAGAGGTACCTCTGAAGGAAGGCCTTTGACTGTACCCAGAGGTACCTCTGAAGGAAGGCCTGGTGACTGTACCCGGAGATACCTCGGAGAGAAGGCCTGGTGACTGTACCCAGAGGTACCTCAGAAGGAAGGCCATTGACTGTAGCCAGAGGTACCCCTGAAGGAAGGCCTGGTGACTGTACCCATAGGTACCTCAGAAGGAACAACTGGAGACTGTATGAAGAGGTATCTCCTAAGAACGGCCGTGTGAGTGTACCCAGAGGTACCTCGGAAACAAGGCCTGATAACTGTACCCAGATGTACCTTGGAAGGAAGACCTGCAGATTGTACCCAGACGTACCTCGGAAGACAGGCGTGGTGACTGTACTCAGAGGTACCTCCGAAGGAAGGTCGGGGGACTTCACCGAGAGGTACCTCAGAAGGAAGGCCTTTGAGTGTACCCAGAGGTACCTCTTAAGGAAGTCCTGGTGACTGTACCCAAAGGTACCTCAGAAGGAAAGACTGGAGACTGTACCCAGAGGTACCTCGTAAGAACGACCTGGTGAGTGTACCCAGACGTACCTCGGAAAGAAGTCCTGGTGACTGTACTCAGATGTACCTGAGAAGGAAGGCCTGAAGACTTTACTCAGAGATACCGCAGAAGGAAGGTCTGGTGACGGTACCCAGAGGTACCTCAGAAAGAAGGCCGGGTAACTCTACTCAGAGGTACCTCAGAAGGAAGGCCGGTGACTGTACCCAGAGGGACCTCGGCAGAAAGGCCTGGTGACTGTACCCAGAGGGAACTGAGAAAGAAGGCCGTGTGACTGTACCCAGAGGTACCTCAGAAGGAAGGCCTTTGACTGTACCCATAGGTACCTCAGAAGGAACGACTGGAGACTGTAAGCAGAGGTACCTCGTAAGAACGGCCTGGTGAGTGTACCCAGAGATACCTCGGAAACAAGTCCTGATGACTGTACCCAGAGGTACCTCGGAAGGAAGGCCTGGAGGCTGTACCCAGAGGTACCTCAGAGAAAACCCTGGTGACTGTCCCCAGAGGGTCCACAGAAAGAAGGCCAGGTGACTGTACCCAGATGTACCTCAGAAGGAAGGCCTTTGACTGTACCCAGAGGTACCTCTGAAGGAAGGCCTGGTGACTGTACCCATAGTTACCTCAGAAGGAACGACTGGAGACTGTAACCAGAGGTACCTCGTAAGAACGGCACGGTGAGTATACCCAGAGGTACCTCGGAAACAAGTCCTGATGACTGTACCCAGAGGTACCTCGGAAGGAAGGCCTGGAGACTGTACCCAGACGTACCTCCGAAGAAAGGCCTGGTGAGTGTACTCAGAGGCACCTCGGAATGAAGGCCTGGGGATTTTACTCAGAGATACCTCAGAAGGAAGGCCTGGTGGCTATACCCAGTGGTGCCTCGGAAGGAAGGCCTGGTGACTGTACACAGAGCTAACTCGAAAGGAAGGCCTGGTGACTGTACCCAGAGTTAACTCAGAAGGAAGGCCAGGTGACTGTACCCGGAGGGACCTCAGAAGGAAGGCCGGGGGCGGTACACAGAGGTACCTCTGAAGGAAGGCCTGGTGACTGTACCCATAGGTACCTGAGAAGGAAAGAATGGTGACTGTACCCAGAGGTACCTCGTTAGAAAGGACGGTGAGTGTACCCAGAGGTTACTCGGAAAGAAGTCATGGTAATTGTATCCAGGGGTACCTGGGAAGAAAGGCCTGGTGACTGTACCCAGAGGGACCTCGGCAGGAAGGCCTGGTGGCTGTACAGAGAAGGACCTCAAAAGGAAGGCCTGGTGACTGTACCCAGGCGTGCCTCGGACAAAAGGCCAGGTGACTGTACTCAGCGGTACCACGGAAGTCAGGCCTGGTGACTGTACCCAGAGGTACCTCGGAAGGCAGGCCTGGTGACTGTACCCAGAGATGCCTCGGAAGGAAGGCTTGGTGACTGTACCCAGAGCTAACTCAGAAGGAAGGCCTGGTGATTGTACCCAGAGGTACCTCGTAAGAAAGGCCTGGTGACTGTACCCAGAGGCAGCTCAGAAGAATGGCCTAGTGACTGCACCCAGAGGGACCTCAGAAATAAGCCCGGGTGAGTGTACCCAGAGGTACCTCAGAAGGAAAGCCGGTGACTGTACCCAGAGTTACCTCGTAAGAAAGGCCTGGTGACTCTACCCAGAGGTACCTTGGAAGAAATGCCTTTTGACTCTACCCAGAGGTACCTCGGAAGGAAGGCCTAGTGACTGTACCCAGAGCTAAATCAGAAGGAAGGCCTGGTGATTGTACCCAGAGATACCTCGTAGGAAAGGCCTGGTGACTGTAACCAGAGTTACCTCGGAAGTAAGGCCTGGTGAGGGTACAGACAAGTACCTCAGAAGGAAGACCTGGTGACTGTACCCAGAGTTCCCTCGGAAGGAAGGCCTGGTGACTGTACTCAGAGGTACCCTGGAAGAAAGGCCTGGTGACTGAACCCACAGATAAATCAGAAGGAAGGCTTGGTGACTGTATCCAGAGGTACCTCGTAAGAAAGGCCTGGTGACTATGCCCACGGGGACCTCGGAAGAAAGGCCTGGTGACTGTACCCAGAGGGAACAGAGAAAGAAGGCCGGATGACTGTACCCAGAGGTACCTCAGAAGGAAGGCCTTTGACTGTACCCAGAGGTACCCCTGAAGGAAGGCCTGGTGACTGTACCCATAGGTACCTCAGAAGGAACAACTGGAGACTGTAACCAGAGGTACCTCCTAAGAACGGCCTGGTGAGTGTACCCAGAGGTACCTCGGAAACAAGGCCTGATGACTGTACCCAGAGGTACCTCGGAAGGAAGACCTGCAGATTGTACCCAGACGTACCTCGGAAGAAAGGCGTGGTGACTGTACTCAGAGGTACCTCCGAAGGAAGGTCTGGGGACTTCACCCAGAGGTACCTCAGAAGGAAGGCCTTTGACTGTACCCAGAGGTACCCCTGAAGGAAGGCCTGGTGACTGTACCCATAGGTACCTCAGAAGGAACAACTGGAGACTGTAACCAGAGGTACCTCCTAAGAACGGCCTGGTGAGTGTACCCAGAGGTACCTCGGAAACAAGGCCTGATGACTGTACCCAGAGGTACCTCGGAAGGAAGACCTGCAGATTGTACCCAGACGTACCTCGGAAGAAAGGCGTGGTGACTGTACTCAGAGGTACCTCCGAAGGAAGGTCTGGGGACTTCACCCAGAGGTACCTCTTAAGGAAGTCCTGGTGACTGTACCCAAAGGTACCTCAGAAGGAAAGACTGGAGACTGTACCCAGAGGTACCTCGTAAGAACGACCTGGTGAGTGTACCCAGACGTACCTCGGAAAGAATTCCTGGTGACTGTACTCAGATGTACCTCAGAAGGAAGGCCTGGGGACTTTACTCAGAGATACCGCAGAAGGAAGGCCTGGTGACTGTACCCAGAGGTACCTCAGAAAGAAGACCCGTACATGTACCCAGAGGTACCTCGTAGAAAGCCCTAGTGACTGTACCCAGAGGGATCTCAGAAAGAAGGACTGGTGACTGTACCCGGAGGTACCTCAGAAGGACGGCCTGTTGACTGTCCCCAGAGGTACATCAGAGGGAAGACCTGGTGACTGTACACAGAGGTTCCTCGGAATGAAGGCCTGGTGACTGTACCCAGAGATACGTCAGAAGGACGGCCTGTTGACTGTGCCCATAGGTACCTTGGAAGGAAGACCTGGTGACTGTACCCAGAGGTTCCTCGGAATGAAGGCCTGGTGAGTGTACCCAGAGATACCTCGGAAGGAATGCCTGGTGACTACCCAGACGTACCTCGGAAGGAAGGCCTGTTGACTGTTCCAGAGTTAGCTCGGAGGAAAGGCCTGGTAACTGTACCCAGAGGCAGCTCGTAAGAACGGCCTGGTGACTGCACCCAGAGGGACCTCAGAAATAAGCCCGGGTGAGTGTACCCAGAGGTACCTCAGAAGGAAAGCCGGTGACTGTACCCAGAGTTACCTCGTAAGAAAGACCTGGTGACTCTTCCCAGAGGGACCTCGGCAGAAATGCCTGGTGACTGTACCCAGAGGTACCTCGGAAGAAAGGCCTGGTGACTGTACCCAGAGACAAATCAGAAGGAAGGCCTGGTGACTGTACCCAGAGGTTCCTCAGAAGGAAGGCCTTTGACTGTAGCCAGAGGTACCCCTGAAGGAAGGCCTGGTGACTGTACCCATAGGTACCTCAGAAGGAACAACTGGAGACTGTAACCAGAGGTACCTCCTAAGAACGGCCTGGTGAGTGTACCCAGAGGTACCTCGGAAACAAGGCCTGATGACTGTACCCAGAGGTACCTCGGAAGGAAGACCTGCAGATTGTACCCAGACGTACCTCGGAAGAAAGGCGTGGTGACTGTACTCAGAGGTACCTCCGAAGGAAGGTCTGGGGACTTCACCCAGAGGTACCTCAGAAGGAAGGCCTTTGTGTGTACCCAGAGGTACCTCTTAAGGAAGTCCTGGTGACTGTACCCAAAGGTACCTCAGAAGGAAAGACTGGAGACTGTACCCAGAGGTACCTCGTAAGAACGACCTGGTGAGTGTACCCAGACGTACCTCGGAAAGAATTCCTGGTGACTGTACTCAGATGTACCTCAGAAGGAAGGCCTGGGGACTTTACTCAGAGATACCGCAGAAGGAAGGCCTGGTGACTGTACACAGAGGTACCTCAGAAAGAAGGCCGGGTAACTCTACTCAGAGGTACCTCAGAAGGAAGGCCGGTGACTGTACCCAGAGGGACCTCGGCAGAAAGGCCTGGTGACTGTACCCAGAGGGAACTGAGAAAGAAGGCCGTGTGACTGTACCCAGAGGTACCTCAGAAGGAAGGCCTTTGACTGTACCCATAGGTACCTCAGAAGGAACGACTGGAGACTGTAAGCAGAGGTACCTCGTAAGAACGGCCTGGTGAGTGTACCCAGAGATACCTCGGAAACAAGTCCTGATGACTGTACCCAGAGGTACCTCGGAAGGAAGGCCTGGAGACTGTACCCAGAGGTACCTCAGAGAAAACCCTGGTGAATGTGCCCAGAGGGTCCACAGAAAAAAGGCCAGGTGACTGTACCCATAGGTACCTCAGAAGGAAGGCCGGTGACTGTACCCAGAGGTACCTTGTAAGAAATGCCTGGTGAGTGTACCCAGAGATACCTCGGAAGGAATGCCTGTTGACTCTACCCAGAGGTACCTCAGAACGTAGACCCGTACATGTACCCAGAGGTACCTCGGAGAAAGCCCTGGTGACTGTACCCAGAGGGACCTCAGAAAGAAGGCCTGGTGACTGTACCCGGAGGTACCTCAGAAGGACGGCCTGTTGACTGTGCCCAGAGGTACATCAGAGGGAAGACCTGGTGACTGTACACAGAGGTTCCTCGGAATGAAGGCCTGGTGAGTGTACCCAGAGATACGTCAGAAGGACGGCCTGTTGACTGTGCCCATAGGTACCTCGGAAGGAAGACCTGGTGACTGTACCCAGAGGTTCCTCGGAATGAAGGCCTGGTGAGTGTACCCAGAGATACCTCGGAAGGAATGCCTGGTGACTACCCAGACGTACCTCGGAAGGAAGGCCTGTTGACTGTTCCAGAGTTAGCTCGGAGGAAAGGCCTGGTAACTGTACCCAGAGGCAGCTCGTAAGAACGGACTGGTGACTGCACCCAGAGTTACCTCGGAAAGAAGTCCTGGTGACTGTACTCAGAGGTACCTCGGAAGGAAGGCCTGGGGACTTTACTCAGAGATACCGCAGAAGGAAGGCCTGGTGACTGTACCCAGAGGTACCTCAGAAGGAAGGCCTTTGACTGTACCCAGAGGTACCTCTGAAGGAAGGCCTGGTGACTGTACCCAGAGAGACCCCGGAGAGAAGGCCTTTGACTGTACCCAGAGGTACCTCAGAAGGAAGGCCTTTGACTCCACCCAGAGGTACCCCTGAAGGAAGGCCTGGTGACTGTACCCATAGGTACCTCAGAAGGAACAACTGGAGACTGTAACCAGAGGTACCTCCTAAGAACGACCTGGTGAGTGTACCCAGAGTTACCTCGGAAACAAGGCCTGATGACTGTACCCAGACGTACCTCGGAAGAAAGGCGTGGTGACTGTACTCAGGGGCACCTCGGAAGGAAGGCTTGGGGATTTTACCCAGAGATACCTCAGAAGGAAGGCCTGGTGACTATACCCAGAGGTGTCTCGGCAGGAAGGCCTGGTGACTGTACCCATAGGTACCTTGGAAGGAACGACTGGAGACTGTAACCAGAGGTACCTCGGAAGAACGGCCTGGTGAGTTTACCCAGAGGTACCTCGGAAAAAAGTCCTAATGACTGTACCCAGAGGTACTTCGGAAGGAAGGCCTGGAGACTGTACCCAGAGGTACCTCGTAAGAAAGGCCTGGTGACTGTAACAAGGGGGACCTCGGAAGAAAGGCTTGGTGACTACCCAGAGGGAACTAAGAAAGAAAGCCGGATGACTGTACGCAGAGGTACCTCTGAAGGAAGGCCTTTGACTGTACCCAGAGGTACCTCTGAAGGAAGGCCTGGTGACTGTACCCGGAGATACCTCGGAGAGAAGGCCTGGTGACTGTACCCAGAGGTACCTCAGAAGGAAGGCCATTGACTGTAGCCAGAGGTACCCCTGAAGGAAGGCCTGGTGACTGTACCCATAGGTACCTCAGAAGGAACAACTGGAGACTGTATGAAGAGGTATCTCCTAAGAACGGCCGTGTGAGTGTACCCAGAGGTACCTCGGAAACAAGGCCTGATAACTGTACCCAGATGTACCTTGGAAGGAAGACCTGCAGATTGTACCCAGACGTACCTCGGAAGACAGGCGTGGTGACTGTACTCAGAGGTACCTCCGAAGGAAGGTCGGGGGACTTCACCGAGAGGTACCTCAGAAGGAAGGCCTTTGAGTGTACCCAGAGGTACCTCTTAAGGAAGTCCTGGTGACTGTACCCAAAGGTACCTCAGAAGGAAAGACTGGAGACTGTACCCAGAGGTACCTCGTAAGAACGACCTGGTGAGTGTACCCAGACGTACCTCGGAAAGAAGTCCTGGTGACTGTACTCAGATGTACCTGAGAAGGAAGGCCTGGGGACTTTACTCAGAGATACCGCAAAAGGAAGGCCTGGTGACTGTACCCAGAGGTACCTCAGAAAGAAGGCCGGGTAACTCTACTCAGAGGTACCTCAGAAGGAAGGCCGGTGACTGTACCCAGAGGGACCTCGGCAGAAAGGCCTGGTGACTGTACCCAGAGGGAACTGAGAAAGAAGGCCGTGTGACTGTACCCAGAGGTACCTCAGAAGGAAGGCCTTTGACTGTACCCATAGGTACCTCAGAAGGAACGACTGGAGACTGTAAGCAGAGGTACCTCGTAAGAACGGCCTGGTGAGTGTACCCAGAGATACCTCGGAAACAAGTCCTGATGACTGTACCCAGAGGTACCTTGGAAGGAAGGCCTGGAGACTGTACCCAGAGGTACCTCAGAGAAAACCCTGGTGACTGTCCCCAGAGGGTCCACAGAAAGAAGGCCAGGTGACTGTACCCAGATGTACCTCAGAAGGAAGGCCTTTGACTGTACCCAGAGGTACCTCTGAAGGAACGCCTGGTGACTGTACCCATAGTTACCTCAGAAGGAACGACTGGAGACTGTAACCAGAGGTACCTCGTAAGAACGGCACGGTGAGTATACCCAGAGGTACCTCGGAAACAAGTCCTGATGACTGTACCCAGAGGTACCTCGGAAGGAAGGCCTGGAGACTGTACCCAGAGGTACCTCCGAAGAAAGGCCTGGTGACTGTACTCAGAGGCACCTCGGAATGAAGGCCTGGTGATTTTACTCAGAGATACCTCAGAAGGAAGGCCTGGTGGCTATACCCAGAGTTAACTCAGAAGGAAGGCCAGGTGACTGTACCCGGAGGGACCTCAGAAGGAAGGCCGGGGGCGGTACACAGAGGTACCTCTGAAGGAAGGCCTGGTGACTGTACCCATAGGTACCTGAGAAGGAAAGACTGGTGACTGTACCCAGAGGTACTTCGTTAGAAAGGACGGTGAGTGTACCCAGAGGTTACTCGGAAAGAAGGCATGGTAACTGTATCCAGGGGTACCTCGGAAGAAAGGCCTGGTGACTGTACCCAAAGGTACCTGGGAAGAAAGCCTGGTGACTGTACCCAGAGGGACCTCGGCAGGAAGGCCTGGTGGCTGTACAGAGAAGGACCTCAAAAGGAAGGCCTGGTGACTGTACCCAGGCGTGCCTCGGACAAAAGGCCAGGTGACTGTACTCAGAGGTACCACAGAAGGAAGGCCTGGTGACTGTACCCAGAGATGCCTCGGAAGGAAGGCTTGGTGCCTGTACCCAGAGGTACCACGGAAGGAAGGCCTGGTGACTGCACCCAGAGTTACCTTGTAAGAAATGCCTGGTGATTGTACCCAGAGATGCCTCTGAAGGAAGGCCTGTTGACTGTACCCCGAAGTACGTCAGAAGGAAGGCCTGGTGGCTGTACCGAATCGTACCTCGGAATTAAGGATTAGTGACCCTACCCAGAGGCACCTGGGAAGGAAAGCCTGGTACGGTACACAGAGGTACCTCGGAAGAAGGCCTGGAGACTGTACCCAGAGGTACCTCACAAGGAAGGCCTTTGACTGTACCCAGAGCTACCCATGAAGGAAGGCCTGGTGACTGTACCCATAGGTACCTCAGAAGGAACGACTGGAGACTGTAACCAGAGGTAGCTCGTAAGAACGGCCTGGTGAGTTTACCCAGAGGTACCTTGGAAAAAAGTCCTAATGACTGTACTCAGCGGTACCTCGGAAGGAAGGCCTGGGGACTTTACCCAGAGATACCTCAGAAGGAAGGCCTGGTGGCTATACCCAGAGGTGCCTTGGAAGGAAGGCCTGGTGACTGTACCCACAGCTAACTCGAAAGGAAGGCCTGGTGACTGTACCCAGAGCTAACTCAGAAGGAAGGCCTGGTGACTGTAACCAGAGGTACCTCGGAGAGAGCCCTGGTGACTGTACCCAGAGGGACCTCAGAAAGAAGGCCAGGTGACTGTACCCGGAGGTACCTCAGAAGGAAGGCCGGGGGCGGTACACAGAGGTACCTCTGAAGGAAGGCCTGGTGACTGTACCCATAGGTACCTGAGAAGGAAAGAATGGTGACTGTACCCAGAGGTACCTCGTTAGAAAGGACGGTGAGTGTACCCAGAGGTTACTCGGAAAGAAGTCATGGTAACTGTATCCAGGGGTACCTGGGAAGAAAGGCCTGGTGACTGTACCCAGAGGGACCTCGGCAGGAAGGCCTGGTGGCTGTACAGAGAAGTACCTCAAAAGGAAGGCCTGGTGACTGTACCCAGGCGTGCCTCGGACAAAAGGCCAGGTAACTGTACTCAGAGGTACCACGGAAGTCAGGCCTGGTGACTGTACCCAGAGGTACCTCGGAAGGCAGGCCTGGTGACTGTACCCAGAGATGCCTCGGAAGGAAGGCTTGGTGACTGTACCCAGAGCTAACTCAGAAGGAAGGCCTGGTGATTGTACCCAGAGGTACCTCGTAAGAAAGGCCTGGTGACTGTACCCAGAGGCAGCTCGGAAGAATGGCCTAGTGACTGCACCCAGAGGGACCTCAGAAATAAGCCCGGGTGAGTGTACCCAGAGGTACCTCAGAAGGAAAGCCGGTGACTGTACCCAGAGTTACCTCGTAAGAAAGGCCTGGTGACTCTACCCAGAGGTACCTTGGAAGAAATGCCTTTTGACTCTACCCAGAGGTACCTCGGAAGGAAGGCCTAGTGACTGTACCCAGAGCTAAATCAGAAGGAAGGCCTGGTGATTGTACCCAGAGATACCTCGTAGGAAAGGCCTGGTGACTGTAACCAGAGTTACCTCGGAAGTAAGGCCTGGTGAGGGTACAGACAAGTACCTCAGAAGGAAGACCTGGTGACTGTACCCAGAGTTTCCTCGGAAGGAAGGCCTGGTGACTGTACTCAGAGGTACCCTGGAAGAAAGGCTTGGTGACTGAACCCACAGATAAATCAGAAGGAAGGCTTGGTGACTGTATCCAGAGGTACCTCGTAAGAAAGGCCTGGTGACTATGCCCACGGGGACCTCGGAAGAAAGGCCTGGTGACTGTACCCAGAGGGAACAGAGAAAGAAGGCCGGATGACTGTACCCAGAGGTACCTCAGAAGGAAGGCCTTTGACTCCACCCAGAGGTACCCCTGAAGGAAGGCCTGGTGACTGTACCCATAGGTACCTCAGAAGGAACAACTGGAGACTGTAACCAGAGGTACCTCCTAAGAACGGCCTGGTGACTGTACCCAGAGTTACCTCGGAAACAAGGCCTGATGACTGTACCCAGAAGTACCTCGGAAGAAAGGCGTGGTGACTGTACTCAGAGGTATCTCCGAAGGAAGGTCTGGGGACTTCACCGAGAGGTACCTCAGAAGGAAGGCCTTTGAGTGTACCCAGAGGTACCTCTTAAGGAAGTCCTGGTGACTGTACCCAAAGGTACCTCAGAAGGAAAGACTGGAGACTGTACCCAGAGGTACCTCGTAAGAACGACCTGGTGAGTGTACCCAGACGTACCTCGGAAAGAAGTCCTGGTGACTGTACTCAGATGTACCTGAGAAGGAAGGCCTGGGGACTTTACTCAGAGATACCGCAAAAGGAAGGCCTGGTGACTGTACCCAGAGGTACCTCAGAAAGAAGGCCGGGTAACTCTACTCAGAGGTACCTCAGAAGGAAGGCCGGTGACTGTACCCAGAGGGACCTCGGCAGAAAGGCCTGGTGACTGTACCCAGAGGGAACTGAGAAAGAAGGCCGTGTGACTGTACCCAGAGGTACCTCAGAAGGAAGGCCTTTGACTGTACCCATAGGTACCTCAGAAGGAACGACTGGAGACTGTAAGCAGAGGTACCTCGTAAGAACGGCCTGGTGAGTGTACCCAGAGATACCTCGGAAACAAGTCCTGATGACTGTACCCAGAGGTACCTCGGAAGGAAGGCCTGGAGACTGTACCCAGAGGTACCTCAGAGAAAACCCTGGTGACTGTGCCCAGAGGGTCCACAGAAAGAAGGCCAGGTGACTGTACCCATAGGTACCTCAGAAGGAAGGCCGGTGACTGTACCCAGAGGTGCCTCGGAAGGAAGGCCTGGTGACTATACCTAGAGGTAACTCGGAGGAAAGGCGTGGTGACTGTACCCAGGGTAACTCCCAAGGAAAGCCTGGTGACTGTACACAGAGGTACCTGGGAAGGAAGGAATGGTGACTGTACCCAGAGTTAGCTCGGAAGAAATGCCTGGTGACTCTAAACAGAGGTACCTCGGAAAGAAGCCCTGGTGAATGTACCCAGAGGTACCTCGAAAGGAATGCCTGGTGACTGTACTCAGAGGTACCTCAGAAGAAAGACCTAGTGACTGTACGCACAGGTACCTCAGAAGGAAGGCCTGGTGACTGTACCCATAGGTACTTCGGAAGGCAGGCCTGGTGACTGTACCCAGAGATACCTCGCAAGGAAGGCTTGGTGACTGTACCCAGAGCTAACTCAGAAGGAAGGCCTGGTGATTGTACCCAGAGGTACCTCGTAAGAAAGGCCTGGTGACTGTACCCAGAGGCAGCTCGGAAGAACGGCCTAGTGACTGCACACAGAGTGACCTCAGTAATAAGCCCGGGTGAGTGTACCCAGAGTTACCTCGTAAGAAAGGCCTGGTGACTCTACCCAGAGGTACCTTGGAAGAAATGCCTTTTGACTCTACCCAGAGGTACCTGGGAAGGAACGCCTAGTGACTGTACCCAGAGCTAAATCAGAAGGAAGGCCTGGTGATTGTACCCAGAGATACCTCGTAGGAAAGGCCTGGTGACTGTAACCAGAGTTACCTTGGAAGTAAGGCCTGGTGAGGGTACAGACAAGTACCTCAGAAAGAAGACCTGGTGACTGTACCCAGAGGTTCCTAGGAAGGAAGGCCTGGTGACTGTACCCAGAGGTACCTTGGAAGAAAGGCCTGGTGACTGTACCCAGAGATAAATCAGAAGGAAGGCCTGGTGACTGTATCCAGAGGTACCTCGTAAGAAAGGCCTGGTGACTGTGCCCACGGGGACCTCGGAAGAAAGGCCTGGTGACTGTACCCAGAGGGAACTGAGAAAGAAGGCCTGATGACTGTACCCAGAGGTACTTCAGAAGGAAGGCCTTTGACTGTACCCAGAGGTACCTCTGAAGGAAGGCCTGGTGTCTGTACCCAGAGGTACCTCGGAGAGAAGGCCTGGTGACTGTACCCAGAGGTACCTCAGAAGGAAGGCCTGGTGACTGCACCCAGAGGGACCTCAGAAATAAGCCCGGGTGAGTGTACCCAGAGGTACCTCAGAAGGAAAGCCGGTGACTGTACCCAGAGTTACCTCGTAAGAATGGCCTGGTGACTCTACCCAGAGGGACCTGGGAAGAAAGGCCTGGTGACTGTACCCAAAGGGAACTGAGAAAGAAGGCCGGGTGACTGTACCCAGAGGTACCTCAGAAGGAACGACTGGAGACTGTAACCGGAGGTACCTCGTAAGAACGGCCTGGTGAGTGTACCCAGAGGTACCTCGGAAGAAAGGTCTGGTGACTCTACCCAGAGGTACCTGGAAAGGAAGCCCTTGTACTATACTCAGAGGTACCTCAAAAGAAAGACCTCGTGACTCTCCCCAGAAGTACTTCAGAAGGAAGGCCTGGTGACTGTGCCCAGAGGTACCTCAGAAGGAAGGCCTGGTGGCTGTACCCAGAGGTACCTCAGAAGGAAGGCCTGGTGACTATACCCAGAGGTACGTCGGAAGGAAGGCCTAATGACTGTACCCAGAGGTTCCTCGGAAGAAAGGCCCAGTGACTGTACCCAGAGGTACTTCGGAAGGAAGGCATGGTGACTGTACCCAGAGATACGTGGGAAGGAAGGCCTGGTGACTGTACCCAGAGGTACCACAGAATGAAGGCCTGGTGACTGTACCCAGAGGTACCACGGAAGGAAGGCCTGGTGACTGCACCCAGAGTTATCTTGTAAGAAATGCCTGGTGATTGTACCCAGAGATGCCTCGGAAGGAAGGCCTGTTGACTGTACCCCGAAGTACGTCAGAAGGAAGGCCTGGTGACTGTACCGAATTGTACCTCGGAATTAAGGATAAGTGACCCTACCCAGAGGCACCTGGGAAGGAAAGCCTGGTACTGTACACAGAGGTACTTCGGAAGAAAGGCCTGGAGACTGTACCGAGAGGTACCTCAGAAGGAAGGCCTTTGACTGTACTCAGAGGTACCCCTGAAGGAGGCCTGGTGACTGTATCCATAGGTACCTTGGAAGGAACGCCTGGAGACTGTAAACAGAGGTACCTCGGAAGAAAGGCCTGGTGAGTTTACCCAGAGGTACCTCGGAAAAAAGTCCTAATGACTGTACCCAGAGGTACTTCGGAAGGAAGGCCTGGAGACTGTACCCAGACGTACCTCGGAAGAAAGGCGTGGTGACTGTACTCAGAGGTACCTCAGAAGAAAGACCTAGTGACTGTACGCACAGTTACCTCAGAAGGAAGGCCTGGTGACTGTACCCATAGGTACCTGAGAAAGAAAGAATGGTGACTGTACCCAGAGGTACCTCGTTAGAAAGGACGGTGAGTGTACCCAGAGGTTACTCGGAAAGAAGTCATGGTAACTGTATCCAGGGGTACCTGGGAAGAAAGGCCTGGTGACAGTGCCCAGAGGGACCTCGGCAGGAAGGCCTGGTGGCTGTACAGAGAAGTACCTCAAAAGGAAGGCCTGGTGACTGTACCCAGGCGTGTCTCGGACAAAAGGCCAGGTGACTGTACTCAGCGGTACCACGGAAGGAAGGCCTGGTGACTGTACCCAGAGGTACCTCAGAAGGAAGGCCTTTGACTGTACCCATAGGTACCACAGAAGGAACGACTGGAGACTGTAAGCAGAGGTATCTCGTAAGAACGGCTTGGTGAGTGTACCCAGAGATACCTCGGAAACAAGTCCTGATGACTGTATCCAGAGGTACCTCGGAAGGAAGGCCTGGAGACTGTACCCAGAGGTACCTCAGAGAAAACCCTGGTGACTGTGCCCAGAGGGTCCACAGAAAGAAGGCCAGGTGACTGTACCCATAGGTACCTCAGAAGGAAGGCCGGTGACTGTACCCAGAGGTACCTCGGAAGGAAGGCCTGGTGACTATACCTAGAGGTAACTCGGAAGAAAGGTGTGGTGACTGTACCCAGGGTAACTCCCAAGGAAAGCCTGGTGACTGTACACAGAGGTACCTGGGAAGGAAGGCCTGGTGACTGTACCCAGAGTTAGCTCGGAAGAAATGCCTGGTGACTCTAAACAGAGGTACCTCGGAAAGAAGCCCTGGTGAATGTACCCAGAGGTACCTCGAAAGGAATGCCTGGTGACTGTACTCAGAGGTACCTCAGAAGAAAGACCTAGTGACTGTACGCACAGGTACCTCAGAAGGAAGGCCTGGTGAATGTACCCAGATATACCTCAGTAGGAAGGCCTTTGACTGTACCCAGAGGTACCTCTGAAGGAAGGCCTGGTGACTGTACCCATAGGTACCTCAGAAGGAATGACTGGAGACTGTAACCAGAGTTACCTCGTAAGAACGGCATGGTGAGTGTACCCAGAGGTACCTCGGAAACAAGTCCTGATGACTGTACGCAGAGGTACCTCGGAAGGAAGGCCTGGAGACTGTACCCAGACGTACCTCGGAAGAAAGGCCTGGTGACTGTCCTCAGAGGTACCTCGGAAGGAAGGCCTGGGGACTTTACCCGGAGAGACCTCAGAAGGAAGGGATGGTGGCTATACCCAGAGGTGCCTTGGAAGGAAGGCCTGGTGACTGTACCCAGAGCTAACTCGAAAGGAAGGCCTGGTGACTGTACCCAGAGCTAACTCAGAAGGAAGGCCGTTGACTGTAACCAGAGGTACCTCGGAGAGAGCCCTGGTGACTGTACCCAGAGGGACCTCAGAAAGAAGGCCAGGTGACTGTACCCGGAGGTACCTCAGAAGGAAGGCCGGGGGCGGTACACAGAGGTATCTCTGAAGGAAGGCCTGGTGACTGTACCCATAGGTACCTGAGAAGGAAAGAATGGTGACTGTACCCAGAGGTACCTCGTTAGAAAGGACGGTGAGTGTACCCAGAGGTTACTCGGAAAGAAGTCATGGTAACTGTATCCAGGGGTACCTGGAAAGAAAGGCCTGGTGACTGTACCCAGAGGGACCTCGGCAGGAAGGCTTGGTGACTGTATTTAGGCGTGCCTCGGACAAAAGGCCAGGTGACTGTACTCAGCGGTACCACGGAAGGAAGGCCTGGTAACTGTACCCAGAGGTACCTCGGAAGGCACGCCTGGTGACTGTACCCAGAGATGCCACGGAAGGAAGGCTTGGTGACTGTACCCAGAGCTAACTCAGAAGGAAGGCCTGGTGATTGTACCCAGAGGTACCTCGTAAGAAAGGCCTGGTGACTGTACCCAGAGGTACTCCTGAAGGAAGGCCTGGTGACTGTACCCAGAGGTACCTCAGAAGGAAGGCCTTTGACTGTACCCAGAGGTACCCCTGAAGGAAGGCCTGGTGACTGTACCCAGAGGTACCTCAGAAGGAAGGCCTGGTGACTGCACGCAGAGGGACCTCAGAAATAAGCCCGGGTGAGTGTACCCAGAGGTACCTCAGAAGGAAAGCCCGTGACTGTACCCAGAGTTACCTCGTAAGAATGGCCTGGTGACTCTACCCAGAGGGACCTGGGAAGAAAGGCCTGGTGACTGTACCCAGAGGCAGCTCGGAAGAATGGCCTAGTGACTGCACCCAGAGGGACCTCAGAAATAAGCCCGGGTGAGTGTACCCAGAGGTACCTCAGAAGGAAAGCCGGTGACTGTACCCAGAGTTACCTCGTAAGAAAGGCCTGGTGACTCTACCCAGAGGTACCTTGGAAGAAATGCCTTTTGACTCTACCCAGAGGTACCTCGGAAGGAAGGCCTAGTGACTGTACCCAGAGCTAAATCAGAAGGAAGGCCTGGTGATTGTACCCAGAGATACCTCGTAGGAAAGGCCTGGTGACTGTAACCAGAGTTACCTCGGAAGTAAGGCCTGGTGAGGGTACAGACAAGTACCTCAGAAGGAAGACCTGGTGACTGTACCCAGAGTTTCCTCGGAAGGAAGGCCTGGTGACTGTACTCAGAGGTACCCTGGAAGAAAGGCCTGGTGACTGAACCCACAGATAAATCAGAAGGAAGGCTTGGTGACTGTATCCAGAGGTACCTCGTAAGAAAGGCCTGGTGACTATGCCCACGGGGACCTCGGAAGAAAGGCCTGGTGACTGTACCCAGAGGGAACAGAGAAAGAAGGCCGGATGACTGTACCCAGAGGTACCTCAGAAGGAAGGCCTTTGACTGTACCCAGAGGTACCCCTGAAGGAAGGCCTGGTGATTGTACCCAGAGGTACCTCGTAAGAAAGGCCTGGTGACTGTACCCAGAGGCAGCTCGGAAGAATGGCCTAGTGACTGTACCCAGAGGTACCTCAGAAAGAAGGCCGGGTAACTCTACTCAGAGGTACCTCAGAAGGAAGGCCTTTGACTGTACCCATAGGTACCTCAGAAGGAACGACTGGAGACTGTAAACAGAGGTACCTCTAAGAACAGCCTGGTGAGTGTACCCAAAGATACCTCAGAAACAAGTCCTGATGACTGTACCCAGAGGTACCTCGGAAGGAAGGCCTGGAGACTGTACCCAGAGGTACCTCAGAGAAAACCCTGGTGACTGTGCCCAGAGGGTCCACAGAAAGAAGGCCAGGTGACTGTACCCATAGGTACCTCAGAAGGAAGGCCGGTGACTGTACCCAGAGGTACCTCGGAAGGAAGGCCTGGTGACTATACCTAGAGGTAATTCGGAAGAAAGGCGTGGTGACTGTACCCAGGGTAACTCCCAAGGAAACCCTGGTGACTGTACACAGAGGTACCTCGTAAGAAAGGCCTGGTGACTGTACCCAGAGGCAGCTCGGAAGAATGGCCTAGTGACTGTACCCAGAGGTACCTCAGAAAGAAGGCCGGGTAACTCTACTCAGAGGTACCTCAGAAGGAAGGCCTCTGACTGTACCCATAGGTACCTCAGAAGGAACGACTGGAGACTGTAAACAGAGGTACCTCTAAGAACAGCCTGGTGAGTGTACCCAAAGATACCTCAGAAACAAGTCCTGATGACTGTACCCAGAGGTACCTCGGAAGGAAGGCCTGGAGACTGTACCCAGAGGTACCTCAGAGAAAACCCTGGTGACTGTGCCCAGAGGGTCCACAGAAAGAAGGCCAGGTGACTGTACCCATAGGTACCTCAGAAGGAAGGCCGGTGACTGTACCCAGAGGTACCTCGGAAGGAAGGCCTGGTGACTATACCTAGAGGTAACTCGGAAGAAAGGCGTGGTGACTGTACCCAGGGTAACTCCCAAGGAAAGCCTGGTGACTGTACACAGAGGTACCTCGTAAGAAAGGCCTGGTGACTGTACCCATAGGTACCTCAGAAGGAACGACTGGAGACTGTAACCAGAGTTACCTCGTAAGAACGGCATGGTGTATACCCAGAGGTACCTCGGAAACAAGTCCTGATGACTGTACCCAGAGGTACCTCGGAATGAAGGCCTGGAGACTCTACCCAGACGTACCTCGGAAGAAAGGCCTGGTGACTGTACTCAGAGGTACCTCGGAAGGAAGGCCTGGGGACTTTACCCAGAGATACCTCAGAAGGAAGGCCTGGTGACTATACCCAGAGGTGCCTTGGAAGGAAGACCTGGTGACTGTACCCACAGCTAACTCGAAAGGAAGGCCTGGTGACTGTACCCAGATCTAACTCAGAAGGAAGGCCTGGTGACTGTAACCAGAGGTACCTCGGAGAGAGCCCTGGTGACTGTACCCAGAGGGACCTCAGAAAGAAGGCCAGGTGACTGTACCCGGAGGTACCTCAGAAGGAAGGCTGGAGGCGGTACACAGAGGTACCTCTGAAGGAAGGCCTGGTGACTGTACCCATAGGTACCTGAGAAGGAAAGAATGGTGACTGTACCCAGAGGTACCTCGTTAGAAAGGACGGTGAGTGTACCCAGAGGTTACTCGGAAAGAAGTCATGGTAACTGTATCCAGGGGTACCTCGGAAGAAAGGCCTGGTGACTGTACCCAGAGGGACCTCGGCAGGAAGGCTTGGTGACTGTACCCAGGCGTGCCTCGGACAAAAGGCCAGGTGACTGTACTCAGCGGTACCACGGAAGGAAGGCCTGGTGACTGTACCCAGAGGTACTTCGGAAGGCAGGCCTGGTGACTGTACCCAGAGATACCTCGCAAGGAAGGCTTGGTGACTGTACCCAGAGCTAACTCAGAAGGAAGGCCTGGTGATTGTACCCAGAGGTACCTCGTAAGAAAGGCCTGGTGACTGTACCCAGAGGCAGCTCGGAAGAACGGCCTAGTGACTGCACACAGAGTGACCTCAGTAATAAGCCCGGGTGAGTGTACCCAGAGTTACCTCGTAAGAAAGGCCTGGTGACTCTACCCAGAGGTACCTTGGAAGAAATGCCTTTTGACTCTACCCAGAGGTACCTGGGAAGGAACGCCTAGTGACTGTACCCAGAGCTAAATCAGAAGGAAGGCCTGGTGATTGTACCCAGAGATACCTCGTAGGAAAGGCCTGGTGACTGTAACCAGAGTTACCTTGGAAGTAAGGCCTGGTGAGGGTACAGACAAGTACCTCAGAAAGAAGACCTGGTGACTGTACCCAGAGGTTCCTAGGAAGGAAGGCCTGGTGACTGTACCCAGAGGTACCTTGGAAGAAAGGCCTGGTGACTGTACCCAGAGATAAATCAGAAGGAAGGCCTGGTGACTGTATCCAGAGGTACCTCGTAAGAAAGGCCTGGTGACTGTGCCCACGGGGACCTCGGAAGAAAGGCCTGGTGACTGTACCCAGAGGGAACTGAGAAAGAAGGCCTGATGACTGTACCCAGAGGTACTTCAGAAGGAAGGCCTTTGACTGTACCCAGAGGTACCTCTGAAGGAAGGCCTGGTGTCTGTACCCAGAGGTACCTCGGAGAGAAGGCCTGGTGACTGTACCCAGAGGTACCTCAGAAGGAAGGCCTGGTGACTGCACCCAGAGGGACCTCAGAAATAAGCCCGGGTGAGTGTACCCAGAGGTACCTCAGAAGGAAAGCCGGTGACTGTACCCAGAGTTACCTCGTAAGAATGGCCTGGTGACTCTACCCAGAGGGACCTGGGAAGAAAGGCCTGGTGACTGTACCCAAAGGGAACTGAGAAAGAAGGCCGGGTGACTGTACCCAGAGGTACCTCAGAAGGAACGACTGGAGACTGTAACCGGAGGTACCTCGTAAGAACGGCCTGGTGAGTGTACCCAGAGGTACCTCGGAAGAAAGGTCTGGTGACTCTACCCAGAGGTACCTGGAAAGGAAGCCCTTGTACTATACTCAGAGGTACCTCAAAAGAAAGACCTCGTGACTCTCCCCAGAAGTACTTCAGAAGGAAGGCCTGGTGACTGTGCCCAGAGGTACCTCAGAAGGAAGGCCTGGTGGCTGTACCCAGAGGTACCTCAGAAGGAAGGCCTGGTGACTATACCCAGAGGTACGTCGGAAGGAAGGCCTAATGACTGTACCCAGAGGTTCCTCGGAAGAAAGGCCCAGTGACTGTACCCAGAGGTACTTCGGAAGGAAGGCATGGTGACTGTACCCAGAGATACGTGGGAAGGAAGGCCTGGTGACTGTACCCAGAGGTACCACAGAATGAAGGCCTGGTGACTGTACCCAGAGGTACCACGGAAGGAAGGCCTGGTGACTGCACCCAGAGTTATCTTGTAAGAAATGCCTGGTGATTGTACCCAGAGATGCCTCGGAAGGAAGGCCTGTTGACTGTACCCCGAAGTACGTCAGAAGGAAGGCCTGGTGACTGTACCGAATTGTACCTCGGAATTAAGGATAAGTGACCCTACCCAGAGGCACCTGGGAAGGAAAGCCTGGTACTGTACACAGAGGTACTTCGGAAGAAAGGCCTGGAGACTGTACCGAGAGGTACCTCAGAAGGAAGGCCTTTGACTGTACTCAGAGGTACCCCTGAAGGAGGCCTGGTGACTGTATCCATAGGTACCTTGGAAGGAACGCCTGGAGACTGTAAACAGAGGTACCTCGGAAGAAAGGCCTGGTGAGTTTACCCAGAGGTACCTCGGAAAAAAGTCCTAATGACTGTACCCAGAGGTACTTCGGAAGGAAGGCCTGGAGACTGTACCCAGACGTACCTCGGAAGAAAGGCGTGGTGACTGTACTCAGAGGTACCTCAGAAGAAAGACCTAGTGACTGTACGCACAGTTACCTCAGAAGGAAGGCCTGGTGACTGTACCCATAGGTACCTGAGAAAGAAAGAATGGTGACTGTACCCAGAGGTACCTCGTTAGAAAGGACGGTGAGTGTACCCAGAGGTTACTCGGAAAGAAGTCATGGTAACTGTATCCAGGGGTACCTGGGAAGAAAGGCCTGGTGACAGTGCCCAGAGGGACCTCGGCAGGAAGGCCTGGTGGCTGTACAGAGAAGTACCTCAAAAGGAAGGCCTGGTGACTGTACCCAGGCGTGTCTCGGACAAAAGGCCAGGTGACTGTACTCAGCGGTACCACGGAAGGAAGGCCTGGTGACTGTACCCAGAGGTACCTCAGAAGGAAGGCCTTTGACTGTACCCATAGGTACCACAGAAGGAACGACTGGAGACTGTAAGCAGAGGTATCTCGTAAGAACGGCTTGGTGAGTGTACCCAGAGATACCTCGGAAACAAGTCCTGATGACTGTATCCAGAGGTACCTCGGAAGGAAGGCCTGGAGACTGTACCCAGAGGTACCTCAGAGAAAACCCTGGTGACTGTGCCCAGAGGGTCCACAGAAAGAAGGCCAGGTGACTGTACCCATAGGTACCTCAGAAGGAAGGCCGGTGACTGTACCCAGAGGTACCTCGGAAGGAAGGCCTGGTGACTATACCTAGAGGTAACTCGGAAGAAAGGTGTGGTGACTGTACCCAGGGTAACTCCCAAGGAAAGCCTGGTGACTGTACACAGAGGTACCTGGGAAGGAAGGCCTGGTGACTGTACCCAGAGTTAGCTCGGAAGAAATGCCTGGTGACTCTAAACAGAGGTACCTCGGAAAGAAGCCCTGGTGAATGTACCCAGAGGTACCTCGAAAGGAATGCCTGGTGACTGTACTCAGAGGTACCTCAGAAGAAAGACCTAGTGACTGTACGCACAGGTACCTCAGAAGGAAGGCCTGGTGAATGTACCCAGATATACCTCAGTAGGAAGGCCTTTGACTGTACCCAGAGGTACCTCTGAAGGAAGGCCTGGTGACTGTACCCATAGGTACCTCAGAAGGAATGACTGGAGACTGTAACCAGAGTTACCTCGTAAGAACGGCATGGTGAGTGTACCCAGAGGTACCTCGGAAACAAGTCCTGATGACTGTACGCAGAGGTACCTCGGAAGGAAGGCCTGGAGACTGTACCCAGACGTACCTCGGAAGAAAGGCCTGGTGACTGTCCTCAGAGGTACCTCGGAAGGAAGGCCTGGGGACTTTACCCGGAGAGACCTCAGAAGGAAGGGATGGTGGCTATACCCAGAGGTGCCTTGGAAGGAAGGCCTGGTGACTGTACCCAGAGCTAACTCGAAAGGAAGGCCTGGTGACTGTACCCAGAGGTAACTCAGAAGGAAGGCCGTTGACTGTAACCAGAGGTACCTCGGAGAGAGCCCTGGTGACTGTACCCAGAGGGACCTCAGAAAGAAGGCCAGGTGACTGTACCCGGAGGTACCTCAGAAGGAAGGCCGGGGGCGGTACACAGAGGTATCTCTGAAGGAAGGCCTGGTGACTGTACCCATAGGTACCTGAGAAGGAAAGAATGGTGACTGTACCCAGAGGTACCTCGTTAGAAAGGACGGTGAGTGTACCCAGAGGTTACTCGGAAAGAAGTCATGGTAACTGTATCCAGGGGTACCTGGAAAGAAAGGCCTGGTGACTGTACCCAGAGGGACCTCGGCAGGAAGGCTTGGTGACTGTATTTAGGCGTGCCTCGGACAAAAGGCCAGGTGACTGTACTCAGCGGTACCACGGAAGGAAGGCCTGGTAACTGTACCCAGAGGTACCTCGGAAGGCACGCCTGGTGACTGTACCCAGAGATGCCACGGAAGGAAGGCTTGGTGACTGTACCCAGAGCTAACTCAGAAGGAAGGCCTGGTGATTGTACCCAGAGGTACCTCGTAAGAAAGGCCTGGTGACTGTACCCAGAGGTACTCCTGAAGGAAGGCCTGGTGACTGTACCCAGAGGTACCTCAGAAGGAAGGCCTTTGACTGTACCCAGAGGTACCCCTGAAGGAAGGCCTGGTGACTGTACCCAGAGGTACCTCAGAAGGAAGGCCTGGTGACTGCACGCAGAGGGACCTCAGAAATAAGCCCGGGTGAGTGTACCCAGAGGTACCTCAGAAGGAAAGCCCGTGACTGTACCCAGAGTTACCTCGTAAGAATGGCCTGGTGACTCTACCCAGAGGGACCTGGGAAGAAAGGCCTGGTGACTGTACCCAGAGGCAGCTCGGAAGAATGGCCTAGTGACTGCACCCAGAGGGACCTCAGAAATAAGCCCGGGTGAGTGTACCCAGAGGTACCTCAGAAGGAAAGCCGGTGACTGTACCCAGAGTTACCTCGTAAGAAAGGCCTGGTGACTCTACCCAGAGGTACCTTGGAAGAAATGCCTTTTGACTCTACCCAGAGGTACCTCGGAAGGAAGGCCTAGTGACTGTACCCAGAGCTAAATCAGAAGGAAGGCCTGGTGATTGTACCCAGAGATACCTCATAGGAAAGGCCTGGTGACTGTAACCAGAGTTACCTCGGAAGTAAGGCCTGGTGAGGGTACAGACAAGTACCTCAGAAGGAAGACCTGGTGACTGTACCCAGAGTTCCCTCGGAAGGAAGGCCTGGTGACTGTACTCAGAGGTACCCTGGAAGAAAGGCCTGGTGACTGAACCCACAGATAAATCAGAAGGAAGGCTTGGTGACTGTATCCAGAGGTACCTCGTAAGAAAGGCCTGGTGACTATGCCCACGGGGACCTCGGAAGAAAGGCCTGGTGACTGTACCCAGAGGGAACAGAGAAAGAAGGCCGGATGACTGTACCCAGAGGTACCTCAGAAGGAAGGCCTTTGACTGTACCCAGAGGTACCCCTGAAGGAAGGCCTGGTGACTGTACCCATAGGTACCTCAGAAGGAACAACTGGAGACTGTAACCAGAGGTACCTCCTAAGAACGGCCTGGTGAGTGTACCCAGAGGTACCTCGGAAACAAGGCCTGATGACTGTACCCAGAGGTACCTCGGAAGGAAGACCTCATGAGTGTACTCAGAGGTACCTCAGAAAGAAGGCCTGGTGATTGTACCCAGATATACCTCAGAAGGAAGGCCTTTGACTGTACCCAGAGGTACCTCTGAAGGAAGTCCTGGTGACTGTACCCGAAGGTACCTCAGAAGGAAAGACTGGAGACTGTACCCAGAGGTACCTCGTAAGAAAGGCCTGGTGAGTGTACCCAGAGGTACTTCGGAAAGAAGTCCTGGTGACTGTACTCAGAGGTACCTCGGAAGGAAGGCCTGGGGACTTTACTCAGAGATATCGCAGAAGGAAGGCCTGGTGACTGTACCCAGAGGTACCTCAGAGGAAGGCCTTTGACTGTACCCAGAGATACCTCTGAAGGAAGGCCTGGTGACTGTACCCAGAGGGACCTCGGAGAGAAGGCCTTTGACTGTACCCAGAGGTACCTCAGAAGGAAGGCCTTTGACTCCACCCAGAGGTACCCCTGAAGGAAGGCCTGGTGACTGTACCCATAGGTACCTCAGAAGGAACAACTGGAGACTGTAACCAGAGGTACCTCCTAAGAACGGCCTGGTGACTGTACCCAGAGTTACCTCGGAAACAAGGCCTGATGACTGTACCCAGAAGTACCTCGGAAGAAAGGCGTGGTGACTGTACTCAGAGGTATCTCCGAAGGAAGGTCTGGGGACTTCACCGAGAGGTACCTCAGAAGGAAGGCCTTTGAGTGTACCCAGAGGTACCTCTTAAGGAAGTCCTGGTGACTGTACCCAAAGGTACCTCAGAAGGAAAGACTGGAGACTGTACCCAGAGGTACCTCGTAAGAACGACCTGGTGAGTGTACCCAGACGTACCTCGGAAAGAAGTCCTGGTGACTGTACTCAGATGTACCTGAGAAGGAAGGCCTGGGGACTTTACTCAGAGATACCGCAAAAGGAAGGCCTGGTGACTGTACCCAGAGGTACCTCAGAAAGAAGGCCGGGTAACTCTACTCAGAGGTACCTCAGAAGGAAGGCCGGTGACTGTACCCAGAGGGACCTCGGCAGAAAGGCCTGGTGACTGTACCCAGAGGGAACTGAGAAAGAAGGCCGTGTGACTGTACCCAGAGGTACCTCAGAAGGAAGGCCTTTGACTGTACCCATAGGTACCTCAGAAGGAACGACTGGAGACTGTAAGCAGAGGTACCTCGTAAGAACGGCCTGGTGAGTGTACCCAGAGATACCTCGGAAACAAGTCCTGATGACTGTATCCAGAGGTACCTCGGAAGGAAGGCCTGGAGACTGTACCCAGAGGTACCTCAGAGAAAACCCTGGTGACTGTGCCCAGAGGGTCCACAGAAAGAAGGCCAGGTGACTGTACCCATAGGTACCTCAGAAGGAAGGCCGGTGACTGTACCCAGAGGTGCCTCGGAAGGAAGGCCTGGTGACTATACCTAGAGGTAACTCGGAGGAAAGGCGTGGTGACTGTACCCAGGGTAACTCCCAAGGAAAGCCTGGTGACTGTACACAGAGGTACCTGGGAAGGAAGGCCTGGTGACTGTACCCAGAGTTAGCTCGGAAGAAATGCCTGGTGACTCTAAACAGAGGTATCTCGGAAAGAAGCCCTGGTGAATGTACCCAGAGGTACCTCGAAAGGAATGCCTGGTGACTGTACTCAGAGGTACCTCAGAAGAACGACCTAGTGACTGTACGCACAGGTACCTCAGAAGGAAGGCCTGGTGAATGTACCCAGATATACCTCAGAAGGAAGGCCTTTGACTGTACCCAGAGGTACCTCTGAAGGAAGGCCTGGTGACTGTACCCATAGGTACCTCAGAAGGAACGACTGGAGACTGTAACCAGAGTTACCTCGTAACTACGGCATGGTGAGTGTACCCAGAGGTACCTCGGAAACAAGTCCTGATGACTGTACCCAGAGGTACCTCGGAAGGAAGGCCTGGAGACTCTACCCAGACGTACCTCGGAAGAAAGGCCTGGTGACTGTACTCAGAGGTACCTCGGAGGGAAGGCCTGGGGACTTTACCCAGAGATACCTCAGAAGGAAGGCCTGGTGGCTATACCCAGAGGTGCCTTGGAAGGAAGGCCTGGTGACTGTACCCAGAGCTAACTCGAAAGGAAGGCCTGGTGACTGTACCCAGAGCTAACTCAGAAGGAATGTCTGGTGACTGTAACCAGAGGTACCTCGGAGAGAGCCCTGGTGACTGTACCCAGAGGGACCTCAGAAAGAAGGCCAGGTGACTGTACCCGGAGGTACCTCAGAAGGAAGGCCGGGGGCGGTACACAGAGGTACCTCTGAAGGAAGGCCTGGTGACTGTACCCATAGGTACCTGAGAAGGAAAGAATGGTGACTGTACCCAGAGGTACCTCGTTAGAAAGGACGGTGAGTGTACCCAGAGATTACTCGGAAAGAAGTCATGGTAACTGTATCCAGGGGTACCTGGGAAGAAAGGCCTGGTGTTTGTACCCAGAGGGACCTCGGCAGGAAGGCCTGGTGGCTGTACAGAGAAGTACCTCAAAAGGAAGGCCTGGTGACTGTACCCAGGCGTGCCTCGGACAAAAGGCCAGGAGACTGTACTCAGCGGTACCTCGGAAGGCAGGCCTGGTGACTGTACCCAGAGATGCCTCGGAAGGAAGGCTTGGTGACTGTACCCAGAGCTAACTCAGAAGGAAGGCCTGGTGATTGTACCCAGAGGTACCTCGTAAGAAAGGCCTGGTGACTGTACCCAGAGGCAGCTCGGAAGAATGGCCTAGTGACTGCACCCAGAGGGACCTCAGAAATAAGCCCGGGTGAGTGTACCCAGAGGTACCTCAGAAGGAAAGCCGGTGACTGTACCCAGAGTTACCTCGTAAGAAAGGCCTGGTGACTCTACCCAGAGGTACCTTGGAAGAAATGCCTTTTGACTCTACCCAGAGGTACCTCGGAAGGAAGGCCTAGTGACTGTACCCAGAGCTAAATCAGAAGGAAGGCCTGGTGATTGTACCCAGAGATACCTCGTAGGAAAGGCCTGGTGACTGTAACCAGAGTTACCTCGGAAGTAAGGCCTGGTGAGGGTACAGACAAGTACCTCAGAAGGAAGACCTGGTGACTGTACCCAGAGTTCCCTCGGAAGGAAGGCCTGGTGACTGTACTCAGAGGTACCCTGGAAGAAAGGCCTGGTGACTGAACCCACAGATAAATCAGAAGGAAGGCTTGGTGACTGTATCCAGAGGTACCTCGTAAGAAAGGCCTGGTGACTATGCCCACGGGGACCTCGGAAGAAAGGCCTGGTGACTGTACCCAGAGGGAACAGAGAAAGAAGGCCGGATGACTGTACCCAGAGGTACCTCAGAAGGAAGGCCTTTGACTGTACCCAGAGGTACCCCTGAAGGAAGGCCTGGTGACTGTACCCATAGGTACCTCAGAAGGAACAACTGGAGACTGTAACCAGAGGTACCTCCTAAGAACGGCCTGGTGAGTGTACCCAGAGGTACCTCGGAAACAAGGCCTGATGACTGTACCCAGAGGTACCTCGGAAGGAAGACCTCATGAGTGTACTCAGAGGTACCTCAGAAAGAAGGCCTGGTGATTGTACCCAGATATACCTCAGAAGGAAGGCCTTTGACTGTACCCAGAGGTACCTCTGAAGGAAGGCCTGGTGACTGTACCCATAGGTACCTCAGAAGGAACGACTGGAGACTGTAACCAGAGTTACCTCGTAAGAACGGCATGGTGAGTGTACCCAGAGGTACCTCGGAAACAAGTCCTGATGACTGTACCCAGAGGTACCTCGGAAGGAAGGCCTGGAGACTCTACCCAGACGTACCTCGGAAGAAAGGCCTGGTGACTGTACTCAGAGGTACCTCGGAAGGAAGTCCTGGGGACTTTACCCAGAGATACCACAGAAGGAAGGCCTGGTGGCTATACCCAGAGGTGCCTTGGAAGGAAGGCCTGGTGACTGTACCCAGAGCTAACTCGAAAGGAAGGTCTGGTGACTGTACCCAGAGCTAACTCAGAAGGAAGGCCTGGTGACTGTAACCAGAGGTACCTCGGAGAGAGCCCTGGTGACTGTACCCAGAGGGACCTCAGAAAGAAGGCCAGGTGACTGTACCCGGAGGTACCTCAGAAGGAAGGCCGGGGGCGGTACACAGAGGTACCTCTGAAGGAAGGCCTGGTGACTGTACCCATAGGTACCTGAGAAGGAAAGAATGGTGACTGTACCCAGAGGTACCTCGTTAGAAAGGACGGTGAGTGTACCCAGAGGTTACTCGGAAAGAAGTCATGGTAACTGTATCCAGGGGTACCTGGGAAGAAAGGCCTGGTGACTGTACCCAGAGGGACCTCGGCAGGAAGGCCTGGTGGCTGTACAGAGAAGTACCTCAAAAGGAAGGCCTGGTGACTGTACCCAGGCGTGCCTCGGACAAAAGGCCAGGTGACTGTACTCAGCGGTACCACGGAAGGCAGGCCTGGTGACTGTACCCAGAGGTACCTCGGAAGGCAGGCCTGGTGACTGTACCCAGAGATGCCTCGGAAGGAAGGCTTGGTGACTGTACCCAGAGCTAACTCAGAAGGAAGGCCTGGTGATTGTACCCAGAGGTACCTCGTAAGAAAGGCCTGGTGACTGTACCCAGAGGCAGCTCGGAAGAATGGCCTAGTGACTGTACCCAGAGGTACCTCAGAAAGAAGGCCGGGTAACTCTACTCAGAGGTACCTCAGAAGGAAGGCCTTTGACTGTACCCTTAGGTACCTCAGAAGGAACGACTGGAGACTGTAAACAGAGGTACCTCTAAGAACAGCCTGGTGAGTGTACCCAAAGATACCTCAGAAACAAGTCCTGATGACTGTACCCAGAGGTACCTCGGAAGGAAGGCCTGGAGACTGTACCCAGAGGTACCTCAGAGAAAACCCTGGTGACTGTGCCCAGAGGGTCCACAGAAAGAAGGCCAGGTGACTGTACCCATAGGTACCTCAGAAGGAAGGCCGGTGACTGTACCCAGAGGTACCTCGGAAGGAAGGCCTGGTGACTATACCTAGAGGTAACTCGGAAGAAAGGCGTGGTGACTGTACCCAGGGTAACTCCCAAGGAAAGCCTGGTGACTGTACACAGAGGTACCTCGTAAGAAAGGCCTGGTGACTGTACCCAGAGGCAGCTCGGAAGAATGGCCTAGTGACTGTACCCAGAGGTACCTCAGAAAGAAGGCCGGGTAACTCTACTCAGAGGTACCTCAGAAGGAAGGCCTTTGACTGTACCCATAGGTACCTCAGAAGGAACGACTGGAGACTGTAAACAGAGGTACCTCTAAGAACAGCCTGGTGAGTGTACCCAAAGATACCTCAGAAACAAGTCCTGATGACTGTACCCAGAGGTACCTCGGAAGGAAGGCCTGGAGACTGTACCCAGAGGTACCTCAGAGAAAACCCTGGTGACTGTGCCCAGAGGGTCCACAGAAAGAAGGCCAGGTGACTGTACCCATAGGTACCTCAGAAGGAAGGCCGGTGACTGTACCCAGAGGTACCTCGGAAGGAAGGCCTGGTGACTATACCTAGAGGTAACTCGGAAGAAAGGCGTGGTGACTGTACCCAGGGTAACTCCCAAGGAAAGCCTGGTGACTGTACACAGAGGTACCTCGTAAGAAAGGCCTGGTGACTGTACCCATAGGTACCTCAGAAGGAACGACTGGAGACTGTAACCAGAGTTACCTCGTAAGAACGGCATGGTGTATACCCAGAGGTACCTCGGAAACAAGTCCTGATGACTGTACCCAGAGGTACCTCGGAATGAAGGCCTGGAGACTCTACCCAGACGTACCTCGGAAGAAAGGCCTGGTGACTGTACTCAGAGGTACCTCGGAAGGAAGGCCTGGGGACTTTACCCAGAGATACCTCAGAAGGAAGGCCTGGTGACTATACCCAGAGGTGCCTTGGAAGGAAGACCTGGTGACTGTACCCACAGCTAACTCGAAAGGAAGGCCTGGTGACTGTACCCAGATCTAACTCAGAAGGAAGGCCTGGTGACTGTAACCAGAGGTACCTCGGAGAGAGCCCTGGTGACTGTACCCAGAGGGACCTCAGAAAGAAGGCCAGGTGACTGTACCCGGAGGTACCTCAGAAGGAAGGCTGGAGGCGGTACACAGAGGTACCTCTGAAGGAAGGCCTGGTGACTGTACCCATAGGTACCTGAGAAGGAAAGAATGGTGACTGTACCCAGAGGTACCTCGTTAGAAAGGACGGTGAGTGTACCCAGAGGTTACTCGGAAAGAAGTCATGGTAACTGTATCCAGGGGTACCTCGGAAGAAAGGCCTGGTGACTGTACCCAGAGGGACCTCGGCAGGAAGGCTTGGTGACTGTACCCAGGCGTGCCTCGGACAAAAGGCCAGGTGACTGTACTCAGCGGTACCACGGAAGGAAGGCCTGGTGACTGTACCCAGAGGTACTTCGGAAGGCAGGCCTGGTGACTGTACCCAGAGATACCTCGCAAGGAAGGCTTGGTGACTGTACCCAGAGCTAACTCAGAAGGAAGGCCTGGTGATTGTACCCAGAGGTACCTCGTAAGAAAGGCCTGGTGACTGTACCCAGAGGCAGCTCGGAAGAACGGCCTAGTGACTGCACACAGAGTGACCTCAGTAATAAGCCCGGGTGAGTGTACCCAGAGTTACCTCGTAAGAAAGGCCTGGTGACTCTACCCAGAGGTACCTTGGAAGAAATGCCTTTTGACTCTACCCAGAGGTACCTGGGAAGGAACGCCTAGTGACTGTACCCAGAGCTAAATCAGAAGGAAGGCCTGGTGATTGTACCCAGAGATACCTCGTAGGAAAGGCCTGGTGACTGTAACCAGAGTTACCTTGGAAGTAAGGCCTGGTGAGGGTACAGACAAGTACCTCAGAAAGAAGACCTGGTGACTGTACCCAGAGGTTCCTAGGAAGGAAGGCCTGGTGACTGTACCCAGAGGTACCTTGGAAGAAAGGCCTGGTGACTGTACCCAGAGATAAATCAGAAGGAAGGCCTGGTGACTGTATCCAGAGGTACCTCGTAAGAAAGGCCTGGTGACTGTGCCCACGGGGACCTCGGAAGAAAGGCCTGGTGACTGTACCCAGAGGGAACTGAGAAAGAAGGCCTGATGACTGTACCCAGAGGTACTTCAGAAGGAAGGCCTTTGACTGTACCCAGAGGTACCTCTGAAGGAAGGCCTGGTGTCTGTACCCAGAGGTAGCTCGGAGAGAAGGCCTGGTGACTGTACCCAGAGGTACCTCAGAAGGAAGGCCTGGTGACTGCACCCAGAGGGACCTCAGAAATAAGCCCGGGTGAGTGTACCCAGAGGTACCTCAGAAGGAAAGCCGGTGACTGTACCCAGAGTTACCTCGTAAGAATGGCCTGGTGACTCTACCCAGAGGGACCTGGGAAGAAAGGCCTGGTGACCGTACCCAAAGGGAACTGAGAAAGAAGGCCGGGTGACTGTACCCAGAGGTACCTCAGAAGGAACGACTGGAGACTGTAACCGGAGGTACCTCGTAAGAACGGCCTGGTGAGTGTACCCAGAGGTACCTCGGAAGAAAGGTCTGGTGACTCTACCCAGAGGTACCTGGAAAGGAAGCCCTTGTACTATACTCAGAGGTACCTCAAAAGAAAGACCTCGTGACTCTCCCCAGAAGTACTTCAGAAGGAAGGCCTGGTGACTGTGCCCAGAGGTACCTCAGAAGGAAGGCCTGGTGGCTGTACCCAGAGGTACCTCAGAAGGAAGGCCTGGTGACTATACCCAGAGGTACGTCGGAAGGAAGGCCTAATGACTGTACCCAGAGGTTCCTCGGAAGAAAGGCCCAGTGACTGTACCCAGAGGTACTTCGGAAGGAAGGCATGGTGACTGTACCCAGAGATACGTGGGAAGGAAGGCCTGGTGACTGTACCCAGAGGTACCACAGAATGAAGGCCTGGTGACTGTACCCAGAGGTACCACGGAAGGAAGGCCTGGTGACTGCACCCAGAGTTATCTTGTAAGAAATGCCTGGTGATTGTACCCAGAGATGCCTCGGAAGGAAGGCCTGTTGACTGTACCCCGAAGTACGTCAGAAGGAAGGCCTGGTGACTGTACCGAATTGTACCTCGGAATTAAGGATAAGTGACCCTACCCAGAGGCACCTGGGAAGGAAAGCCTGGTACTGTACACAGAGGTACTTCGGAAGAAAGGCCTGGAGACTGTACCGAGAGGTACCTCAGAAGGAAGGCCTTTGACTGTACTCAGAGGTACCCCTGAAGGAGGCCTGGTGACTGTATCCATAGGTACCTTGGAAGGAACGCCTGGAGACTGTAAACAGAGGTACCTCGGAAGAAAGGCCTGGTGAGTTTACCCAGAGGTACCTCGGAAAAAAGTCCTAATGACTGTACCCAGAGGTACTTCGGAAGGAAGGCCTGGAGACTGTACCCAGACGTACCTCGGAAGAAAGGCGTGGTGACTGTACTCAGAGGTACCTCAGAAGAAAGACCTAGTGACTGTACGCACAGTTACCTCAGAAGGAAGGCCTGGTGACTGTACCCATAGGTACCTGAGAAAGAAAGAATGGTGACTGTACCCAGAGGTACCTCGTTAGAAAGGACGGTGAGTGTACCCAGAGGTTACTCGGAAAGAAGTCATGGTAACTGTATCCAGGGGTACCTGGGAAGAAAGGCCTGGTGACAGTGCCCAGAGGGACCTCGGCAGGAAGGCCTGGTGGCTGTACAGAGAAGTACCTCAAAAGGAAGGCCTGGTGACTGTACCCAGGCGTGTCTCGGACAAAAGGCCAGGTGACTGTACTCAGCGGTACCACGGAAGGAAGGCCTGGTGACTGTACCCAGAGGTACCTCAGAAGGAAGGCCTTTGACTGTACCCATAGGTACCACAGAAGGAACGACTGGAGACTGTAAGCAGAGGTATCTCGTAAGAACGGCTTGGTGAGTGTACCCAGAGATACCTCGGAAACAAGTCCTGATGACTGTATCCAGAGGTACCTCGGAAGGAAGGCCTGGAGACTGTACCCAGAGGTACCTCAGAGAAAACCCTGGTGACTGTGCCCAGAGGGTCCACAGAAAGAAGGCCAGGTGACTGTACCCATAGGTACCTCAGAAGGAAGGCCGGTGACTGTACCCAGAGGTACCTCGGAAGGAAGGCCTGGTGACTATACCTAGAGGTAACTCGGAAGAAAGGTGTGGTGACTGTACCCAGGGTAACTCCCAAGGAAAGCCTGGTGACTGTACACAGAGGTACCTGGGAAGGAAGGCCTGGTGACTGTACCCAGAGTTAGCTCGGAAGAAATGCCTGGTGACTCTAAACAGAGGTACCTCGGAAAGAAGCCCTGGTGAATGTACCCAGAGGTACCTCGAAAGGAATGCCTGGTGACTGTACTCAGAGGTACCTCAGAAGAAAGACCTAGTGACTGTACGCACAGGTACCTCAGAAGGAAGGCCTGGTGAATGTACCCAGATATACCTCAGTAGGAAGGCCTTTGACTGTACCCAGAGGTACCTCTGAAGGAAGGCCTGGTGACTGTACCCATAGGTACCTCAGAAGGAATGACTGGAGACTGTAACCAGAGTTACCTCGTAAGAACGGCATGGTGAGTGTACCCAGAGGTACCTCGGAAACAAGTCCTGATGACTGTACGCAGAGGTACCTCGGAAGGAAGGCCTGGAGACTGTACCCAGACGTACCTCGGAAGAAAGGCCTGGTGACTGTCCTCAGAGGTACCTCGGAAGGAAGGCCTGGGGACTTTACCCGGAGAGACCTCAGAAGGAAGGGATGGTGGCTATACCCAGAGGTGCCTTGGAAGGAAGGCCTGGTGACTGTACCCAGAGCTAACTCGAAAGGAAGGCCTGGTGACTGTACCCAGAGCTAACTCAGAAGGAAGGCCGTTGACTGTAACCAGAGGTACCTCGGAGAGAGCCCTGGTGACTGTACCCAGAGGGACCTCAGAAAGAAGGCCAGGTGACTGTACCCGGAGGTACCTCAGAAGGAAGGCCGGGGGCGGTACACAGAGGTATCTCTGAAGGAAGGCCTGGTGACTGTACCCATAGGTACCTGAGAAGGAAAGAATGGTGACTGTACCCAGAGGTACCTCGTTAGAAAGGACGGTGAGTGTACCCAGAGGTTACTCGGAAAGAAGTCATGGTAACTGTATCCAGGGGTACCTGGAAAGAAAGGCCTGGTGACTGTACCCAGAGGGACCTCGGCAGGAAGGCTTGGTGACTGTATTTAGGCGTGCCTCGGACAAAAGGCCAGGTGACTGTACTCAGCGGTACCACGGAAGGAAGGCCTGGTAACTGTACCCAGAGGTACCTCGGAAGGCACGCCTGGTGACTGTACCCAGAGATGCCACGGAAGGAAGGCTTGGTGACTGTACCCAGAGCTAACTCAGAAGGAAGGCCTGGTGATTGTACCCAGAGGTACCTCGTAAGAAAGGCCTGGTGACTGTACCCAGAGGTACTCCTGAAGGAAGGCCTGGTGACTGTACCCAGAGGTACCTCAGAAGGAAGGCCTTTGACTGTACCCAGAGGTACCCCTGAAGGAAGGCCTGGTGACTGTACCCAGAGGTACCTCAGAAGGAAGCCTGGTGACTGCACGCAGAGGGACCTCAGAAATAAGCCCGGGTGAGTGTACCCAGAGGTACCTCAGAAGGAAAGCCCGTGACTGTACCCAGAGTTACCTCGTAAGAATGGCCTGGTGACTCTACCCAGAGGGACCTGGGAAGAAAGGCCTGGTGACTGTACCCAAAGGGAACTGAGAAAGAAGGCCGGGTGACTGTACCCAGAGGTACCTCAGAAGGAACGTCTGGAGACTGTAACCGGAGGTACCTCGTAAGAACGGCCTGGTGAGTGTACCCAGAGGTACCTCGGAAGAAAGGTCTGGTGACTCTACCCAGAGGTACCTGAAAAGGAAGCCCTTGTACTATACTCAGAGGTACCTCAAAAGAAAGACCTCGTGACTCTCCCCAGAAGTACTTCAGAAGGAAGGCCTGGTGACTGTGCCCAGAGGTACCTAAGAAGGAAGGCCTGGTGGCTGTACCCAGAGGTACCTCAGAAGGAAGGCCTGGTGACTATACCCAGAGGTACGTCGGAAGGAAGGCCTAATGACTGTACCCAGAGGTTCCTCGGAAGAAAGACCCAGTGACTGTACCCAGAGGTACTTAGGAAGAAACATGGTGACTGTACCCAGAGATACGTGGGAAGGAAGGCCTGGTGACTGTACCCAGAGGTACCACAGAATAAAGGCCTGGTGACTGTACCCAGAGGTACCACGGAAGGAAGGCCTGGTGACTGCACACAGAGTTATCTTGTAAGAAATGCCTGGTGATTGTACCCAGAGATGCCTCAGAAGGAAGGCCTGTTGACTGTACCCCGAAGTACGTCAGAAGGAAGGCCTGGTGACTGTACCGAATCGTACCTCGGAATTAAGGATAAGTGACCCTACCCAGAGGCACCTGGGAAGGAAAGCCTGGTACTGTACACAGAGGTACCTCGGAAGAAAGGCCTGGTGACTGTACCCAGAGGTACCTCAGAAGGAAGGCCTTTGACTGTACCCAGAGGTACCCCTGAAGGAAGGCTTGGTGACTGTACCCATAGGTACCTCAGAAGGAACAACTGGAGACTGTAACCAGAGGTACCTCCTAAGAACGGCCTGGTGAGTGTACCCAGAGGTACCTCGGAAACAAGGCCTGATGACTGTACCCAGAGGTACCTCGGAAGGAAGACCTGCAGATTGTATCCAGACGTACCTCGGAAGACGGGCATGGTGAATGTACTCAGAGGTACCTCCGAAGGAAGGCCTGGGGACTTACCCAGAGGTACCTCAGAAGGAAGGCCTTTGAGTGTACCCAGAGGTACCTCTTAAGGAAGTCCTGGTGACTGTACCCGAAGGTACCTCAGAAGGAAAGACTGGAGACTGTACCCAGAGGTACCTCGTAAGAAAGGCCTGGTGAGTGTACCCAGAGGTACTTCGGAAAGAAGTCCTGGTGACTGTACTCAGAGGTACCTCGGAAGGAAGGCCTGTGGACATTACTCAGAGATACCGCAGAAGGAAGGCCTGGTGACTGTACCCAGAGGTACCTCAGAAGGAAGGCCTTTGACTGTACCCAGAGATACCTCTGAAGGAAGGCCTGGTGACTGTACCCAGAGGGACCTCGGAGAGAAGGCCTTTGACTGTACCCAGAGGTACCTCAGAATGAAGGCCTTTGACTCCACCCAGAGGTACCCCTGAAGGAAGGCCTCGTGACTGTTCCCATAGGTACCTCAGAAGGAACAACTGGAGACTGTAACCAGAGGTACCTCCTAAGAACGGCCTGGTGACTGTACCCAGAGTTACCTCGGAAACAAGGCCTGATGACTGTACCCAGACGTACCTCGGAAGAAAGGCGTGGTGACTGTACTCAGAGGTACCTCCGAAGGAAGGTCTGGGGACTTCACCCAGAGGTACCTCAGAAGTAAGGCCTTTGAGTGTACCCAGAGATACCTCTTAAGGAAGGCCTGGTGACTGTACCCAAAGGTACCTCAGAAGGAAAGACTGGAGACTGTAAACAGAGGTACCTCGTAAGAACGGCCTGGTGAGTTTACCCAGAGATACCTCGGAAACAGGTCCTGATGACTGTACCGAGAGGTACCTCGGAAGGAAGGCCTGGAGACTGTACCCAGAGGTACCTCAGAGAAAACCCTGGTGACTGTGCCCAGAGGGTCCACAGAAAGAAGGCCAGGTGACTGTACCCATAGGTACCTCGGAAGGAAGGCCTGGTGCCTATACCTAGAGGTAACTCGGAAGAAAGGCGTGGTGACTGTACCCAGGGTAACTCCCAAGGAAAGCCTGGTGACTGTACACAGAGGTACCTGGGAAGGAAGGCCTGGTGACTGTACCCAGAGTTAGCTCGGAAGAAATGCCTGGTGACTCTAAACAGAGGTACCTCGGAAAGAAGCCCTGGTGAATGTACCCAGAGGTACCTCGGAAACAAGTCCTGATGACTGTACCCAGAGGTACCTCGGAAGGAAGGCCTGGAGACTGTACTCAGACGTACCTCGGAAGAAAGGCCTGGGGACTTTACCCAGAGGTACCTCAGAAGGAAGGCCTTTGAGTGTACCCAGAGGTACCTCTTAAGGAAGTCCTGGTGACTGTACCCAAAGGTACCTGAGAAGGAAAGATTGGAGACTGTACCCAGAGGTACCTCGTAAGAACGACCTGGTGAGTGTACCCAGACGTACCTCGGAAAGAAGTCCTGGTGACTCTACCCAGAGGTACCTCAGAAGGAAGGCCGGTGACTGTACCCAGAGGTACCTCGGAAGGAAGGCCTGGTGACTATACCTAGAGGTAACTCGGAAGAAAGGCGTGGTGATGGTACCCAGGGTAACTCCCAAGGAAAGCCTGGTGACTGTACACAGAGGTACCTGGGAAGGAAGGCGTGGTGACTGTACCCAGAGTTAGCTCGGAAGAAATGCCTGGTGACTCTAAACAGAGGTACCTCGGAAAGAAGCCCTGGTGAATGTAACCAGAGGTACCTCGAAAGGAATGCCTGGTGACTGTACCCAGAGGTACCTCAGAAGAAAGACCTAGTGACTGTTCGCACAGGTACATCAGAAGGAAGGCCTGGTGATTGTACCCAGATGTACCTCAGAAGGAAGGCCTTTGACTGTACCCAGAGGTACCGCTGAAGAAAGCCCTGGTGACTGTACCCATAGGTACCTCAGAAGGAACGACTGGAGACTGTAACCAGAGGTACCTCGTAAGAACAGCATGGTGAGTATACCCAGAGGTACCTCGGAAACAAGTCCTGATGACTGTACCCAGAGGTACCTCGGAAGGAAGGCCTGGTGACTGTACCCAGACGTACCTCGGAAGAAAGGCGTGGTGACTGTACTCAGAGGCACCTCGGAATGAAGGCCTGGGGATTTTACAAAGAGATATCTCAGAAGGAAGGCCTGGTGGCTATACCCAGAGGTGCCTCGGAAGGAAGGCCTGGTGACTGTACCCATAGGTACCTTGGAAGGAACCACTGGAGACTGTAACCAGAGGTACCTCGTAAGAACGGCCTGGTGAGTTTACCCAGAGGTACCTCGGAAAAAAGTCGTAATGACTGTACCCGGAGATACTTCGGAGGGAGACCTGGAGACTGTACCCAGAGGTACCTCGGAAGAAAGGCCTGGTGACTGTACCCAGAGATAAATCTGAAGGAAGGCCTGATGACTGTACTCAGAGGTACCTCGTAAGAAAGGCCTGGTGACTATACCCAGGGGGACCTCGGAAGAAAGGCCTGGTGACTACCCAGAGGGAACTGAGAAAGAAGGCCGGATGACTGTACCCAGAGGTACCTCAGAAGGAAGGCCTTTGACTGTACCCAGAGGTACCTCTGAAGGAAGGTCTGGTGAGTGTACCCAGAGGTACCTCGGAGAGAAGGCCTGGTGACTGTACCCAGAGGTACCTCAGAAGGAAGGCCTTTGACTGTACCCAGAGGTACCCCTGAAGGAAGGCCTGGTGACTGCACCCATAGGTACCTCAGAAGGAACAACTGGAGACTGTAACCGGAAGTACCTCCTAAGGACGGCCTGGTGAGTGTACCCAGAGGTACATCGAAAGGAAGACCTGCAGATTGTACCCAGACGTACCTCGGAAGAAAGGCGTGGTGACTGTACTCAGAGGTACCTCCGAAGGAAGGTCTGGGGACTTCACCCAGAGGTACCTCAGAAGGAAGGCCTTTGAGTGTACCCAGAGGTACCTCTTAAGGAAGTCCTGGTGACTGTACCCAAAGGTACCACAGAAGGAAAGAGTGGAGACTGTACCCAGAGGTACCTCGTAAGAACGACCTGGTGAGTGTACCCAGACGTACCTCGGAAAGAAGTCCTGGTGACTGTACTCAGATGTACCTGAGAAGGAAGGCCTGGGGACTTTACTGAGAGATACCGCAGAAGGAAGGCCTGGTGACTGTACCCAGAGGTACCTCCGAAAGAAGGCCGGGTAACTCTACTCAGAGGTACCTCAGAAGGAAGGCCGGTGACTGTACCCAGAGGGACCTCAGAAGGAAGGCCTTTGACTGTACCCATAGATACCTCAGAAGGAACGACTGGAGACTGCAAGCAGAGGTACCTCGTAAGAACGGCCTGGTGAGTGTACCCAGAGATACCTCGGAAACAAGTCCTAATGACTGTACCCAGAGGTACCTCGGAAGGAAGGCCTGGAGATTGTACCCAGACGTACCTCGGAAGAAAGGCGTGGTGACTGTACTCAGAGGTACCTCCGAAGAAGGCCTGGGGACTTTACCCAGAGGTACCTCAGAAGAAAGGCCTTTGAGTGTACCCAGAGGTACCTTTAAGGAAGACCTGGTGACTGTACCCAAAGGTACCTCAGAAGGAAAGACTGGAGACTGTACCCAGAGGTACCTCGTAAGAACGGCCTGGTGAGTGTACCCAGACGTACCTCGGAAAGAAGTCCTGGTGACTGTACTCAGATGTACCTCAGAAGGAAGGCCTGAAGACTTTACTCAGAGATATCGCAGAAGGAAGGTCTGGTGACGGTACCCAGAGGTACCTCAGAAAGAAGGCCGGGTAACTCTATTCAGAGGTACCTCAGAAGGAAGGCCGGTGACTGTACCCAGAGGGACCTTGTAAGAAATGCCTGGTGAGTGTACCCAGAGATACCTCGGAAGGAATGCCTGTTGACTCTACCCAGAGGTACCTCAGAACGAAGACCTGTACATGTACCTAGAGGTACCTTGGAGAAAGCCCTGGTGACTGTACCCAGAGGGACCTCGGAAAGAAGCCCTGGTGACTGTACCCATAGGTACCTCAGAAGGAACGACTGGAGACTGTAACCAGAGGTACCTCCTAAGAAGAGCATGGTGAGTATACCCAGAGGTACCTCGGAAAAAAGTCCTAATGACTGTACCCAGAGGTATCTCGGAAGGAAGGCCTTTGACTGTACCCAGAGGTACCTGAGAAGGAAGGCCTTTGACTGTACCCAGAGGTACCCCTGAAGGAAGGCCTCGTGACTGTACACATAGCTACCTCAGAAGGAACAATAGGAGACTGTAACCAGAGGTACCTCCTAAGAACGGCCTGGTGAGTGTACCCAGAGGTACCTCGGAAGAAAGGCCTGGTGACTGTACCCAGAGATAAATCAGAAGGAAGTCCTGATGACTGTACCCAGAGGTACCTCGGAAGGAAGGCCTGGAGATTGTACCCAGACGTACCTCGCAAGAAAGGCGTGGTGACTGTACTCAGAGGTACCTCCGAAGAAGGCCTGGGGACTTTACCCAGAGGTACCTCAGAAGGAAGGCCTTTGAGTGTACCCAGAGGTACCTCTGAAGGAAGGCCTGGTGACTGTACCCAAAGGTACCTCAGAAGGAAAGACTGGAGACTGTACCCAGAGGTACCTCGTAAGAACGACCTGGTGAGTGTACCCAGACGTACCTCGGAAAGAAGTCCTGGTGACTCTACCCAGAGGTACCTCAGAAGGAAGGCCGTTGACTGTACCCAGAGGTACCTCGGAAGGAAGGCCTGGTGACTATACCTAGAGGTAACTCGGAAGAAAGGCGTGGTGATGGTACCCAGGGTAACTCCCAAGGAAAGCCTGGTGACTGTACACAGAGGTACCTGGGAAGGAAGGCCTGGTGACTGTACCCAGAGTTAGCTCGGAAGAAATGCCTGGTGACTCTAAACAGAGGTACCTCGGAAAGAAGCCCTGGTGAATGTAACCAGAGGTACCTCGAAAGGAATGCCTGGTGACTGTACCCAGAGGTACCTCAGAAGAAAGACCTAGTGACTGTTCGCACAGGTACATCAGAAGGAAGGCCTGGTGATTGTACCCAGATGTACCTCAGAAGGAAGGCCTTTGACTGTACCCAGAGGTACCGCTGAAGAAAGCCCTGGTGACTGTACCCATAGGTACCTCAGAAGGAACGACTGGAGACTGTAACCAGAGGTACCTCGTAAGAACAGCATGGTGAGTATACCCAGAGGTACCTCGGAAACAAGTCCTGATGACTGTACCCAGAGGTACCTCGGAAGGAAGGCCTGGTGACTGTACCCATAGGTACCTTGGAAGGAACCACTGGAGACTGTAACCAGAGGTACCTCGTAAGAACGGCCTGGTGAGTTTACCCAGAGGTACCTCGGAAAAAAGTCGTAATGACTGTACCCGGAGGTACTTCGGAGGGAGACCTGGAGACTGTACCCAGAGGTACCTCGGAAGAAAGGCCTGGTGACTGTACCCAGAGATAAATCTGAAGGAAGGCCTGGTGACTGTACTCAGAGGTACCTCGTAAGAAAGGCCTGGTGACTATACCCAGGGGGACCTCGGAAGAAAGGCCTGGTGACTACCCAGAGGGAACTGAGAAAGAAGGCCGGATGACTGTACCCAGAGGTACCTCAGAAGGAAGGCCTTTGACTGTACCCAGAGGTACCTCTGAAGGAAGGTCTGGTGAGTGTACCCAGAGGTACCTCGGAGAGAAGGCCTGGTGACTGTACCCAGAGGTACCTCCGAAGGAAGGCCTTTGACTGTACCCAGAGGTACCCCTGAAGGAAGGCCTGGTGACTGTACCCATAGGTACCTCAGAAGGAACAACTGGAGACTGTAACCAGAGGTACCTCGTAAGAACAGCATGGTGAGTGTACCCAGAGATACCTCGGAAACAAGTCCTAATGACTGTACCCAGAGGTACCTCGGAAGGAAGGCCTGGAGATTGTACCCAGACGTACCTCGGAAGAAAGGCGTCGTGACTGTACTCAGAGGTACCTCCGAAGAAGGCCTGGGGACTTTACCCAGAGGTACCTCAGAAGAAAGGCCTTTGAGTGTACCCAGAGGTACCTCTTAAGGAAGACCTGGTGACTGTACCCAAAGGTACCTCAGAAGGAAAGACTGGAGACTGTACCCAGAGGTACCTCGTAAGAACGGCCTGGTGAGTGTACCCAGACGTACCTCGGAAAGAAGTCCTGGTGACTGTACTGAGATGTACCTCAGAAGGAAGGCCTGAAGTCTTTACTCAGAGATACCGCAGAAGGAAGGTCTGGTGACGGTACCCAGAGGTACCTCAGAAAGAAGGCCGGGTAACTCTACTCAGAGGTACCTCAAAAGGAAGGCCGGTGACTGTACCCAGAGGGACCTCGGCAGAAAGGCCTGGTGACTGTACCCAGAGGGAACTGAGAAAGAAGGCCGTGTGACTGTACCCAGAGGTACCTCAGAAGGAAGGCCTTTGACTGTACCCATAGGTACCTCAGAAGGAACGACTGGAGACTGTAAGCAGAGGTACCTCGTAAGAACGGCCTGGTGAGTGTACCCAGAGATACCTCAGAAACAAGTCCTGATGACTGTACCCAGAGGTACCTCGGAAGGAAGGCCTGGAGGCTGTACCCAGAGGTACCTCAGAGAAAACCCTGGTGACTGTGCCCAGAGGGTCCACAGAAAGAAGGCCAGGTGACTGTACCCAGAGTTACCTCGGAAGAAATGCCTGGTGACTCTAAACAGAGGTACCTCGGAAAGAAGCCCTGGTGAATGTACCCAGAGCTACCTCGAAAGGAATGCCTGGTGACTGTACTCAGAGGTACCTCAGAAGAAAGACCTAGTGACTGTTCGCACAGGTACCTCAGAAGGAAGGCCTGGTGATTGTACCCAGATGTACCTCAGGAGGAAGGCCTTTGACTGTACCCAGAGGTACCTCTGAAGGAAGGCCTGGTGACTGTACCCATAGTTACCTCAGAAGGAACGACTGGAGACTGTAACCAGAGGTACCTCGTAAGAACGGCATGGTGAGTATACCCAGAGGTACCTCGGAAACAAGTCCTGATGACTGTACCCAGAGGTACCTCGGAAGGAATGCCTGGTGACTGTACTCAGAGGCACCTCGGAATGAAGGCCTGGGGATTTTACTCAGAGATACCTCAGAAGGAAGGCCTGGTGGCTATACCCAGAGGTGCCTCGGAAGGAAGGCCTGGTGACTGTACCCAGAGCTAACTCGAAAGGAAGGCCTGGTGACTATACCCAGAGTTAACTCAGAAGGAAGGCCTGGTGACTGTATCCGGAGGGACCTCAGATAGAAGGCCAGGTGACTGTACCCGGAGGTACCTCCGAAGGAAGGCCGGGGGCTGTACACAGAGGTAGCTCTGAAGGAAGGCCTGGTGACTGTACCCATAGGTACCTGAGAAGGAAAGAATGGTGACTGTACCCAGAGGTACCTCGTTAGAAAGGACGGTGAGTGTACCCAGAGGTGACTCGGAAAGAAGGCATGGTAACGGTATCCAGGGGTACCTCGGAAGAAAGTCCTGGTGACTGTACCCAAAGGTACCTGGGAAGAAAGCCTGGTGACTGTACTCAGAGGGACCTCGGCAGGAAGGCCTGGTGGCTGTACAGAGAAGGACCTCAAAAGGAAGGCCTGGTGACTGTACCCAGGCGTGCCTCGGACAAAAGGCCAGGTGACTGTACTCAGAGGTACCACAGAAGGAAGGCTTGGTGACTGTACCCAGAGATGCCTCGGAAGGAAGGCTTGGTGCCTGTACCCAGAGGTACCACGGAAGGAAGGCCTGGTGACTGCACCCAGAGTTACCTTGTAAGAAATGCCTGGTGATTGTACCCAGAGATGCCTCGGAAGGAAGGCCTGTTGACTGTACCCCGAAGTACGTCAGAAGGAAGGCCTGGTGGCTGTACCGAATCGTACCTCGGAATTAAGGATTAGTGACCCTACCCAGAGGCACCTGGGAAGGAAAGCCTGGTACGGTACACAGAGGTACCTCGGAAGAAGGCCTGGAGACTGTACCCAGAGGTACCTCACAAGGAAGGCCTTTGACTGTACCCAGAGCTACCCATGAAGGAAGGCCTGGTGACTGTACCCATAGGTACCTCAGAAGGAACGACTGGAGACTGTAACCAGAGGTACCTCGTAAGTACGGCCTGGTGAGTTTACCCAGAGGTACCTCGGAAAAAAGTCCTAATGACTGTACCCAGAGGTACTTCGGAAGGAAGGCCTGGAGACTGTACCCAGAGGTACCTCGGAAGAAAGGCCTGGTGACTGTACCAAGAGGTACATCAGAAGGAAGGCCTGGTGACTGTACCCAGAGGTACCTTGTAAGAAATGCCTGGTGAGTGTACCCAGAGGTACCTCTGAAGGAAGGCCTGGTGACTGTACCCAGAGGTACCTCAGAAGGAAGGCCTTTGACTGTACCCAGAGGTACCCCTGAAGGAAGGCCTGGTGACTTGACCCATAGGTACCTCAGAAGGAACAACTGGAGACTGTAACCAGAGGTACCTCCTAAGAACGGCCTGGTGAGTGTACCCAAAGGTACCTCGGAAAAAAGGCCTGATGACTGTACCCAGAGGTACCTCTGAAGCTAGGCCTGGTGACTGTACCCAGAGGTACCTCGGAGAGAAGGCCTGGTGACTGTATCCAGAGGTACCTCAGAAGGAAGGCCTTTGACTGTACCCAGAGGTACCCCTGAAGGAAGGCCTGGTGACTGCACCCATAGGTACCTTAGAAGGAACAACTGGAGACTGTAACCGGAAGTACCTCCTAAGGACGGCCTGGTGAGTGTACCCAGAGGTACCTCGAAAGGAAGACCTGCAGATTGTACCCAGACGTACCTCGGAAGAAAGGCGTGGTGACTGTACTCAGAGGTACCTCCGAAGGAAGGTCTGGGGACTTCACCCAGAGGTACCTCAGAAGGAAGGCCTTTGAGTGTACCCAGAGGTACCTCTTAAGGAAGTCCTGGTGACTGTACCCAAAGGTACCACAGAAGGAAAGAGTGGAGACTGTACCCAGAGGTACCTCGTAAGAACGACCTGGTGAGTGTACCCAGACGTACCTCGGAAAGAAGTCCTGGTGACTGTACTCAGATGTACCTGAGAAGGAAGGCCTGGGGACTTTACTGAGAGATACCGCAGAAGGAAGGCCTGGTGACTGTACCCAGAGGTACCTCCGAAAGAAGGCCGGGTAACTCTACTCAGAGGTACCTCAAAAGGAAGGCCGGTGACTGTACCCAGAGGGACCTCAGAAGGAAGGCCTTTGACTGTACCCATAGATACCTCAGAAGGAACGACTGGAGACTGCAAGCAGAGGTACCTCGTAAGAACGGCCTGGTGAGTGTACCCAGAGATACCTCGGAAACAAGTCCTAATGACTGTACCCAGAGGTACCTCGGAAGGAAGGCCTGGAGATTGTACCCAGACGTACCTCGGAAGAAAGGCGTGGTGACTGTACTCAGAGGTACCTCCGAAGAAGGCCTGGGGACTTTACCCAGAGGTACCTCAGAAGAAAGGCCTTTGAGTGTACCCAGAGGTACCTCTTAAGGAAGACCTGGTGACTGTACCCAAAGGTACCTCAGAAGGAAAGACTGGAGACTGTACCCAGAGGTACCTCGTAAGAACGGCCTGGTGAGTGTACCCAGACGTACCTCGGAAAGAAGTCCTGGTGACTGTACTCAGATGTACCTCAGAAGGAAGGCCTGAAGACTTTACTCAGAGATACCGCAGAAGGAAGGTCTGGTGACGGTACCCAGAGGCACCTCAGAAAGAAGGCCGGGTAACTCTACTCAGAGGTACCTCAAAAGGAAGGCCGGTGACTGTACCCAGAGGGACCTCGGCAGAAAGGCCTGGTGACTGTACCCAGAGGGAACTGAGAAAGAAGGCCGTGTGACTGTACCCAGAGGTACCTCAGAAGGAAGGCCTTTGACTGTACCCATAGGTACCTCAGAAGGAACGACTGGAGACTGTAAGCAGAGGTACCTCGTAAGAACGGCCTGGTGAGTGTACCCAGAGATACCTCAGAAACAAGTCCTGATGACTGTACCCAGAGGTACCTCGGAAGGAAGGCCTGGAGGCTGTACCCAGAGGTACCTCAGAGAAAACCCTGGTGACTGTGCCCAGAGGGTCCACAGAAAGAAGGCCAGGTGACTGTACCCAGAGTTACCTCGGAAGAAATGCCTGGTGACTCTAAACAGAGGTACCTCGGGAGGAATCCCTGGTGACTGTACCCAGAGGTACCTCAGAAGGAAGGCCTGGTGATTGTTCCTAGAGATACCTCCGAAAGGAAGGCCTGGTGACTGTACACAGAAGTACCTCGGAAGAAAGGCCTGGTGACTGTACCCAGAGCTAACTCAGAAGAAAGACCTCGTGACTGTACCCAGAGGTACCTAAGAAGGAAGGCCTGGTGATTGTACCTAGAGGTACCTCGGAAGGAAGGCCTGGTGACTGTAACCAGAGGGACCTCAGAAATAAGCCCGGGTGCTGTACCCAGAGGTACCTCAGAAGGAAGGCCGTTGACTGTACCCAGAGGGACCTCGGAAGAAAGGCCTGCTGACTGTACCCAGAGGGAACTGAGAAAGAAGGCAGAGTGACTGTACCCAGAGGGACCTCAGAAGGAAGGCCTTTGACTGTACCCAGAGGTACCCCTGAAGGAACGCCTGGTGATTGTACCCATAGGTACCTCAGAAGGAACGACTTTAGACTGTAACCAGAGGTACCTCGTAAGAACGGCCTGGTGAGTGTACCCAGAGGTACCTCGGAAACTAGTCCTGATGACTGTACCCACAGGTACTTCGGAAGGAAGGCCTGGAGACTGTACCCAGACGTACCTCGGAAGAAAGGCCTGGTGACTGTAGTCAGAGGTACCTCGGAAGGAAGGCCTGGTGACTGTACCCAGGGGTACCTCGGAAAGAAGTCCTGGTGACTGTACTCAGAGGTACCTCGGAAGGAAGGCCTGGGGACTTTACTCAGAGATACCGCAGAAGGAAGGCCTGGTGACTGTACGAAGAGGTACCTCAGAAAGAAGGCCGGGTAACTCTACTCAGAGGTACCTCGGAAGGAAGGCCTGGTGACTATACCTAGAGGTAACTCGGAAGAAAGGCGTGGTGATGGTACCCAGGGTAACTCCCAAGGAAAGCCTGGTGACTGTACACAGAGGTACCTGGGAAGGAAGGCCTGGTGACTGTACCCAGAGTTATCTCCGAAGAAATGCCTGGTGACTCTAAACAGAGGTACCTCGGAAAGAAGCCCTGGTGAATGTACCCAGAGCTACCTCGAAAGGAATGCCTGGTGACTGTACCCAGAGGTACCTCAGAAGAAAGACCTAGTGACTGTTCGCACAGGTACCTCAGAAGGAAGGCCTGTTGATTGTACCCAGATGTACCTCAGGAGGAAGGCATTTGACTGTACCCAGAGGTACCTCTGAAGGAAGGCCTGGTGACTGTACCCATAGTTACCTCAGAAGGAACGACTGGAGACTGTAACCAGAGGTACCTCGTAAGAACGGCATGGTGAGTATACCCAGAGGTACCTCGGAAACAAGTCCTGATGACTGTACCCAGAGGTACCTCGGAAGGAATGCCTGGTGACTGTACTCAGAGGCACCTCGGAATGAAGGCCTGGGGATTTTACTCAGAGATACCTCAGAAGGAAGGCCTGGTGGCTATACCCAGAGGTGCCTCGGAAGGAAGGCCTGGTGACTGTACCCAGAGCTAACTCGAAAGGAAGGCCTGGTGACTATACCCAGAGTTAACTCAGAAGGAAGGCCTGGTGACTGTACCCGGAGGGACCTCAGATAGAAGGCCAGGTGACTGTACCCGGAGGTACCTCAGAAGGAAGGCCGGGGGCTGTACACAGAGGTACCTCTGAAGGAAGGCCTGGTGACTGTACCCATAGGTACCTGAGAAGGAAAGAATGGTGACTGTACCCAGAGGTACCTCGTTAGAAAGGACGGTGAGTGTACCCAGAGGTTACTCGGAAAGAAGGCATGGTAACTGTATCCAGGGGTACCTCGGAAGAAAGGCCTGGTGACTGTACCCAAAGGTACCTGGGAAGAAAGCCTGGTGACTGTACCCAGAGGGACCTCGGCAGGAAGGCCTGGTGGCTGTACAGAGAAGGACCTCAAAAGGAAGGCCTGGTGACTGTACCCAGGCGTGCCTCGGACAAAAGGCCAGGTGACTGTACTCAGAGGTACCACAGAAGGAAGGCCTGGTCACTGTACCCAGAGGTACCTCGGAAGGCAGGCCTGGTGACTGTACCCAGAGATGCCTCGGAAGGAAGGCTTGGTGCCTGTACCCAGAGGTACCACGGAAGGAAGGCCTGGTGACTGCACACAGAGTTACCTTGTAAGAAATGCCTGGTGATTGTACACAGAGATGCCTCGGAAGGAAGGCCTGTTGACTGTACCCCGAAGTACGTCAGAAGGAAGGCCTGGTGGCTGTACCGAATCGTACCTCGGAATTAAGGATTAGTGACCCTACCCAGAGGCACCTGGGAAGGAAAGCCTGGTACGGTACACAGAGGTACCTCGGAAGAAGGCCTGGAGACTGTACCCAGAGGTACCTCACAAGGAAGGCCTTTGACTGTACCCAGAGCTACCCATGAAGGAAGGCCTGGTGACTGTACCCATAGGTACCTCAGAAGGAACGACTGGAGACTGTAACCAGAGGTACCTCGTAAGTACGGCCTGGTGAGTTTACCCAGAGGTACCTCGGAAAAAAGTCCTAATGACTGTACCCAGAGGTACTTCGGAAGGAAGGCCTGGAGACTGTACCCAGAGGTACCTCGGAAGAAAGGCCTGGTGACTGTACCAAGAGGTACATCAGAAGGAAGGCCTGGTGACTGTACCTACAGGAACGTCGGAAGGAAGGCCTGTTGACTGTACCCAGAGTTAACTCAGAAGGAAGGCCTGGTGACTGTACCCAGATGTACCTTGTAAGAAATGCCTGGTGAGTGTACCCAGAGGTACCTCTGAAGGAAGGCCTGGTGACTGTACCCAGAGGTACCTCAGAAGGAAGGCCTTTGACTGTACCCAGAGGTACCCCTGAAGGAGGCCTGGTGACTTGACCCATAGGTACCTCAGAAGGAACAACTGGAGACTGTAACCAGAGGTACCTCCTAAGAACGGCCTGGTGAGTGTACCCAAAGGTACCTCGGAAACAAGGCCTGATGCCTGTACCCAGAGGTACCTCGGAAGGAAGGCCTGGAGATTGTACCCAGACGTACCTCGGAAGAAAGGCGTGGTGACTGTACTCAGAGGTACCTCCGAAGAAGGCCTCGGGACTTACCCAGAGGTACCTCAGAAGGAAGGATTTGAGTGTACCCAGAGGTACCTCTGAAGGAAGGCCTGGTGACTGTACCCAAAGGTACCTCAGAAGGAAAGACTGGAGACTGTACCCAGATTTACCTCGTAAGAACGACCTGGTGAGTGTACCCAGACGTACCTCGGAAAGAAGTCCTGGTGACTGTACTCAGAGGTACCTCGGAAGGAAGGCCTGGGGACTTTACTCAGAGATACCGCAGAAGGAAGGCCTGGTGACTGTACGAAGAGGTACCTCAGAAAGAAGGCCGGGTAACTCTACTCAGAGGTACCTCAGAAGGAAGGCCGGTGACTTTACCTAGAGGGACCTCGGCAGAAAGGCCTGGTGACTGTACCCAGAGGGAACTGAGAAAGAAAGCCGTGTGACTGTACCCAGAGGTACCTCGGAAGGAAGGCCTGGTGACTATACCTAGAGGTAACTCGGAAGAAAGGCGTCGTGATGGTACCCAGGGTAACTCCCAAGGAAAGCCTGGTGACTGTACACAGAGGTACCTGGGAAGGAAGGCGTGGTGACTGTACCCAGAGTTATCTCCGAAGAAATGCCTGGTGACTCTAAACAGAGGTACCTCGGAAAGAAGCCCAGGTGAATGTACCCAGAGCTACCTCGAAAGGAATGCCTGGTGACTGTACCCAGAGGTACCTCAGAAGAAAGACCTAGTGACTGTTCGCACAGGTACCTCAGAAGGAAGGCCTGGTGATTGTACCCAGATGTACCTCAGAAGGAAGGCCTTTGACTGTACCCAGAGGTACCTCTGAAGGAAGGCCTGGTGACTGTACCCATAGGTACCTCAGAAGGAACGACGGGAGACTGTAACCAGAGGTACCTCGTAAGAACAGCATGGTGAGTATACCCAGAGGTACCTCGGAAACAAGTCCTGATGACTGTACCCAGAGGTACCTCGGAAGGAAGGCCTGGTGACTGTACCCAGACGTACCTCGGAAGAAAGGCGTGGTGACTGTACTCAGAGGCACCTCGGAATGAAGGCCTGGGGATTTTACCCAGAGATACCTCAGAAGGAAGGCCTGGTGGCTATACCCAGAGGTGCCTCGGAAGGAAGGCCTGGTGACTGTACCCATAGGTACCTTGGAAGGAACCACTGGAGACTGTAACCAGAGGTACCTCGTAAGAACGGCCTGGTGAGTTTACCCAGAGGTACCTCGGAAAAATGTCGTAATGACTGTACCCGGAGGTACTTCGGAAGGAAGGCCTGGAGACTGTACCCAGAGGTACCTCGTAAGAAAGGCCTGGTGACTATACCCAGGGGGACCTCGGAAGAAAGGCCTGGTGACTACCCAGAGGGAACTGAGAAAGAAGGCCGGATGACTGTACCCAGAGGTACCTCAGAAGGAAGGCCTTTCACTGTACCCTGAGGTACCTCTGAAGGAAGGCCTGGTGACTGTACCCAGAGGTACCTCAGAAGGAAGGCCTTTGACTGTACCCAGAGCTACCCATGAAGGAAGGCCTGGTGACTGTACCCATAGGTACCTCAGAAGGAACGACTGGAGACTGTAACCAGAGGTACCTCGTAAGTACGGCCTGGTTAGTTTACCCAGAGGTACCTCGGAAAAAAGTCCTAATCTCTGTACCCAGAGGTACTTCGGAAGGAAAGCCTGGAGACTGTACCCAGAGGTACCTCGGAAGAAAGGCCTGGTGACTGTACCAAGAGGTACATCAGAAGGAAGGCCTGGTGACTGTACCCACAGGAACGTCGGAAGGAAGGCCTGTTGACTGTACCCAGAGGTACCTCAGAACGAAGACCCGTACATGTACCCAGAGGTACCTCGGAGAAAGCCCTGGTGACTGTACCCAGAGGGACCTCAGAAAGAAGGCCTGGTGACTGTACCCGGAGGTACCTCAGAAGGACGGCCTGTTGACTGTGCCCAGAGGTACCTCAGAGGGAAGACCTGGTGACTGTACACAGAGGTTCGTCGGAATGAAGGCCTGGTGAGTGTACCCAGAGATACGTCAGGACGGCCTGTTGACTGTGCCCAGAGGTACCTCGGAAGGAAGACCTGGTGACTGTACCCAGAGGTTCCTCGGAATGAAGGCCTGGTGAGTGTACCCAGAGATACCTCGGAAGGAATGCCTGGTGACTACCCAGACGTACCTCGGAAGGAAGGCCTGTTGACTGTTCCAGAGTTAGCTCGGAGGAAAGGCCTGGTAACTGTACCCAGAGGCAGCTCGTAAGAACGGCCTGGGGACTGCACCCAGAGGGACCTCAGAAATAAGCCCGGGTGAGTGTACCCAGAGGTACCTCAGAAGGAAAGCCGGTGACTGTACCCAGAGTTACCTCGTAAGAAAGACCTGGTGACTCTTCCCAGAGGGACCTCGGTAGAAATGCCTGGTGACTGTACCCAGAGGTACCTCGGAAGAAAGGCCTGGTGACTGTACCCAGAGATAAGTCAGAAGAAAGGCCTGGTGACTGTACCCAGAGGTACCTCGTAAGAAAGGCCTGGTGACTGTGCCCAGGGGGACCTCGGAAGAAAGGCCTGGTGACTGTACCCAGAGGGAACTGAGAAAGAAGGCCGGATGACTGTACGCAGAGGTACCTCGGAAGGAAGGCCTTTGACTGTACCCAGAGGTACCTCTGAAGGAAGGCCTGGTGACTGTACCCAGAGGTACCTCGGAGAGAAGGCCTGGTGACTGTACCCAGAGGTACCTCAGAAGGAAGGCCTTTGACTGTACCCAGAGGTACCCCTGAAGGAAGGCCTGGTGACTGTACACATAGCTACCTCAGAAGGAACAATAGGAGACTGTAACCAGAGGTACCTCCTAAGAACGGCCTGGTGAGTGTACCCAGAGGTACCTCGGAAGAAAGGCCTGGTGACTGTACCCAGAGATAAATCAGAAGGAAGTCCTGATGACTGTACCCAGAGGTACCTCGGAAGGAAGGCCTGGAGATTGTACCCAGACGTAGCTCGGAAGAAAGGCGTGGTGACTGTACTCAGAGGTACCTCCGAAGAAGGCCTCGGGACTTACCCAGAGGTACCTCAGTAGGAAGCCTTTGAGTGTACCCAGAGGTACCTCTGAAGGAAGGCCTGGTGACTGTACCCAATGGTACCTCAGAAGGAAAGACTGGAGACTGTACCCAGAGGTACCTCGTAAGAACGACCTGGTGAGTGTACCCAGACGTACCTCGGAAAGAAGTCCTGGTGACTGTACTCAGAGGTACCTCGGAAGGAAGGCCTGGGGACTTTACTCAGAGATACCGCAGAAGGAAGGCCTGGTGACTGTACGAAGAGGTACCTCAGAAAGAAGGCCGGGTAACTCTACTCAGAGGTACCTCAGAAGGAAGGCCGGTGACTCTACCTAGAGGGACCTCGGCAGAAAGGCCTGGTGACTGTACCCAGAGGGAACTGAGAAAGAAGGCCGTGTGACTGTACCCAGAGGTACCTCAGAAGGAAGGCCGGTGACTGTACCCAGAGGTACCTCGGAAGGAAGGCCTGGTGACTATACCTAGAGGTAACTCGGAAGAAAGGCGTGGTGATGGTACCCAGGGTAACTCCCAAGGAAAGCCTGGTGACTGTACACAGAGGTACCTGGGAAGGAAGGCCTGGTGACTGTACCCAGAGTTATCTCCGAAGAAATGCCTGGTGACTCTAAACAGAGGTACCTCGGAAAGAAGCCCTGGTGAATGTACCCAGAGGTACCTCGAAAGGAATGCCTGGTGACTGTACCCAGAGGTACCTCAGAAGAAAGACCTAGTGACTGTTCGCACAGGTACCTCAGAAGGAAGGCCTGGTGATTGTACCCAGATGTACCTCAGAAGGAAGGCCTTTGACTGTACCCAGAGGTACCTGTGAAGGAAGGCCTGGTGACTGTACCCATAGGTACCTCAGAAGGAACGACTGGAGACTGTAACCAGAGGTACCTCGTAAGAACAGCATGGTGAGTATACCCAGAGGTACCTCGGAAACAAGTCCTGATGACTGTACCCAGAGGTACCTCGGAAGGAAGGCCTGGTGACTGTACCCAGACGTACCTCGGAAGAAAGGCGTGGTGACTGTACTCAGAGGCACCTCGGAATGAAGGCCTGGGGATTTTACCCAGAGATACCTCAGAAGGAAGGCCTGGTGGCTATACCCAGAGGTGCCTCGGAAGGAAGGCCTGGTGACTGCACCCATAGGTACCTTGGAAGGAACGACTGGAGACTGTAACCAGAGGTACCTCGTAAGAACGGCCTGGTGAGTTTACCCAGAGGTACCTCGGAAAAAAGTCGTAATGACTGTACCCGGAGGTACTTCGGAAGGAAGGCCTGGAGACTGTACCCAGAGGTACCTCGGAAGAAAGGCCTGGTGACTGTACCCAGAGATAAATCTGAAGGAAGGCCTGGTGACTGTACTCAGAGGTACCTCGTAAGAAAGGCCTGGTGACTATACCCAGGGGGACCTCGGAAGAAAGGCCTGGTGACTACCCAGAGGGAACTGAGAAAGAAGGCCGGATGACTGTACCCAGAGGTCCCTCAGAAGGAAGGCCTTTCACTGTACCCAGAGGTACCTCTGAAGGAAGGCCTGGTGACTGTACCCAGAGGCACCTCGGAGAGAAGGCCTGGTGACTGTACCCAGAGGTACCTCAGAAGGAAGGCCTTTGACTGTACCCAGAGCTACCCATGAAGGAAGGCCTGGTGACTGTACCCATAGGTACCTCAGAAGGAACGACTGGAGACTGTAACCAGAGGTACCTCGTAAGTACGGCCTGGTTAGTTTACCCCGAGGTACCTCGGAAAAAAGTCCTAATCTCTGTACCCAGAGGTACTTCGGAAGGAAGGCCTGGAGACTGTACCCAGAGGTACCTCGGAAGAAAGGCCTGGTGACTGTACCAAGAGGTACATCAGAAGGAAGGCCTGGTGACTGTACCCACAGGAACGTCGGAAGGAAGGCCTGTTGACTGTACCCAGAGTTAACTCAGAAGGAAGGCCTGGTGACTGTACCCAGAGGTACCTTGTAAGAAATGCCTGGTGAGTGTACCCAGAGATACCTCGGAAGGAAGGCCTGTTGACTGTACCCAGAGGTACCTCAGAACGAAGACCCGTACATGTACCCAGAGGTACCTCGGAGAAAGCCCTGGTGACTGTACCCAGAGGGACCTCAGAAAGCAGGCCTGGTGACTGTACCCGCATTTACCTCAGAAGGACGGCCTGTTGACTGTGCCCAGAGGTACCTCAGAGGGAAGACCTGGTGACTGTACACAGAGGTTCCTCGGAATGAAGGCCTGGTGAGTGTACCCAGAGATACGTCAGGACGGCCTGTTGACTGTGCCCAGAGGTACCTCGGAAGGAAGACCTGGTGACTGTACCCAGAGGTTCCTCGGAATGAAGGCCTGGTGAGTGTACCCAGAGATACCTCGGAAGGAATGCCTGGTGACTACCCAGACGTACCTCGGAAGGAAGGCCTGTTGACTGTTCCAGAGTTAGCTCGGAGGAAAGGCCTGGTAACTGTACCCAGAGGCAGCTCGTAAGAACGGCCTGGGGACTGCACCCAGAGGGACCTCAGAAATAAGCCCGGGTGAGTGTACCCAGAGGTACCTCAGAAGGAAAGCCGGTGACTGTACCCAGAGTTACCTCGTAAGAAAGACCTGGTGACTCTTCCCAGAGGGACCTCGGTAGAAATGCCTGGTGACTGTACCCAGAGGTACCTCGGAAGAAAGGCCTGGTGACTGTACCCAGAGATAAATCAGAAGGAAGGCCTGGTGACTGTACCCAGAGTTACCTCGTAAGAAAGGCCTGGTGACTGTGCCCAGGGAGACCTCGGAAGAAAGGCCTGGTGACTGTACCCAGAGGGAACTGAGAAAGAAGGCCGGATGACTGTCCGCAGAGGTACCTCAGAAGGAAGGCCTTTGACTGTACCCAGAGGTACCTCTGAAGGAAGGCCTGGTGACTGTACCCAGAGGTACCTCGGAGAGAAGGCCTGGTGACTGTACCCAGAGGTAAGTCAGAAGGAAGGCCTTTGACTGTACCCAGAGGTACCCCTGAAGGAAGGCCTGGTGACTGTACACATAGCTACCTCAGAAGGAACAATAGGAGACTGTAACCAGAGGTACCTCCTAAGAACGGCCTGGTGAGTGTACCTAGAGGTACCTCGGAAGAAAGGCCTGGTGACTGTACCCAGAGATAAATCAGAAGGAAGTCCTGATGACTGTACCCAGAGGTACCTCGGAAGGAAGGCCTGCAGATTGTACCCAGACGTAGCTCGGAAGAAAGGCGTGGTGACTGTACTCAGAGGTACCTCCGAAGAAGGCCTCGGGACTTACCCAGAGGTACCTCAGTAGGAAAGACTGGAGACTGTACCCAGAGGTACCTCAGAAGGAAGGCCTTTGAGTGTACCCAGAGGTACCTCTGAAGGAAGGCCTGGTGACTGTACCCAAAGGTACCTCAGAAGGAAAGACTGGAGACTGTACCCAGAGGTACCTCGTAAGAACGACCTGGTGAGTGTACCCAGACGTACCTCGGAAAGAAGTCCTGGTGACTGTACTCAGAGGTACCTCGGAAGGAAGGCCTGGGGACTTTACTCAGAGATACCGCAGAAGGAAGGCCTGGTGACTGTACGAAGAGGTACCTCAGAAAGAAGGCCGGGTAACTCTACTCAGAGGTACCTCAGAAGGAAGGCCGGTGACTCTACCTAGAGGGACCTCGGCAGAAAGGCCTGGTGACTGTACCCAGAGGGAACTGAGAAAGAAGGCCGTGTGACTGTACCCAGAGGTACCTCAGAAGGAAGGCCGGTGACTGTACCCAGAGGTACCTCGGAAGGAAGGCCTGGTGACTATACCTAGAGGTAACTCGGAAGAAAGGCGTGGTGATGGTACCCAGGGTAACTCCCAAGGAAAGCCTGGTGACTGTACACAGAGGTACCTGGGAAGGAAGGCGTGGTGACTGTACCCAGAGTTATCTCCGAAGAAATGCCTGGTGACTCTAAACAGAGGTACCTCGGAAAGAAGCCCTGGTGAATGTACCCAGAGCTACCTCGAAAGGAATGCCTGGTGACTGTACCCAGAGGTACCTCAGAAGAAAGACCTAGTGACTGTTCGCACAGGTACCTCAGAAGGAAGGCCTGTTGATTGTACCCAGATGTACCTCAGAAGGAAGGCCTTTGACTGTACCCAGAGGTACCTCTGAAGGAAGGCCTGGTGACTGTACCCATAGGTACCTCAGAAGGAACGACTGGAGACTGTAATCAGAGGTACCTCGTAAGAACAGCATGGTGAGTATACCCAGAGGTACCTCGGAAACAAGTCCTGATGACTGTACCCAGAGGTACCTCGGAAGGAAGGCCTGGTGACTGTACCCAGACGTACCTCGGAAGAAAGGCGTGGTGACTGTACTCAGAGGCACCTCGGAATGAAGGCCTGGGGATTTTACCCAGAGATACCTCAGAAGGAAGGCCTGGTGGCTATACCCAGAGGTGCCTCGGAAGGAAGGCCTGGTGACTGTACCCATAGGTACCTTGGAAGGAACCACTGGAGACTGTAACCAGAGGTACCTCGTAAGAACGGCCTGGTGAGTTTACCCAGAGGTACCTCGGAAAAAAGTCGTAACGACTGTCCCCGGAGGTACTTCGGAAGGAAGGCCTGGAGACTGTACCCAGAGGTACCTCGGAAGAAAGGCCTGGTGACTGTACCCAGAGATAAATCTGAAGGAAGGCCTGGTGACTGTACTCAGAGGTACCTCGTAAGAAAGGCCTGGTGACTATACCCAGGGGGACCTCGGAAGAAAGGCCTGGTGACTACCCAGAGGGAACTGAGAAAGAAGGCCGGATGACTGTACCCAGAGGTACCTCAGAAGGAAGGCCTTTCACTGTACCCAGAGGTACCTGTGAAGGAAGGCCTGGTGACTGTACCCAGAGGTACCTCGGAGAGAAGGCCTGGTGACTGTACCCAGAGGTACCTCACAAGGAAGGCCTTTGACTGTACCCAGAGCTACCCATGAAGGAAGGCCTGGTGACTGTACCCATAGGTACCTCAGAAGGAACGACTGGAGACTGTAACCAGAGGTACCTCGTAAGTACGGCCTGGTTAGTTTACCCCGAGGTACCTCGGAAAAAAGTCCTAATCTCTGTACCCAGAGGTACTTCGGAAGGAAGGCCTGGAGACTGTACCCAGAGGTACCTCGGAAGAAAGGCCTGGTGACTGTACCAAGAGGTACATCAGAAGGAAGGCCTGGTGACTGTACCCACAGGAACGTCGGAAGGAAGGCCTGTTGACTGTACCCAGAGTTAACTCAGAAGGAAGGCCTGGTGACTGTACCCAGAGGTACCTTGTAAGAAATGCCTGGTGAGTGTACCCAGAGATACCTCGGAAGGAAGGCCTGTTGACTGTACCCAGAGGTACCTCAGAACGAAGACCCGTACATGTACCCAGAGGTACCTCGGAGAAAGCCCTGGTGACTGTACCCAGAGGGACCTCAGAAAGCAGGCCTGGTGACTGTACCCGCATTTACCTCAGAAGGACGGCCTGTTGACTGTGCCCAGAGGTACCTCAGAGGGAAGACCTGGTGACTGTACACAGAGGTTCCTCGGAATGAAGGCCTGGTGAGTGTACCAGAGATACGTCAGGACGGCCTGTTGACTGTGCCCAGAGGTACCTCGGAAGGAAGACCTGGTGACTGTACCCAGAGGTTCCTCGGAATGAAGGCCTGGTGAGTGTACCCAGAGATACCTCGGAAGGAATGCCTGGTGACTACCCAGACATACCTCGGAAGGAAGGCCTGTTGACTGTTCCAGAGTTAGCTCGGAGGAAAGGCCTGGTAACTGTACCCAGAGGCAGCTCGTAAGAACGGCCTGGGGACTGCACCCAGAGGGACCTCAGAAATAAGCCCAGGTGAGTGTACCCAGAGGTACCTCAGAAGGAAAGCTGGTGACTGTACCCAGAGTTACCTCGTAAGAAAGACCTGGTGACTCTTCCCAGAGGGACCTCGGTAGAAATGCCTGGTGACTGTACCCAGAGGTACCTCGGAAGAAAGGCCTGGTGACTGTACCCAGAGATAAATCAGAAGGAAGGCCTGGTGACTGTACCCAGAGGTACCTCGTAAGAAACGCCTGGTGACTGTGCCCAGGGGGACCTCGGAAGAAAGGCCTGGTGACTGTACCCAGAGGGAACTGAGAAAGAAGGCCGGATGACTGTCCGCAGAGGTACCTCAGAAGGAAGGCCTTTGACTGTACCCAGAGGTACCTCTGAAGGAAGGCCTGGTGACTGTACCCAGAGGTACCTCGGAGAGAAGGCCTGGTGACTGTACCCAGAGGTACCTCAGAAGGAAGGCCTTTGACTGTACCCAGAGGTACCCCTGAAGGAAGGCCTGGTGACTGTACACATAGCTACCTCAGAAGGAACAATAGGAGACTGTAACCAGAGGTACCTCCTAAGAACGGCCTGGTGAGTGTACCCAGAGGAACCTCGGAAGAAAGGCCTGGTGACTGTACCCAGAGATAAATCAGAAGGAAGTCCTGATGACTGTACCCAGAGGTACTTCGGAAGGAAGGCCTGGAGATTGTACCCAGACGTAGCTCGGAAGAAAGGCGTGGTGACTGTACTCAGAGGTACCTCCGAAGAAGGCCTCGGGACTTACCCAGAGGTACCTCAGAAGGAAGGCCTTTGAGTGTACCCAGAGGTACCTCTTAAGGAAGGCCTGGTGACTGTACCCAAAGGTACCTCAGAAGGAAAGACTGGAGACTGTACCCAGAGGTACCTCGTAAGAACGACCTGGTGAGTGTACCCAGACGTACCTCGGAAAGAAGTCCTGGTGACTGTACTCAGAGGTACCTCGGAAGGAAGGCCTGGGGACTTTACTCAGAGATACCGCAGAAGGAAGGCCTGGTGACTGTACGAAGAGGTACCTCAGAAAGAAGGCCGGGTAACTCTACTCAGAGGTACCTCAGAAGGAAGGCCGGTGACTCTACCTAGAGGGACCTCGGCAGAAAGGCCTGGTGACTGTACCCAGAGGGAACTGAGAAAGAAGGCCGTGTGACTGTACCCAGAGGTACCTCAGAAGGAAGGCCGGTGACTGTACCCAGAGGTACCTCGGAAGGAAGGCCTGGTGACTATACCTAGAGGTAACTCGGAAGAAAGGCGTGGTGATGGTACCCAGGGTAACTCCCAAGGAAAGCCTGGTGACTGTACACAGAGGTACCTGGGAAGGAAGGCGTGGTGACTGTACCCAGAGTTATCTCCGAAGAAATGCCTGGTGACTCTAAACAGAGGTACCTCGGAAAGAAGCCCTGGTGAATGTACCCAGAGCTACCTCGAAAGGAATGCCTGGTGACTGTACCCAGAGGTACCTCAGAAGAAAGACCTAGTGACTGTTCGCACAGGTACCTCAGAAGGAAGGCCTGTTGATTGTACCCAGATGTACCTCAGAAGGAAGGCCTTTGACTGTACCCAGAGGTACCTCTGAAGGAAGGCCTGGTGACTGTACCCATAGGTACCTCAGAAGGAACGACTGGAGACTGTAACCAGAGGTACCTCGTAAGAACAGCATGGTGAGTATACCCAGAGGTACCTCGGAAACAAGTCCTGATGACTGTACCCAGAGGTACCTCGGAAGGAAGGCCGGTGACTGTACCCAGAGGTACCTCGGAAGGAAGGCCTGGTGACTATACCTAGAGGTAACTCGGAAGAAAGGCGTGGTGATGGTACCCAGGGTAACTCCCAAGGAAAGCCTGGTGACTGTACACAGAGGTACCTGGGAAGGAAGGCGTGGTGACTGTACCCAGAGTTATCTCCGAAGAAATGCCTGGTGACTCTAAACAGAGGTACCTCGGAAAGAAGCCCTGGTGAATGTACCCAGAGCTACCTCGAAAGGAATGCCTGGTGACTGTACCCAGAGGTACCTCAGAAGAAAGACCTAGTGACTGTTCGCACAGGTACCTCAGAAGGAAGGCCTGGTGATTGTACCCAGATGTACCTCAGAAGGAAGGCCTTTGACTGTACCCAGAGGTACCTCTGAAGGAAGGCCTGGTGACTGTACCCATAGGTACCTCAGAAGGAACGACTGGAGACTGTAACCAGAGGTACCTCGTAAGAACAGCATGGTGAGTATACCCAGAGGTACCTCGGAAACAAGTCCTGATGACTGTACCCAGAGGTACCTCGGAAGGAATGCCTGGTGACTGTACCCAGACGTACCTCGGAAGAAAGGCGTGGTGACTGTACTCAGAGGCACCTCGGAATGAAGGCCTGGGGATTTTACCCAGAGATACCTCAGAAGGAAGGCCTGGTGGCTATACCCAGAGGTGCCTCGGAAGGAAGGCCTGGTGACTGTACCCATAGGTACCTTGGAAGGAACCACTGGAGACTGTAACCAGAGGTACCTCGTAAGAACGGCCTGGTGAGTTTACCCAGAGGTAACTCGGAAAAAAGTCGTAATGACTGTACCCGGAGGTACTTCGGAAGGAAGGCCTGGAGACTGTACCCAGAGGTACCTCGGAAGAAAGGCCTGGTGACTGTACCCAGAGATAAATCTGAAGGAAGGCCTGGTGACTGTACTCAGAGGTACCTCGTAAGAAAGGCCTGGTGACTATACCCAGGGGGACCTCGGAAGAAAGGCCTGGTGACTACCCAGAGGGAACTGAGAAAGAAGGCCGGATGACTGTACCCAGAGGTACCTCAAAGGAAGGCCTTTCACTGTACCCAGAGGTACCTGTGAAGGAAGGCCTGGTGACTGTACCCAGAGGTACCTCGGAGAGAAGGCCTGGTGACTGTACCCAGAGGTACCTCAGAAGGAAGGCCTTTGACTGTACCCAGAGCTACCCATGAAGGAAGGCCTGGTGACTGTACCCATAGGTACCTCAGAAGGAACGACTGGAGACTGTAACCAGAGGTACCTCGTAAGTACGGCCTGGTTAGTTTACCCAGAGGTACCTCGGAAAAAAGTCCTAATCTCTGTACCCAGAGGTACTTCGGAAGGAAAGCCTGGAGACTGTACCCAGAGGTACCTCGGAAGAAAGGCCTGGTGACTGTACCAAGAGGTACATCAGAAGGAAGGCCTGCTGACTGTACCCAGAGTTAACTCAGAAGGAAGGCCTGGTGACTGTACCCAGAGGTACCTCAGAACGAAGACCCGTACATGTACCCAGAGGTACCTCGGAGAAAGCCCTGGTGACTGTACCCAGAGGGACCTCAGAAAGAAGGCCTGGTGACTGTGCCCAGAGGTACCTCAGAGGGAAGACCTGGTGACTGTACACAGAGGTTCCTCGGGATGAAGGCCTGGTGAGTGTACCCAGAGATACGTCAGGACGGCCTGTTGACTGTGCCCAGAGGTACCTCGGAAGGAAGACCTGGTGACTGTACCCAGAGGTTCCTCGGAATGAAGGCCTGGTGAGTGTACCCAGAGATACCTCGGAAGGAATGCCTGGTGACTACCCAGACGTACCTCGGAAGGAAGGCCTGTTGACTGTTCCAGAGTTAGCTCGGAGGAAAGGCCTGGTAACTGTACCCAGAGGCAGCTCGTAAGAACGGCCTGGTGACTGCACCCAGAGGGACCTCAGAAATAAGCCCGGGTGAGTGTACCCAGAGGTACCTCAGAAGGAAAGCCGGTGACTGTACCCAGAGTTACCTCGTAAGAAAGACCTGGTGACTCTTCCCAGAGGGACCTCGGCAGAAATGCCTGGTGTCTGTACCCAGAGGTACCTCGGAAGAAAGGCCTGGTGACTGTACCCAGAGATAAATCAGAAGGAAGGCCTGGTGACTGTACCCAGAGGTACCTCGTAAGAAACGCCTGGTGACTGTGCCCAGTGGGACCTCGGAAGAAAGGACTGGTGACTGTACCCAGAAGGAACTGGGAAAGAAGGCCGGATGACTGTCCGCAGAGGTACCTCAGAAGGAAGGCCTTTGACTGTACCCAGAGGTACCTCTGAAGGAAGGCCTGGTGACTGTACCCAGAGGTACCTCAGAAGGAAGGCCTTTGACTGTACCCAGAGGTACCGGTGAAGGAAGGCCTGGTGACTGTACTCATAGCTACCTCAGAAGGACCAATTGGAGACTTTAACCAGAGGTACCTCCTAAGAACGGCCTGGTGAGTGTACCCAGAGTTACCTCGGAAAAAAGTCCTGATGACTGTACCCAGAGGTACCTCGGAAGGAAGGCCTGGAGATTGTACCCAGACGTACCTCGGAAGAAAGGCGTGGTGACTGTACTCAAGGTACCTCCGAAGAAGGCCTGGGGACTTTACCCAGAAGTACCTCAGAAGGAAGGCCTTTGAGTGTACCCAGAGGTACCTCTTAAGGAAGGCCTGGTGACTGTACCCAAAGGTACCTCAGAAGGAAAGACTGGAGACTGTACCCAGAGGTACCTCGTAAGAACGACCTGGTGAGTGTACCCAGACGTACCTCGGAAAGAAGTCCTGGTGACTGTACTCAGAGGTACCTCGGAAGGAAGTCCTGATGACTGTACCCAGAGGTACCTCAGAAAGAAGGCCGGGTAACTCTACTCAGAGGTACCTCAGAAGGAAGGCCGGTGACTGTACCCAGAGGGACCTCGGCAGAAAGGCCTGGTGACTGTACCCAGAGGGAACTGAGAAAGAAGGCCGTGTGACTGTACCCAGAGGTACCTCAGAAGGAAGGCCGGTGACTGTACCCAGAGGTACCTCGGAAGGAAGGCCTGGTGACTATACGTAGAGGTAACTCGGAAGAAAGGCGTGGTGATGGTACCCAGGGTAACTCCCAAGGAAAGCCTGGTGACTGTACACAGAGGTACCTGGGAAGGAAGGCCTGGTGACTGTACTCAGAGTTAGCTCGGAAGAAATGCCTGGTGACTCTAAACAGAGGTACCTCGGAAAGAAGCCCTGGTGAATGTCACCAGAGGTACCTCGAAAGGAATGCCTGGTGACTGTATCCAGAGGCACCTCAGAAGAAAGACCTAGTGACTGTTCGCACAGGTACCTCAGAAGGAAGGCCTGGTGATTGTACCCAGATGTACCTCAGAAGGAAGGCCTTTGACTGTACCCAGAGGTACCTCTGAAGGAAGGCCTGGTGAGTGTACCCAGAGGTACCTCGGAGAGAAGGCCTGGTGACTGTACCCAAAGGTACCTCAGAAGGAAGGCCTTTGACTGTAGCCAGAGGTACCCCTGAAGGAAGGCCTGGTGACTGTACCCATAGTTACCTCAGAAGGAACGACTGGAGACTGTAACCAGAGGTACCTCGTAAGAACGGCATGGTGAGTATACCCAGAGGTACCTCGGAAACAAGTCCTGATGACTGTACCCAGAGGTACCTCGGAAGGAAGGCCTGGAGACTCTACCCAGACGTACCTCGGAAGAAAGGCCTGGTGACTGTACTCAGAGGCACCTCGGAATGAAGGCCTGGGGATTTTACTCAGAGATACCTCAGAAGGAAGGCCTGGTGGCTATACCCAGAGGTGCCTCGGAAGGAAGGCCTGGGGACTGTACCCAGAGTTAACTCAGAAGGAAGGCCTGGTGACTGTACCCGGAGGGACCTCAGAAAGAAGGCCAGGTGACTGTACCCGGAGGTACCTCAGAAGGAAGGCCGGGGGCGGTACACAGAGGTACCTCTGAAGGAAGGCCTGGTGACTGTACCCATAGGTACCTGAGAAGGAAAGAATGGTGACTGTACCCAGAGGTACCTCGTTAGAAAGGACGGTGAGTGTACCCACAGGTTACTCGGAAAGAAGGCATGGTAAATGTATCCAGGGGTACCTCGGAAGAAAGGCCTGGTGACTGTACCCAAAGGTACCTGGGAAGAAAGCTTGGTGACTGTACCCAGAGGGACCTCGGCAGGAAGGCCTGGTGGCTGTACAGAGAAGGACCTCAAAAGGAAGGCCTGGTGACTGTACCCAGGCGTGCCTCGGACAAAAGGCCAGGTGACTGTACTCAGAGGTACCACAGAAGGAAGGCCTGGTGACTGTACCCAGAGGTACCTCAGAAGGCAGGCCTGGTGACTGTACCCAGAGATGCCTCGGAAGGAAGGCTTGGTGACTGTACCCAGAGGTACCACGGAAGGAAGGCCTGGTGACTGCACCCAGAGTTACCTTGTAAGAAATGCCTGGTGATTGTACCCAGAGATGCCTCGGAAGGAAGGCCTGTTGACTGTACCCGAAGTACGTCAGAAGGAAGGCCTGGTGGCTGTACCGAATCGTACCTCGGAATTAAGGATTAGTGACCCTACCCAGAGGCACCTGGGAAGGAAAGCCTGGTACGGTACACAGAGGTACCTCGGAAGAAGGCCTGGAGACTGTACCCAGAGGTACCTCACAAGGAAGGCCTTTGACTGTACCCAGAGCTACCCATGAAGGAAGGCCTGGTGACTGTACCCATAGGTACCTCAGAAGGAACTACTGCAGACTGTAACCAGAGGTACCTCGTAAGAACGGCATGGTGAGTATACCCAGAGGTACCTCGGAAGAAAGGCCTGGTGACTGTACCAAGAGGTACATCAGAAGGAAGGCCTGCTGACTGTACCCACAGGAACGTCGCAAGGAAGTCCTGTTGACTGTACCCAGAGTTAACTCAGAAGGAAGGCCTGGTGACTGTACCCAGAGGTACCTTGTAAGAAATGCCTGGTGAGTGTACCCAGAGATACCTCGGAAGGAAGGCCTGTTGACTGTACCCAGAGGTACCTCAGAACGAAGACCCGTACATGTACTCAGAGGTACCTCGGAGAAAGCCCTGGGGACTCTACCCAGAGGGACCTCAGAAAGAAGGCCTGGTGACTGTACCCGGAGGTACCTCAGAAGGACGGCCTGTTGACTGTGCCCAGAGGTACCTGAGAGGGAAGACCTGGTGACTGTACACAGAGGTACCTCGTAAGAAAGGCCTGGTGACTGTACCCAGAGGGAACTGAGAAAGAAGGCCGGATGACTGTACGCAGAGGTACCTCAGAAGGAAGGCCTTTGACTGTACCCAGAGGTACCTCTGAAGGAAGGCCTGGTGACTGTACCCAGAGGGAACTGAGAAAGAAGGCCGGATGACTGTACGCAGAGGTACCTCAGAAGGAAGGCCTTTGACTGTACCCAGAGGTACCTCTGAAGGAAGGCCTGGTGACTGTACCCAGAGGTACCTCGGAGAGAAGGCCTGGTGACTGTACCCAGAGTTACCTCAGAAGGAAGGCCTTTGACTGTACCCAGAGGTACCCCTGAAGGAAGGCCTGGTGACTGTACCCATAGGTACCTCAGAAGGAACAACTGGAGACTGTAACCAGAGGTACCTCCTAAGAACGGCCTGGTGAGTGTACCCAGAGGTACCTCGGAAAAAAGTCCTGAAGACTGTACCCAGAGGTACCTCGGAAGGAAGGCCTGGAGATTGTACCCAGACGTACCTCGGAAGAAAGGCGTGGTGACTGTACTCAGAGGTACCTCCGAAGAAGGCCTGGGGACTTTACCCAGAGATACCTCAGAAGGAAGGCCTTTGAGTGTACCCAGAGGTACCTTTGAAGGAAGGCCTGGTGACTGTACCCAAAGGTACCTCAGAAGGAAAGACTGGAGACTGTACCCAGAGATACCTCGTAAGAACGACCTGGTGAGTGTACCCAGACATATCTCGGAAAGAAGTCCTGGTGACTGTACTCAGAGGTACCTCGGAAGGAAAGCCTGGGAACTTTACTCAGAGATACCGCAGAAGGAAGGCCTGGTGACTGTACGAAGAGGTACCTCAGAAAGAAGGCCGGGTAACTCTACTCAGAGGTACCTCAGAAGGAAGGCCGGTGACTCTACCTAGAGGGACCTCGGCAGAAAGGCCTGGTGACTGTACCCACAGGGAACTGAGAAAGAAGGCCGTGAGACTGTACCCAGAGGTACCTCAGAAGGAAGGCCGGTGACTGTACCCAGAGGTACCTCGGAAGGAAGGCCTGGTGACTATACCTAGAGGTAACTCGGAAGAAAGGCGTGGTGATGGTACCCAGGGTAACTCCCAAGGAAAGCCTGGTGACTGTACACAGAGGTACCTGGGAAGGAAGGCGTGGTGACTGTACCCAGAGTTATCTCCGAAGAAATGCCTGGTGACTCTAAACAGAGGTACCTCGGAAAGAAGCCCTGGTAAATGTACCCAGAGCTACCTCGAAAGGAATGCCTGGTGACTGTACCCAGAGGTACCTCAGAAGAAAGACCTAGTGACTGTTCGCACAGGTACCTCAGAAGGAAGGCCTGTTGATTGTACCCAGATGTACCTCAGAAGGAAGGCCTTTGACTGTACCCAGAGGTACCTCTGAAGGAAGGCCTGGTGACTGTACCCATAGGTACCTTAGAAGGAACGACTGGAGACTGTAACCAGAGGTACCTCGTAAGAACAGCATGGTGAGTATACCCAGAGGTACCTCGGAAACAAGTCCTGATGACTGTACCCAGAGGTACCTCGGAAGGAAGGCCTGGTGACTGTACCCAGACGTACCTCGGAAGAAAGGCGTGGTGACTGTACTCAGAGGCACCTCGGAATGAAGGCCTGGGGATTTTACCCAGAGATACCTCAGAAGGAAGGCCTGGTGGCTATACCCAGAGGTGCCTCGGAAGGAAGGCCTGGTGACTGTACCCATAGGTACCTTGGAAGGAACCACTGGAGACTGTAACCAGAGGTACCTCGTAAGAACGGCCTGGTGAGTTTACCCAGAGGTAACTCGGAAAAAAGTCGTAATGACTGTACCCGGAGGTACTTCGGAAGGAAGGCCTGGAGACTGTACCCAGAGGTACCTCGGAAGAAAGGCCTGGTGACTGTACCCAGAGATAAATCTGAAGGAAGGCCTGGTGACTGTACTCAGAGGTACCTCGTAAGAAAGGCCTGGTGACTATACCCAGGGGGACCTCGGAAGAAAGGCCTGGTGACTACCCAGAGGGAACTGAGAAAGAAGGCCGGATGACTGTACCCAGAGGTACCTCAGAAGGAAGGCCTTTCACTGTACCCAGAGGTACCTCTGAAGGAAGGCCTGGTGACTGTACCCAGAGGTACCTCGGAGAGAAGGCCTGGTGACTGTACCCAGAGGTACCTCAGAAGGAAGGCCTTTGACTGTACCCAGAGCTACCCATGAAGGAAGGCCTGGTGACTGTACCCATAGGTACCTCAGAAGGAACGACTGGAGACTGTAACCAGAGGTACCTCGTAAGTACGGCCTGGTTAGTTTACCCAGAGGTACCTCGGAAAAAAGTCCTAATCTCTGTACCCAGAGGTACTTCGGAAGGAAAGCCTGGAGACTGTACCCAGAGGTACCTCGGAAGAAAGGCCTGGTGACTGTACCAAGAGGTACATCAGAAGGAAGGCCTGCTGACTGTACCCACAGGAACGTCGGAAGGAAGGCCTGTTGACTGTACCCAGAGTTAACTCAGAAGGAAGGCCTGGTGACTGTACCCAGAGGTACCTTGTAAGAAATGCCTGGTGAGTGTACCCAGAGATACTTCGGAAGGAAGGCCTGTTGACTGTACCCAGAGGTACCTCAGAACGAAGACCCGTACATGTACCCAGAGGTACCTCGGAGAAAGCCCTGGTGACTGTACCCAGAGGGACCTCAGAAAGAAGGCCTGGTGAGTGTACCCAGAGATACGTCAGAAGGACGGCCTGTTGACTGTGCCCATAGGTACCTCGGAAGGAAGACCTGGTGACTGTACCCAGAGGTTCCTCGGAATGAAGGCCTAGTGAGTGTACACATTAGTACCTCGGACGAAGGCCTGGTGACTGTAACCAGAGGTTCCTCGGAATGAAGGCCTGGTGAGTGTACCCAGAGATACCTCGGAAGGAATGCCTGGTGACTACCCAGACGTACCTCGAAAGGAAGGCCTGTTGACTGTTCCAGAGTTAGCTCGGAGGAAAGGCCTGGTAACTGTACCCAGAGGCAGCTCGTAAGAAAGGCCTGGGGACTGCACCCAGAGGGACCTCAGAAATAAGCCCGGGTGAGTGTACCCAGAGGTACCTCAGAAGGAAAGCCGGTGACTGTACCCAGAGTTACCTCGTAAGAAAGACCTGGTGACTCTTCCCAGAGGGACCTCGGCAGAAATGCCTGGTGACTGTACCCAGAGGTACCTCGGAAGAAAGGCCTGGTGACTGTACCCAGAGATAAATCAGAAGGAAGGCCTGGTGACTGTACCCAGAGGTACCTCGGAAGAAAGGCCTGGTGACTGTGCCCAGGGAGACCTCGGAAGAAAGGCCTGGTGACTGTACGCAGAGGGAACTGAGAAAGAAGGCCGGATGACTGTCCGCAGAGGTACCTCAGAAGGAAGGCCTTTGACTGTACCCAGAGGTACCTCTGAAGGAAGGCCTGGTGACTGTACCCAGAGGTACCTCGGAGAGAAGGCCTGGTGACTGTACCCAGAGGTACCTCACAAGGAAGGCCTTTGACTGTACCCAGAGGTACCCCTGAAGGAAGGCCTGGTGACTGTACCCATAGGTACCTCAGAAGGAACAACTGGAGACTGTAACCAGAGGTACCTCCTAAGAACGGCCTGGTGAGTGTACCCAGAGTTACCTCGGAAACAAGTCCTGATGACTATACCCAGAGGAACCTCGGAAGGAAGGCCTGGAGATTGTACCCAGACGTACCTCGGAAGAAAGGCGTGGTGACTGTACTCAGAGGTACCTCCGAAGAAGGCCTCGGGACTTTACCCAGAGGTACCTCTGAGGGAAGTCATGGTGACTGTACCCAAACGTACCTCAGAAGGAAAGACTGGAGACTGTACCCAGAGGTACCTCGTAAGAACGGCCTGGTGAGTGTACCCAGACGTACCTCGGAAAGAAGTCCTGGTGACTGTACTCAGAGGTACCTCGGAAGGAAGGCCTGGGGACTTTACTCAGAGATACCGCAGAAGGAAGGCCTGGTGACTGTACCAAGAGGTACCTCAGAAAGAAGGCCGGGTAACTCTACTCAGAGGTACCTCAGAAGGAAGGCCGGTGACTGTACCCAGAGGGACCTCGGCAGAAAGGCCTGGTGACTGTACCCAGAGGGAACTGAGAAAGAAGGCCGTGTGACTGTACCCAGAGGTACCTCAGAAGGAAGGCCTTTGACTGTACCCATAGGTACCTCAGAAGGAACGACTGGAGACTGTAAGCAGAGGTACCTCGTAAGAACGGCCTGGGGGTGTACCCAGAGATACCTCGGAAACAAGTCCTGATGACTGTACCCAGAGGTACCTCGGAAGGAAGGCCTGGAGACTGTACCCAGAGGTACCTCAGAGAAAACCCTGGTGACTGAACCCAGATGGTCCTCAGAAAGAAGGCCGGGTGACTGTACCCAGAGGTACCTCAGAAGGATGGCCGGTGACTCTACCCAGAGGTACCTAGGAAGGAAGACCTGGTGACTATACCTAGAGGTAACTCGGAAGAAAGGCGTGGTGAGTGTACCCAGGGTAACTCCCAAGGAAAGCCTGGTGACTGTACACAGAGGTACCTCGGAAAGAAGGCCTGGGACTGTAGCCAGAGGTACCTGGGATGGAAGACCTGGTGACTGTACCCAGAGTTAGCTCGGAAGAAATGCCTGATGACTCTAAACAGAGGTACCTCGGAAAGAAGCCCTGGTGACTGTACCCAGAGATACCTCGAAAGGAATGCCTGGTGACTGTACTCAGAGGTACCTCAGAAGAAAGACCTAGTGACTGTTCGCACAGGTACCTCAGAAGGAAGGCCTGGTGACTGTACCCATAGGTACCTGAGAAGGAAAGAATGGTGACTGTACCCAGAGGTACCTCGTTAGAAAGGACGGTGAGTGTACCCAGAGGTTACTCGGAAAGAAGTCATGGTAACTGTATCCAGGGGTACCTCGGAAGAAAGGCCTGGTGACTGTACCCAGAGGGACCTCGGCAGGAAGGCTTGGTGACTGTACCCAGGCGTGCCTCGGACAAAAGGCCAGGTGACTGTACTCAGCGGTACCACGGAAGGAAGGCCTGGTGACTGTACCCAGAGGTACCTCGGAGAGAAGGCCTGGTGACTGTACCCAGAGTTACCTCAGAAGGAAGGCCTTTGACTGTACCCAGAGGTACCCCTGAAGGAAGGCCTGGTGACTGTACCCATAGGTACCTCAGAAGGAACAACTGGAGACTGTAACCAGAGGTACCTCCTAAGAACGGCCTGGTGAGTGTACCCAGAGGTACCTCGGAAAAAAGTCCTGAAGACTGTACCCAGAGGTACCTCGGAAGGAAGGCCTGGAGATTGTACCCAGACGTACCTCGGAAGAAAGGCGTGGTGACTGTACTCAGAGGTACCTCCGAAGAAGGCCTGGGGACTTTACCCAGAGATACCTCAGAAGGAAGGCCTTTGAGTGTACCCAGAGGTACCTTTGAAGGAAGGCCTGGTGACTGTACCCAAAGGTACCTCAGAAGGAAAGACTGGAGACTGTACCCAGAGATACCTCGTAAGAACGACCTGGTGAGTGTACCCAGACATATCTCGGAAAGAAGTCCTGGTGACTGTACTCAGAGGTACCTCGGAAGGAAAGCCTGGGAACTTTACTCAGAGATACCGCAGAAGGAAGGCCTGGTGACTGTACGAAGAGGTACCTCAGAAAGAAGGCCGGGTAACTCTACTCAGAGGTACCTCAGAAGGAAGGCCGGTGACTCTACCTAGAGGGACCTCGGCAGAAAGGCCTGGTGACTGTACCCACAGGGAACTGAGAAAGAAGGCCGTGAGACTGTACCCAGAGGTACCTCAGAAGGAAGGCCGGTGACTGTACCCAGAGGTACCTCGGAAGGAAGGCCTGGTGACTATACCTAGAGGTAACTCGGAAGAAAGGCGTGGTGATGGTACCCAGGGTAACTCCCAAGGAAAGCCTGGTGACTGTACACAGAGGTACCTGGGAAGGAAGGCGTGGTGACTGTACCCAGAGTTATCTCCGAAGAAATGCCTGGTGACTCTAAACAGAGGTACCTCGGAAAGAAGCCCTGGTAAATGTACCCAGAGCTACCTCGAAAGGAATGCCTGGTGACTGTACCCAGAGGTACCTCAGAAGAAAGACCTAGTGACTGTTCGCACAGGTACCTCAGAAGGAAGGCCTGGTGATTGTACCCAGATGTACCTCAGAAGGAAGGCCTTTGACTGTACCCAGAGGTACCTCTGAAGGAAGGCCTGGTGACTGTACCCATAGGTACCTTAGAAGGAACGACTGGAGACTGTAACCAGAGGTACCTCGTAAGAACAGCATGGTGAGTATACCCAGAGGTACCTCGGAAACAAGTCCTGATGACTGTACCCAGAGGTACCTCGGAAGGAAGGCCTGGTGACTGTACCCAGACGTACCTCGGAAGAAAGGCGTGGTGACTGTACTCAGAGGCACCTCGGAATGAAGGCCTGGGGATTTTACCCAGAGATACCTCAGAAGGAAGGCCTGGTGGCTATACCCAGAGGTGCCTCGGAAGGAAGGCCTGGTGACTGTACCCATAGGTACCTTGGAAGGAACCACTGGAGACTGTAACCAGAGGTACCTCGTAAGAACGGCCTGGTGAGTTTACCCAGAGGTAACTCGGAAAAAAGTCGTAATGACTGTACCCGGAGGTACTTCGGAAGGAAGGCCTGGAGACTGTACCCAGAGGTACCTCGGAAGAAAGGCCTGGTGACTGTACCCAGAGATAAATCTGAAGGAAGGCCTGGTGACTGTACTCAGAGGTACCTCGTAAGAAAGGCCTGGTGACTATACCCAGGGGGACCTCGGAAGAAAGGCCTGGTGACTACCCAGAGGGAACTGAGAAAGAAGGCCGGATGACTGTACCCAGAGGTACCTCAGAAGGAAGGCCTTTCACTGTACCCAGAGGTACCTCTGAAGGAAGGCCTGGTGACTGTACCCAGAGGTACCTCGGAGAGAAGGCCTGGTGACTGTACCCAGAGGTACCTCAGAAGGAAGGCCTTTGACTGTACCCAGAGCTACCCATGAAGGAAGGCCTGGTGACTGTACCCATAGGTACCTCAGAAGGAACGACTGGAGACTGTAACCAGAGGTACCTCGTAAGTACGGCCTGGTTAGTTTACCCAGAGGTACCTCGGAAAAAAGTCCTAATCTCTGTACCCAGAGGTACTTCGGAAGGAAAGCCTGGAGACTGTACCCAGAGGTACCTCGGAAGAAAGGCCTGGTGACTGTACCAAGAGGTACATCAGAAGGAAGGCCTGCTGACTGTACCCACAGGAACGTCGGAAGGAAGGCCTGTTGACTGTACCCAGAGTTAACTCAGAAGGAAGGCCTGGTGACTGTACCCAGAGGTACCTTGTAAGAAATGCCTGGTGAGTGTACCCAGAGATACTTCGGAAGGAAGGCCTGTTGACTGTACCCAGAGGTACCTCAGAACGAAGACCCGTACATGTACCCAGAGGTACCTCGGAGAAAGCCCTGGTGACTGTACCCAGAGGGACCTCAGAAAGAAGGCCTGGTGAGTGTACCCAGAGATACGTCAGAAGGACGGCCTGTTGACTGTGCCCATAGGTACCTCGGAAGGAAGACCTGGTGACTGTACCCAGAGGTTCCTCGGAATGAAGGCCTAGTGAGTGTACACATTAGTACCTCGGACGAAGGCCTGGTGACTGTAACCAGAGGTTCCTCGGAATGAAGGCCTGGTGAGTGTACCCAGAGATACCTCGGAAGGAATGCCTGGTGACTACCCAGACGTACCTCGAAAGGAAGGCCTGTTGACTGTTCCAGAGTTAGCTCGGAGGAAAGGCCTGGTAACTGTACCCAGAGGCAGCTCGTAAGAAAGGCCTGGGGACTGCACCCAGAGGGACCTCAGAAATAAGCCCGGGTGAGTGTACCCAGAGGTACCTCAGAAGGAAAGCCGGTGACTGTACCCAGAGTTACCTCGTAAGAAAGACCTGGTGACTCTTCCCAGAGGGACCTCGGCAGAAATGCCTGGTGACTGTACCCAGAGGTACCTCGGAAGAAAGGCCTGGTGACTGTACCCAGAGATAAATCAGAAGGAAGGCCTGGTGACTGTACCCAGAGGTACCTCGGAAGAAAGGCCTGGTGACTGTGCCCAGGGAGACCTCGGAAGAAAGGCCTGGTGACTGTACGCAGAGGGAACTGAGAAAGAAGGCCGGATGACTGTCCGCAGAGGTACCTCAGAAGGAAGGCCTTTGACTGTACCCAGAGGTACCTCTGAAGGAAGGCCTGGTGACTGTACCCAGAGGTACCTCGGAGAGAAGGCCTGGTGACTGTACCCAGAGGTACCTCACAAGGAAGGCCTTTGACTGTACCCAGAGGTACCCCTGAAGGAAGGCCTGGTGACTGTACCCATAGGTACCTCAGAAGGAACAACTGGAGACTGTAACCAGAGGTACCTCCTAAGAACGGCCTGGTGAGTGTACCCAGAGTTACCTCGGAAACAAGTCCTGATGACTATACCCAGAGGAACCTCGGAAGGAAGGCCTGGAGATTGTACCCAGACGTACCTCGGAAGAAAGGCGTGGTGACTGTACTCAGAGGTACCTCCGAAGAAGGCCTCGGGACTTTACCCAGAGGTACCTCTGAGGGAAGTCATGGTGACTGTACCCAAACGTACCTCAGAAGGAAAGACTGGAGACTGTACCCAGAGGTACCTCGTAAGAACGGCCTGGTGAGTGTACCCAGACGTACCTCGGAAAGAAGTCCTGGTGACTGTACTCAGAGGTACCTCGGAAGGAAGGCCTGGGGACTTTACTCAGAGATACCGCAGAAGGAAGGCCTGGTGACTGTACCAAGAGGTACCTCAGAAAGAAGGCCGGGTAACTCTACTCAGAGGTACCTCAGAAGGAAGGCCGGTGACTGTACCCAGAGGGACCTCGGCAGAAAGGCCTGGTGACTGTACCCAGAGGGAACTGAGAAAGAAGGCCGTGTGACTGTACCCAGAGGTACCTCAGAAGGAAGGCCTTTGACTGTACCCATAGGTACCTCAGAAGGAACGACTGGAGACTGTAAGCAGAGGTACCTCGTAAGAACGGCCTGGGGGTGTACCCAGAGATACCTCGGAAACAAGTCCTGATGACTGTACCCAGAGGTACCTCGGAAGGAAGGCCTGGAGACTGTACCCAGAGGTACCTCAGAGAAAACCCTGGTGACTGAACCCAGATGGTCCTCAGAAAGAAGGCCGGGTGACTGTACCCAGAGGTACCTCAGAAGGATGGCCGGTGACTCTACCCAGAGGTACCTAGGAAGGAAGACCTGGTGACTATACCTAGAGGTAACTCGGAAGAAAGGCGTGGTGAGTGTACCCAGGGTAACTCCCAAGGAAAGCCTGGTGACTGTACACAGAGGTACCTCGGAAAGAAGGCCTGGGACTGTAGCCAGAGGTACCTGGGATGGAAGACCTGGTGACTGTACCCAGAGTTAGCTCGGAAGAAATGCCTGATGACTCTAAACAGAGGTACCTCGGAAAGAAGCCCTGGTGACTGTACCCAGAGATACCTCGAAAGGAATGCCTGGTGACTGTACTCAGAGGTACCTCAGAAGAAAGACCTAGTGACTGTTCGCACAGGTACCTCAGAAGGAAGGCCTGGTGACTGTACCCATAGGTACCTGAGAAGGAAAGAATGGTGACTGTACCCAGAGGTACCTCGTTAGAAAGGACGGTGAGTGTACCCAGAGGTTACTCGGAAAGAAGGCATGTTAAATGTATCCAGGGGTACCTCGGAAGAAAGGCCTGGTGACTGTACCCAGAGGGACCTCGGCAGGAAGGCCTGGTGGCTGTACAGAGAAGTACCCCAAAAGGAAGCCGGGTGACTGTACCCAGGCGTGCCTCGGACAAAAGGCCAGCTGACTGTACTCAGCGGTACCACGGAAGGAAGGCCTGGTGACTGTACCCAGAGGGACCTCGGAAGGAAGGCTTGGTGGCTGTACTCAGAGATACCTCAGAAGAAAGACCTCTTGAGTGTACTCAGAGGTACCTTAGAAAGAAGGCCTGGTGATTGTACACAGAGGTACATCAGAAGGAAGGCCTGGTGACTGTACGCAGAGGTACATCGGAGGGAAGGCCTGGTGAGTGTACACATTAGTGTCTCGGACGAAAGCCTAGTGACTGTACCCAGAGGTACCTCGGAAGGAAGGCCTGGTGACTGTACCGAGAGGTACCTCGGAAGAAAGGCCTGGTGACTACCCAGAAGTATATCGGAAGAAAGGCCTGGTGACTGTACTCAGAGGTACCTCAAAAGGAAGACCTCGTGACTGTACCCATTGTGAGCTCAGAAGGAAGGCCTGGTAATTGTACCCAGAGGTACCTCGGAAGGAAGGGCTGGTGAAGGTACCCAGAAGTACCTCGGAAGGAAGGCCTGGTGACTGTACGTAGAGGTACCTCGTAAGAAAGTCCTGGTGACTGTACCCAGAGTTAGCTCGGGAAAAGCCTGGTGACTGTACTCAGAGGGTTCTCAGAAAGAAAGCCGGGTGACTGTCCCCAGAGGTACCTCGGAAGGAAGTGATGGTGACTGTACCCAGAGGTACCTCGGAAGGAAGGCCTGGTGACTCTACCCAGAGGTACATCGGAAGGAAGCGATGGTGACTGTACCCAGAGGTACCTCGAAAAGAAGGCCTGGTGAGTGTACCCAGAGGTACCTCGAAAGAAAGGCCCGGTGACTCTACCCAGAGGTACTTCGGAAGGAAGACCTGATGACTGTACCCAGAGATACCTTGGAAGGAAGTCCTGGTGACTGTACCCAGAGATACCTCGTAAGAAATGCCTGGTGGCTGTACCCAGAGATACCTCGGAAGGAAGGCCTGGTGACTGTACCCAGAGTTACCTCAGAAGGAAGACCTGCTGCCTATACGCAGAGGTACCTGAGAAGGAAGACCTGGTGACTGTAACCAGAGATACGTGAGAAGGACGGCCTGTTGACTGTGCCCAGAGGTACATCGGAAGGAAGACCTGTTGACTGTACCCAGAGGTTCCTCGGAATGAAGGCCTGGTGAGTGTACCCAGAGATACCTCGGAAGGAATGCCTGGTGACTACCCAGACGTACCTCGGAAGGAAGGCCTGTTGACTGTTCCAGAGTTAGCTCGGAGGAAAGGCCTGGTAACTGTACCCAGAGGCAGCTCGTAAGAAAGGCCTGGGGACTGCACCCAGAGGGACCTCAGAAATAAGCCCGGGTGAGTGTACCCAGAGGTACCTCAGAAGGAAAGCCGGTGACTGTACCCAGAGTTACCTCGTAAGAAAGACCTGGTGACTCTTCCCAGAGGGACCTCGGTAGAAATGCCTGGTGACTGTACACAGAGGTACCTCGGAAGGAAGGCCTGGTGACTGTACCCAGAGATAAATCAGAAGGAAGGCCTGGTGACTGTACCCAGAGGTACCTCGTAAGAAAGGCCTGGTGACTGTGCCCAGAGGGAACTGAGAAAGAAGGCCGTGTGACTGTACCCAGAGATACCTCAGAAGGAAGGCCTTTGACTGTACCCATAGGTACCTCAGAAGGAACGACTGGAGACTGTAAGCAGAGGTACCTCGTAAGAACGGCCTGGGGGTGTACCCAGAGATACCTCGGAAACAAGTCCTAATGACTGTACCCAGAGGTACCTCAGAAACAAGGCCGGGTGACTGTACCCAGAGGTACCTAGGAAGGAAGGCCTGGTGACTACACCTAGAGGTAACTCGCAAGAAAGGCTTGGTGACTGTACCCAGGGTAACTCCCAAGGAAAGCCTGGTGACTGTACACAGAGGTACCTCGGAAGGAAGGCCTGGTGACTGTAGCCAGAGGTACCTGGGATGGAAGTCCTGGTGACTGTACCCAGAGTAAGCTCGGAAGAAATGCCTGGTGACTCTAAACAGAGGTACCTCGGAAAGAAGCCCTGGTGACTGTACCCAGAGCTACCTCGAAAGGAATGCCTGGTGACTGTACTCAGAGGTACCTCAGAAGAAAGACATAGTGACTGTCCGCACAGGTACCTCAGAAGGAAGGCCTGTTGATTGTACCCAGATGTACCTCAGAAGGAAGGACTTTCACTGTACTCAGAGGTACCTCTGAAGGAAGGCCTGGTGACTGTACCCATAGGTACCTCAGAAGGAACGACTGGAGACTGTAACCAGAGGTACCTCGTAAGAATGGCATGGTGAGTATACCCAGAGGTACCTCGGAAACAAGTCCTTATGACTGTACCCATAGGTACCTCGGAAGGAAGGCCTGGAGACTGTACCCAGACGTACCTCGGAAGAAAGGCCTTGTGACTGTACTCAGAGGCACCTCGGAAGGAAGGCCTGGGGATTTTACTCAGAGATACCTCAGAAGGAAGACCTGGTGGCTATACCCAGAGGTGCCTCGGAAGGAAGGCCTGGTGACTGTACCCAGAGCTAACTCAGAAGGAAGGCCAGGTGACTGTACCCAGAGCGACCTCAGAAAGAAGGCCAGGTGACTGTACCCGGAGGTACCTCAGAAGGAAGGCCGGGGGCGGTACACAGAGGTACCTCTGAAGGAATGCCTGGTGACTGTACCCATAGGTACCTGAGAAGGAAAGAATGGTGACTGTACCCAGAGGTACCTCGTTAGAAAGGACGGTGAGTGTACCCAGAGGTTACTCGGAAAGAAGGCATGGTAACTGTATCCAGGGGTACCTCGGAAGAAAGGCCTGGTGACTGTACCCAAAGATACCTGGTAAGAAAGGCCTGGTGACTGTACCAAGAGGGACCTCGGCAGGAAGGCCTGGTGGCTGTACAGAGAAGTACCCCAAAAGGAAGCCTGGTGACTGTACCCAGGCGTGCCTCGGACAAAAGGCCAGCTGACTGTACTCAGCGGTACCACGGAAGGAAGGCCTGGTGACTGTACCCAGAGGGACCTCGGAAGGAAGGCTTGGTGGCTGTACTCAGAGGTACCTCAGAAGAAAGACCTCTTGAGTGTACTCAGAGGTACCTTAGAAAGAAGGCCTGGTGATTGTACACAGAGGTACATCAGAAGGAAGGCCTGGTGACTGTACACAGAGGTACATCGGAGGGAAGGCCTGGTGAGTGTACACATTAGTGCCTCGGACGAAAGCCTAGTGACTGTACCCAGAGGTACCTCGGAAGGAAGGCCTGGTGACTGTACCGAGAGGTACCTCGGAAGAAAGGCCTGGTGACTACCCAGAAGTACATCGGAAGAAAGGCCTGGTGACTGTACTCAGAGGTACCTCAGAAGGAAGACCTCGTGACTGTACCCATTGTGAGCTCAGAAGGAAGGCCTGGTAATTGTACCCAGAGGTACCTCGGAAGGAAGGGCTGGTGAAGGTACCCAGAAGTACCTCGGAAGGAAGGCCTGGTGACTGTACCCAGAGTTAGCTCGGGAAAAGCCTGGTGACTGTACTCAGAGGGTTCTCAGAAAGAAAGCCGGGTGACTGTCCCCAGAGGTACCTCGGAAGGAAGTGATGGTGACTGTACCCAGAGGTACCTCGGAAGGAAGGCCTGGTGACTCTACCCAGAGGTACATCGGAAGGAAGCGATGGTGACTGTACCCAGAGGTACCTCGAAAAGAAGGCCTGGTGAGTGTACCCAGAGGTACCTCGAAAGAAAGGCCCGGTGACTCTACCCAGAGGTACTTCGGAAGGAAGGCCTGATGACTGTACCCAGAGGTACCTTGGAAGGAAGTCCTGGTGACTGTACCCAGAGATACCTCGTAAGAAATGCCTGGTGTCTGTACCCAGAGATACCTGGGAAAGAAGGCCTGGTGACTGTACCCAGAGTTACCTCAGAAGGAAGACCCGCTGCCTATACGCAGAGGTACATCAGAAGGAAGGCCTGATGACTCTTTCCAGAGGTAACTCAGAAGGAAGGTCTGGAGACTCTACTCAGAATTACCTCGGGAGGAAGCCCTGCTGAGTGTACCCAGAGGCACCTCGGAAGGAAGGCCTGGTGACTGTACCCAGAAGTACCTCGGAAAAAAGGCCTAGTGACTGTACCCAGAGGTACCTCGGAAGAAAGACCTCGTGTCTGTACCCAGAGAGACCTCAGAAGGAAGACCTGGTGATTGTACCCAGCGGTACCTCGGAAGGAAGGCCTGGTGACTGTAACCAGAGGTGTCTCGGAAGAAAGGCGTGGTGACTGTACTCAGAGGGACCTCGGAAGGAATGCCTGGTGACTGTAGCCAAGTACCTCAGAAGATAAGCCTGGTGACTGTATCCAGGGGTACCGCGTAAGAAATGCCTGCTGACTGCACCCAGAGGTATCTCGGAAGAAAGGCGTGCTAACTGTACCCAGAGGGACCTCAGAAAGAAGGCCGGGTGACTGTACCCAGAAGTACCTCAGAAGGAAACCCGGTGACTATACCCAGAGATACCTCTGAAGGAAGGCCTGGTGACGTACCCATAGGTACCTCAGAAGGAAACCCTGGTGACTGTACCCAGAGGTAACTCGTAAGAAAGGCTTGGTCAGTGTACCCAGAGGTACCTCGGAAAGAAGTCCTGGTGATTGTATCCAGAGATACCTCGGAAGGAAGGCCTGGTGACTGTACTCATTAGTAACTCGGAAGAAAGTCTGGGGGACTGTACCCAGAGGTAACTCAGAAGGAAGGCCTGGTGACTGTACCCAGAGGTACCTCGTAAGAAAGGCGTGGTGACTGTGCCCAGAGTTAGCTCAGAAGAAAGCCTGGTGACTGTACCCAGAGTTACCTCGGAAGGAAGGCCTGGTGACTGTACCCAGAGGTACCTCAGAAGGAGGCCTGGTGACTGTACACAGAGGTACCTCAAAAGGAGGCCTGGTGACTGTACCCAGAGGTACCTCAAAAGGAGGCCTGGTAACTGTACCCAGAGTTATCTCGGAAGGAAGGCCTGGTGACTGTACCGATAGGTACCTCGGAAGGAAGGCCTGGTCACTACCCAGAAGTACCTCAGAAAAAAGGCCTGGTGACTGTACTCAGAGGTACCTCAGAAGAAAGACCTCGTCACTGTACCCAGAGGTACCTCAGAAGGAATTCCTGGTGACTGTACACAGAGGTACCTCGGAGGGAAGGCCTGGTGACTCTACCCAGAGTTACCTCAGAAGGAAGGCCTGGTGGGTGTACCCAGAGTTACCTCAGAAGAAAGGCCTGGTGGGTGTACCCAGAGGTGCCTCGGAAGGAAGTCCTGGTGACTGTACCCAGAGGTACCTCGGATGGAATGCCTGGTGACAGTACTCAAGGTACCTCAGAAGGAAAGCCTGGTGAATGTACGCAGAGGTACCTGGTAAGAAATGCCTGGTGACTGTACCGAGAGATGCCTCGGAAGGAAGGCCTGGTGACTGTACCCAAAGATACCTCAATAGGAAGACCCGGTGCCTTTAGGCAAAGGTACCTGAGAAGGAAGGCCTGATGACTCTACCCAGAGGTACATCAGAAGGAAGATCTGGTGACTGTACCCATAGGTACCTCAGAAGGAAGGCAGGTGACTGTACCCAGAGGTACCTCTGCAGGAAGTTCTGGTGACTGTACCCATAGGTACCTCAGAAGGAAACCCTGGTGACTATACCCAGGCGTATCTCCGAAGAAACTCCAGGTGACTGTACACAGAGGTACCACGGAAGTTAGGCCTGGTGACTGTAGCCAGAGGTACCTCGGAAGGAATGCCTGGTGACTACTCAGACGTACCTAGGAAGAAAGGCCTGGTCACTGTACTCAGAGGTACGTCAGAAGAAAGACCTCGTGAGTGTACTCAGAGGTACCTCAGAAAGAAGGCCTGGTGATTGTACCCAGAGGTACTTCAAAAGGAAGGCCTGGTGACTGTACCCAAAGGTACCTCAGAAGGAAAGACTGGAGACTGTACCCACAGGTACCTCGTAAGAACGACCTGGTGAGTGTACCCAGACGTACCTCGGAAAGAAATCCTGGTGACTGTACTCAGAGGTACCTCGGAAGGAAGGCCTGGGGACTTTACTCAGAGATACCGCAGAAGGAAGGCCTGGTGACTGTACCAAGAGGTACCTCAGAAAGAAGGCCGGGTAACTCTACTCAGAGGTATCAAAGAAGGAAGGCCGGTGACTGTACCCAGAGGGACCTCGGCAGAAAGGCCTGGTGACTGTACCCAGAGGGAACTGAGAAAGAAGGCCGTGTGACTGTACCCATAGGTACCTCAGAAGGAACGTCTGGAGACTGTAAGCAGAGGTACCTCGTAAGAATGGCATGGTGAGTATACCCAGAGGTACCTCGGAAACAAGTCCTTATGACTGTACCCATAGGTACCTCGGAAGGAAGGCCTGAAGACTGTACCCAGAAGTACCTCGGAAGAAAGGCCTGGTGACTGTACTCAGAGGTACCTCGGAAGGAAGGCCTCGGGATTTTACCCAGAGGTGCCTCGGAAGGAAGGCCTGGTGACTGTACCCAGAGCTAACTTGAAAGGAAGGCCTGGTGACTGTATCCAGAGCTAACTCAGAAAGAAGGCCTGGTGACTGTACCCAGAGGGACCTCAGAAAGAAGGTCAGGTCCTGGTACCTCAGAAGGAAGGCCGGGGGCGGTACACAGAGGTACCTCTGAAGGAAGGCCTGGTGACTGTACCCATAGGTACCTGAGAAGGAAAGAATGGTGACTGTACCCAGAGGTACCTCGTTAGAAAGGACGGTGAGTGTACCCAGCGGTTACTCGGAAAGAAGGCATGGTAACTGTATCCAGGGGTACCTCGGAAGGAAGGCCTGGTGACTGTACCGAGAAGTACCTCGGAAGAAAGGCCTGGTGACTACCCAGAAGTACATCGGAAAAAAGGTCTGGTGACTGTACTCAGAGGTACCTCAGAAGGAAGACCTCGTAACTGTACCCATTGTGACCTCAGAAGGAAGGCCTGGTAATTGTACCCAGAGGTACCTCGGAAGGAAGGCCTGGTGACTGTACCCAGAAGTACCTCGGAAGAAAGGTCTGGTGACTGTACCCAGAGGTACCTCGGAAGAAAGGCCTGATGACTGTACCTAGAGGTACCTCGTAAGAAAGTCCTGGTGACTGTACCCAGAGTTAGCTCGGGAAAAACCTGGTGACTGTACCCAGACGGACCTCAGAATGAAGGCCGGGTGACTGTTCCCAGAGATACCTCGGAAGGAAGTGATGGTGACTGTACCCAGAGGTACCTGGGAAGGAAGGCCTGGTAACTGTACTCATTACTACCTCAGAAGTAACGCTGGGGGACTTTACCCAGAGCTAACTCAGAAGGAAGGCCTGGTGACTGTACCCAGAGTTACCTAGTAAGAAGGGCTTGGTGACTGCCCAGAGTTAGCTCAGAAGAAAGGCCTGGTGACTGTACCCAGAGGTATCTCAGAAGGAGGCCTGGTGCCTGTGCCCAGAGGTACCTCGGAAGGAGGCCTGGTAACTGTACCCAGAGGTAACTCGGAAGGAAGGCCTGGTCACTACCCAGAAGTACCTCAGAAAAAAGGCCTGGTGACTGTACTCAGAGGTACCTCAGAAGAAAGACCTCGTCACTCTACCCAGAGTTATCTCGGAAGAAATTCCTGGTGACGGTACACAAAGGTACCTCGGAAGGAAGGCCTGGTGACTCTACCCAGAGTTATCTCGGAAGGAAGCGATGGTGACTGTACCCAGAGGTACCTCGGAAAGAAGGCCCGGTGATTGTACCCAGAGGTACCTCGGAAGGAAGGCCGGGTGACTGTACCCAGAGTTACCTCAGAAGGAAGGCCTAGTGGGTGTACCCAGAGGTGCCTCGGAAGGAAGGCCTGGTGACTGTACCCAGAGGTACCTCGGATGGAATGCCTGGTGACAGTACTGAAGGTACCTCAGAAGGAGAGCCTGGTGAATGTACGCAGAGGTACCTCGTAAGAAATGCCTGGTGACTGTACCGAGAGATGCCTCGGAAGGAAAGCCTGGTGACTGTACCCAAAGGTACCTCAATAGGAAGACCCGCTGCCTTTACGCAGAGGTACCTCAGAAGGAAGGCTTGATGACTCTACCCCGAGGTACATCAGAAGGAAGATCTGGTGACTGTACCCAGAGGTACCTCTGAAGGAAGTTCTGGTGACTGTACCCATAGGTACCTCAGAAGGAAGGCCTGGTGACTATGCCCAGGCGTAACTCCGAAGATACTCCAGGTGACTGTACACAGAGGTACCACGGAAGGAAGGCTGGTGATTGTACCCAGAGGTACCTCGGAAGGAATGCCTGGTGAGTTCTCCGACATACCTAGGAAGAAATGCCTGATCACTGTACTCAGAGGTACCTCAGAAGAAAGACCTCGTGAGTGTACGTAGAGGTACCTCAGAAAGAAGGCCTGGTGATTGTACCCAGAGGTACATCGGAAGGAAGGCCTGGTGACTGTACCCAGAGGTATATCGGAAGGAAGGCCTGGTGACTGTACACATTAGTGCCTCGGACGAAGGCCTGGTGACTGTACCCAGAGGTACCTCGGAAGGAAGGCCTGGTGAGTACGCAGAAGTACATCGGAAGAAAGGCCTGGTGACTGTACTCAGAGGTACCTCAGAAGAAAGACCTCGTGACTGTATCCAGAGGTACCTCAGAAGTAAGGCCTGGTGATTGTACCCAGAGGTACCTCGGAAGGAAGGCACAGTGATCGTACCCAGAAGTACCTCGGAAGGAAGGCGTTGTGAGTGTACCCAGAGGTACGTGTGAGGGAAGGCCTGGTGACTGTACCCAGAGGCACCTCAAAAAGAAGGCCTGGTGACTGTACATAGAGGTAACACCGAAGGAAGGCCTGGTGACTACCCCGACGTACCTCGGAAGAAAGGCCTGGTGACTGTACTCAGAGGTACTTCAGAAGAAAGACCTCGTGACAGTACCCAGAAGTAACTCAGAAGAAAGGACTGGTGACTGTACCCATAGGTATTTCAGAAGGAAAGCATAGTGACTGTACCCAGAGGTACCTCAGAAGGAAGGACTGGTGATTGTAACCCGAGGTATCTGGTGAGGCCTGGTGACTGTACCCAGAGGGACCTCGGAAGGAATGCCTGGTGACAGTACCCAAGTACCTCAGAAGTTAAGCCTGGTGACTGCACCCAGAGGTACTTTGGAAGGAAAGCTTGGTGACTGTACCCAGAGGTACCTCGGAAGGAAGGCCTGGTGACTGTACACAGAAGTACCTCGGGAGGAAGGCCTGCTGAGTGTACCCAGAGGCACCTCGGAAGGAAGGCCTGGTGACTGTACCCAGAGGTACCTCGGAAGAAAGACCTCGTGTCTGTACCCAGAGGTAGCTCAGACGGAAGGCCTGGTTATTTTACCCAGAGGTACATCGGAAGTAAGGCCTGGTGACGGCACCCCGGCGTACCTCGGAATAAAGGCCTAGTAACTATACGCAGAGGTACCTCGGAAGAAAAGCCTTTTGACTCTACCCAGAGGTACCTCGGAAGGAAGGCCTGGTGACTGTACACAGAGCTAACTCAGAAAGAAAGCCTCGTGAGTGTACCCAGAGGTACCTCTTAAGAAAAGCCTGGTGACTGTACCCAGAGGTACATCGGAACAAAGGCCTGGTGACTGTACCCAGAGGTACCTCGGAATGAAGGCCCGGTGACTGTACCCAGAGGCACCTAGGAAGGAAGGCCAGGTGACTGGACCCAGAGGTACGTGTGAAGGAAGGCCTGGTTACTGTACCCAGAGGCACCTCAAAAGGAAGGCCTGGTGACTGTACATAGAGGTAACACGGAAGGAAGGCCTGGTGACTACCCAGACGTACCTCGGAAGAAAGGCCTGGTGACTGTACCCAGAGGGACCTCACAAAGAAGGCCGGGTGACTGTCCCCAGAGGTACCTCGGAATGAAGTGATGATGACTGTACCCAGAGGTACCTCGGATGGAAGGCCTGGTGACTCTACCCAGAGGTACATCGGAAGGAAGCGATGGTGACAGTACCCAGAGGTAACTCGAAAAGAAGGCCTGGTGACTGTCCCCAGAAGTACCTCTGAAAGGAAGGCCTGGTGACTGTACCCATAGGTACCTCGGAAGGAAGGCCTGGTGACTGTACCCAAAGGTACCTTGGAAGGAAGGCCTTTGACTGTACCCAGAGGTACCCCTGAAGGAAGGCCTTTGACTGTACCCATAGGTACCTCAGAAGGAACGACTGGAGACTGTAAACAGAGGTACCTCTAAGAACAGCCTGGTGAGTGTACCCAAAGATACCTCAGAAACAAGTCCTGATGACTGTACCCAGAGGTACCTCGGAAGGAAGGCCTGGAGACTGTACCCAGAGGTACCTCAGAGAAAACCCTGGTGACTGTGCCCAGAGGGTCCACAGAAAGAAGGCCAGGTGACTGTACCCATAGGTACCTCAGAAGGAAGGCCGGTGACTGTACCCAGAGGTACCTCGGAAGGAAGGCCTGGTGACTATACCTAGAGGTAACTCGGAAGAAAGGCGTGGTGACTGTACCCAGGGTAACTCCCAAGGAAAGCCTGGTGACTGTACACAGAGGTACCTCGTAAGAAAGGCCTGGTGACTGTACCCATAGGTACCTCAGAAGGAACGACTGGAGACTGTAACCAGAGTTACCTCGTAAGAACGGCATGGTGTATACCCAGAGGTACCTCGGAAACAAGTCCTGATGACTGTACCCAGAGGTACCTCGGAATGAAGGCCTGGAGACTCTACCCAGACGTACCTCGGAAGAAAGGCCTGGTGACTGTACTCAGAGGTACCTCGGAAGGAAGGCCTGGGGACTTTACCCAGAGATACCTCAGAAGGAAGGCCTGGTGACTATACCCAGAGGTGCCTTGGAAGGAAGACCTGGTGACTGTACCCACAGCTAACTCGAAAGGAAGGCCTGGTGACTGTACCCAGATCTAACTCAGAAGGAAGGCCTGGTGACTGTAACCAGAGGTACCTCGGAGAGAGCCCTGGTGACTGTACCCAGAGGGACCTCAGAAAGAAGGCCAGGTGACTGTACCCGGAGGTACCTCAGAAGGAAGGCTGGAGGCGGTACACAGAGGTACCTCTGAAGGAAGGCCTGGTGACTGTACCCATAGGTACCTGAGAAGGAAAGAATGGTGACTGTACCCAGAGGTACCTCGTTAGAAAGGACGGTGAGTGTACCCAGAGGTTACTCGGAAAGAAGTCATGGTAACTGTATCCAGGGGTACCTCGGAAGAAAGGCCTGGTGACTGTACCCAGAGGGACCTCGGCAGGAAGGCTTGGTGACTGTACCCAGGCGTGCCTCGGACAAAAGGCCAGGTGACTGTACTCAGCGGTACCACGGAAGGAAGGCCTGGTGACTGTACCCAGAGGTACTTCGGAAGGCAGGCCTGGTGACTGTACCCAGAGATACCTCGCAAGGAAGGCTTGGTGACTGTACCCAGAGCTAACTCAGAAGGAAGGCCTGGTGATTGTACCCAGAGGTACCTCGTAAGAAAGGCCTGGTGACTGTACCCAGAGGCAGCTCGGAAGAACGGCCTAGTGACTGCACACAGAGTGACCTCAGTAATAAGCCCGGGTGAGTGTACCCAGAGTTACCTCGTAAGAAAGGCCTGGTGACTCTACCCAGAGGTACCTTGGAAGAAATGCCTTTTGACTCTACCCAGAGGTACCTGGGAAGGAACGCCTAGTGACTGTACCCAGAGCTAAATCAGAAGGAAGGCCTGGTGATTGTACCCAGAGATACCTCGTAGGAAAGGCCTGGTGACTGTAACCAGAGTTACCTTGGAAGTAAGGCCTGGTGAGGGTACAGACAAGTACCTCAGAAAGAAGACCTGGTGACTGTACCCAGAGGTTCCTAGGAAGGAAGGCCTGGTGACTGTAACCAGAGGTACCTCGTAAGAACGGCCTGGTGAGTTTACCCAGAGGTACCTCGGAAAAAAGTCGTAATGACTGTACCCGGAGATACTTCGGAGGGAGACCTGGAGACTGTACCCAGAGGTACCTCGGAAGAAAGGCCTGGTGACTGTACCCAGAGATAAATCTGAAGGAAGGCCTGATGACTGTACTCAGAGGTACCTCGTAAGAAAGGCCTGGTGACTATACCCAGGGGGACCTCGGAAGAAAGGCCTGGTGACTACCCAGAGGGAACTGAGAAAGAAGGCCGGATGACTGTACCCAGAGGTACCTCAGAAGGAAGGCCTTTGACTGTACCCAGAGGTACCTCTGAAGGAAGGTCTGGTGAGTGTACCCAGAGGTACCTCGGAGAGAAGGCCTGGTGACTGTACCCAGAGGTACCTCAGAAGGAAGGCCTTTGACTGTACCCAGAGGTACCCCTGAAGGAAGGCCTGGTGACTGCACCCATAGGTACCTCAGAAGGAACAACTGGAGACTGTAACCGGAAGTACCTCCTAAGGACGGCCTGGTGAGTGTACCCAGAGGTACATCGAAAGGAAGACCTGCAGATTGTACCCAGACGTACCTCGGAAGAAAGGCGTGGTGACTGTACTCAGAGGTACCTCCGAAGGAAGGTCTGGGGACTTCACCCAGAGGTACCTCAGAAGGAAGGCCTTTGAGTGTACCCAGAGGTACCTCTTAAGGAAGTCCTGGTGACTGTACCCAAAGGTACCACAGAAGGAAAGAGTGGAGACTGTACCCAGAGGTACCTCGTAAGAACGACCTGGTGAGTGTACCCAGACGTACCTCGGAAAGAAGTCCTGGTGACTGTACTCAGATGTACCTGAGAAGGAAGGCCTGGGGACTTTACTGAGAGATACCGCAGAAGGAAGGCCTGGTGACTGTACGAAGAGGTACCTCCGAAAGAAGGCCGGGTAACTCTACTCAGAGGTACCTCAAAAGGAAGGCCGGTGACTGTACCCAGAGGGACCTCAGAAGGAAGGCCTTTGACTGTACCCATAGATACCTCAGAAGGAACGACTGGAGACTGCAAGCAGAGGTACCTCGTAAGAACGGCCTGGTGAGTGTACCCAGAGATACCTCGGAAACAAGTCCTAATGACTGTACCCAGAGGTACCTCGGAAGGAAGGCCTGGAGATTGTACCCAGACGTACCTCGGAAGAAAGGCGTGGTGACTGTACTCAGAGGTACCTCCGAAGAAGGCCTGGGGACTTTACCCAGAGGTACCTCAGAAGAAAGGCCTTTGAGTGTACCCAGAGGTACCTTTAAGGAAGACCTGGTGACTGTACCCAAAGGTACCTCAGAAGGAAAGACTGGAGACTGTACCCAGAGGTACCTCGTAAGAACGGCCTGGTGAGTGTACCCAGACGTACCTCGGAAAGAAGTCCTGGTGACTGTACTCAGATGTACCTCAGAAGGAAGGCCTGAAGACTTTACTCAGAGATATCGCAGAAGGAAGGTCTGGTGACGGTACCCAGAGGTACCTCAGAAAGAAGGCCGGGTAACTCTATTCAGAGGTACCTCAGAAGGAAGGCCGGTGACTGTACCCAGAGGGACCTTGTAAGAAATGCCTGGTGAGTGTACCCAGAGATACCTCGGAAGGAATGCCTGTTGACTCTACCCAGAGGTACCTCAGAACGAAGACCCGTACATGTACCTAGAGGTACCTCGGAGAAAGCCCTGGTGACTGTACCCAGAGGGACCTCGGAAAGAAGCCCTGGTGACTGTACCCATAGGTACCTCAGAAGGAACGACTGGAGACTGTAACCAGAGGTACCTCCTAAGAAGAGCATGGTGAGTATACCCAGAGGTACCTCGGAAAAAAGTCCTAATGACTGTACCCAGAGGTATCTCGGAAGGAAGGCCTTTGACTGTACCCAGAGGTACCTCAGAAGGAAGGCCTTTGACTGTACCCAGAGGTACCCCTGAAGGAAGGCCTCGTGACTGTACACATAGCTACCTCAGAAGGAACAATAGGAGACTGTAACCAGAGGTACCTCCTAAGAACGGCCTGGTGAGTGTACCCAGAGGTACCTCGGAAGAAAGGCCTGGTGACTGTACCCAGAGATAAATCAGAAGGAAGTCCTGATGACTGTACCCAGAGGTACCTCGGAAGGAAGGCCTGGAGATTGTACCCAGACGTACCTCGCAAGAAAGGCGTGGTGACTGTACTCAGAGGTACCTCCGAAGAAGGCCTGGGGACTTTACCCAGAGGTACCTCAGAAGGAAGGCCTTTGAGTGTACCCAGAGGTACCTCTGAAGGAAGGCCTGGTGACTGTACCCAAAGGTACCTCAGAAGGAAAGACTGGAGACTGTACCCAGAGGTACCTCGTAAGAACGACCTGGTGAGTGTACCCAGACGTACCTCGGAAAGAAGTCCTGGTGACTCTACCCAGAGGTACCTCAGAAGGAAGGCCGTTGACTGTACCCAGAGGTACCTCGGAAGGAAGGCCTGGTGACTATACCTAGAGGTAACTCGGAAGAAAGGCGTGGTGATGGTACCCAGGGTAACTCCCAAGGAAAGCCTGGTGACTGTACACAGAGGTACCTGGGAAGGAAGGCCTGGTGACTGTACCCAGAGTTAGCTCGGAAGAAATGCCTGGTGACTCTAAACAGAGGTACCTCGGAAAGAAGCCCTGGTGAATGTAACCAGAGGTACCTCGAAAGGAATGCCTGGTGACTGTACCCAGAGGTACCTCAGAAGAAAGACCTAGTGACTGTTCGCACAGGTACATCAGAAGGAAGGCCTGGTGATTGTACCCAGATGTACCTCAGAAGGAAGGCCTTTGACTGTACCCAGAGGTACCGCTGAAGAAAGCCCTGGTGACTGTACCCATAGGTACCTCAGAAGGAACGACTGGAGACTGTAACCAGAGGTACCTCGTAAGAACAGCATGGTGAGTATACCCAGAGGTACCTCGGAAACAAGTCCTGATGACTGTACCCAGAGGTACCTCGGAAGGAAGGCCTGGTGACTGTACCCATAGGTACCTTGGAAGGAACCACTGGAGACTGTAACCAGAGGTACCTCGTAAGAACGGCCTGGTGAGTTTACCCAGAGGTACCTCGGAAAAAAGTCGTAATGACTGTACCCGGAGGTACTTCGGAGGGAGACCTGGAGACTGTACCCAGAGGTACCTCGGAAGAAAGGCCTGGTGACTGTACCCAGAGATAAATCTGAAGGAAGGCCTGGTGACTGTACTCAGAGGTACCTCGTAAGAAAGGCCTGGTGACTATACCCAGGGGGACCTCGGAAGAAAGGCCTGGTGACTACCCAGAGGGAACTGAGAAAGAAGGCCGGATGACTGTACCCAGAGGTACCTCAGAAGGAAGGCCTTTGACTGTACCCAGAGGTACCTCTGAAGGAAGGTCTGGTGAGTGTACCCAGAGGTACCTCGGAGAGAAGGCCTGGTGACTGTACCCAGAGGTACCTCCGAAGGAAGGCCTTTGACTGTACCCAGAGGTACCCCTGAAGGAAGGCCTGGTGACTGTACCCATAGGTACCTCAGAAGGAACAACTGGAGACTGTAACCAGAGGTACCTCGTAAGAACAGCATGGTGAGTGTACCCAGAGATACTTCGGAAACAAGTCCTAATGACTGTACCCAGAGGTACCTCGGAAGGAAGGCCTGGAGATTGTACCCAGACGTACCTCGGAAGAAAGGCGTGGTGACTGTACTCAGAGGTACCTCCGAAGAAGGCCTGGGGACTTTACCCAGAGGTACCTCAGAAGAAAGGCCTTTGAGTGTACCCAGAGGTACCTCTTAAGGAAGACCTGGTGACTGTACCCAAAGGTACCTCAGAAGGAAAGACTGGAGACTGTACCCAGAGGTACCTCGTAAGAACGACCTGGTGAGTGTACCCAGACGTACCTCGGAAAGAAGTCCTGGTGACTGTACTGAGATGTACCTCAGAAGGAAGGCCTGAAGACTTTACTCAGAGATACCGCAGAAGGAAGGTCTGGTGACGGTACCCAGAGGTACCTCAGAAAGAAGGCCGGGTAACTCTACTCAGAGGTACCTCAAAAGGAAGGCCGGTGACTGTACCCAGAGGGACCTCGGCAGAAAGGCCTGGTGACTGTACCCAGAGGGAACTGAGAAAGAAGGCCGTGTGACTGTACCCAGAGGTACCTCAGAAGGAAGGCCTTTGACTGTACCCATAGGTACCTCAGAAGGAACGACTGGAGACTGTAAGCAGAGGTACCTCGTAAGAACGGCCTGGTGAGTGTACCCAGAGATACCTCAGAAACAAGTCCTGATGACTGTACCCAGAGGTACCTCGGAAGGAAGGCCTGGAGGCTGTACCCAGAGGTACCTCAGAGAAAACCCTGGTGACTGTGCCCAGAGGGTCCACAGAAAGAAGGCCAGGTGACTGTACCCAGAGTTACCTCGGAAGAAATGCCTGGTGACTCTAAACAGAGGTACCTCGGAAAGAAGCCCTGGTGAATGTACCCAGAGCTACCTCGAAAGGAATGCCTGGTGACTGTACTCAGAGGTACCTCAGAAGAAAGACCTAGTGACTGTTCGCACAGGTACCTCAGAAGGAAGGCCTGGTGATTGTACCCAGATGTACCTCAGGAGGAAGGCCTTTGACTGTACCCAGAGGTACCTCTGAAGGAAGGCCTGGTGACTGTACCCATAGTTACCTCAGAAGGAACGACTGGAGACTGTAACCAGAGGTACCTCGTAAGAACGGCATGGTGAGTATACCCAGAGGTACCTCGGAAACAAGTCCTGATGACTGTACCCAGAGGTACCTCGGAAGGAATGCCTGGTGACTGTACTCAGAGGCACCTCGGAATGAAGGCCTGGGGATTTTACTCAGAGATACCTCAGAAGGAAGGCCTGGTGGCTATACCCAGAGGTGCCTCGGAAGGAAGGCCTGGTGACTGTACCCAGAGCTAACTCGAAAGGAAGGCCTGGTGACTATACCCAGAGTTAACTCAGAAGGAAGGCCTGGTGACTGTATCCGGAGGGACCTCAGATAGAAGGCCAGGTGACTGTACCCGGAGGTACCTCCGAAGGAAGGCCGGGGGCTGTACACAGAGGTACCTCTGAAGGAAGGCCTGGTGACTGTACCCATAGGTACCTGAGAAGGAAAGAATGGTGACTGTACCCAGAGGTACCTCGTTAGAAAGGACGGTGAGTGTACCCAGAGGTGACTCGGAAAGAAGGCATGGTAACGGTATCCAGGGGTACCTCGGAAGAAAGTCCTGGTGACTGTACCCAAAGGTACCTGGGAAGAAAGCCTGGTGACTGTACTCAGAGGGACCTCGGCAGGAAGGCCTGGTGGCTGTACAGAGAAGGACCTCAAAAGGAAGGCCTGGTGACTGTACCCAGGCGTGCCTCGGACAAAAGGCCAGGTGACTGTACTCAGAGGTACCACAGAAGGAAGGCCTGGTGACTGTACCCAGAGATGCCTCGGAAGGAAGGCTTGGTGCCTGTACCCAGAGGTACCACGGAAGGAAGGCCTGGTGACTGCACCCAGAGTTACCTTGTAAGAAATGCCTGGTGATTGTACCCAGAGATGCCTCGGAAGGAAGGCCTGTTGACTGTACCCCGAAGTACGTCAGAAGGAAGGCCTGGTGGCTGTACCGAATCGTACCTCGGAATTAAGGATTAGTGACCCTACCCAGAGGCACCTGGGAAGGAAAGCCTGGTACGGTACACAGAGGTACCTCGGAAGAAGGCCTGGAGACTGTACCCAGAGGTACCTCACAAGGAAGGCCTTTGACTGTACCCAGAGCTACCCATGAAGGAAGGCCTGGTGACTGTACCCATAGGTACCTCAGAAGGAACGACTGGAGACTGTAACCAGAGGTACCTCGTAAGTACGGCCTGGTGAGTTTACCCAGAGGTACCTCGGAAAAAAGTCCTAATGACTGTACCCAGAGGTACTTCGGAAGGAAGGCCTGGAGACTGTACCCAGAGGTACCTCGGAAGAAAGGCCTGGTGACTGTACCAAGAGGTACATCAGAAGGAAGGCCTGGTGACTGTACCCAGAGGTACCTTGTAAGAAATGCCTGGTGAGTGTACCCAGAGGTACCTCTGAAGGAAGGCCTGGTGACTGTACCCAGAGGTACCTCAGAAGGAAGGCCTTTGACTGTACCCAGAGGTACCCCTGAAGGAAGGCCTGGTGACTTGACCCATAGGTACCTCAGAAGGAACAACTGGAGACTGTAACCAGAGGTACCTCCTAAGAACGGCCTGGTGAGTGTACCCAAAGGTACCTCGGAAAAAAGGCCTGATGACTGTACCCAGAGGTACCTCTGAAGCTAGGCCTGGTGACTGTACCCAGAGGTACCTCGGAGAGAAGGCCTGGTGACTGTATCCAGAGGTACCTCAGAAGGAAGGCCTTTGACTGTACCCAGAGGTACCCCTGAAGGAAGGCCTGGTGACTGCACCCATAGGTACCTTAGAAGGAACAACTGGAGACTGTAACCGGAAGTACCTCCTAAGGACGGCCTGGTGAGTGTACCCAGAGGTACCTCGAAAGGAAGACCTGCAGATTGTACCCAGACGTACCTCGGAAGAAAGGCGTGGTGACTGTACTCAGAGGTACCTCCGAAGGAAGGTCTGGGGACTTCACCCAGAGGTACCTCAGAAGGAAGGCCTTTGAGTGTACCCAGAGGTACCTCTTAAGGAAGTCCTGGTGACTGTACCCAAAGGTACCTCAGAAGGAAAGACTGGAGACTGTACCCAGAGGTACCTCGTAAGAACGACCTGGTGAGTGTACCCAGACGTACCTCGGAAAGAAGTCCTGGTGACTGTACTCAGATGTACCTGAGAAGGAAGGCCTGGGGACTTTACTGAGAGATACCGCAGAAGGAAGGCCTGGTGACTGTACCCAGAGGTACCTCCGAAAGAAGGCCGGGTAACTCTACTCAGAGGTACCTCAAAAGGAAGGCCGGTGACTGTACCCAGAGGGACCTCAGAAGGAAGGCCTTTGACTGTACCCATAGATACCTCAGAAGGAACGACTGGAGACTGCAAGCAGAGGTACCTCGTAAGAACGGCCTGGTGAGTGTACCCAGAGATACCTCGGAAACAAGTCCTAATGACTGTACCCAGAGGTACCTCGGAAGGAAGGCCTGGAGATTGTACCCAGACGTACCTCGGAAGAAAGGCGTGGTGACTGTACTCAGAGGTACCTCCGAAGAAGGCCTGGGGACTTTACCCAGAGGTACCTCAGAAGAAAGGCCTTTGAGTGTACCCAGAGGTACCTCTTAAGGAAGACCTGGTGACTGTACCCAAAGGTACCTCAGAAGGAAAGACTGGAGACTGTACCCAGAGGTACCTCGTAAGAACGGCCTGGTGAGTGTACCCAGACGTACCTCGGAAAGAAGTCCTGGTGACTGTACTCAGATGTACCTCAGAAGGAAGGCCTGAAGACTTTACTCAGAGATACCGCAGAAGGAAGGTCTGGTGACGGTACCCAGAGGCACCTCAGAAAGAAGGCCGGGTAACTCTACTCAGAGGTACCTCAAAAGGAAGGCCGGTGACTGTACCCAGAGGGACCTCGGCAGAAAGGCCTGGTGACTGTACCCAGAGGGAACTGAGAAAGAAGGCCGTGTGACTGTACCCAGAGGTACCTCAGAAGGAAGGCCTTTGACTGTACCCATAGGTACCTCAGAAGGAACGACTGGAGACTGTAAGCAGAGGTACCTCGTAAGAACGGCCTGGTGAGTGTACCCAGAGATACCTCAGAAACAAGTCCTGATGACTGTACCGAGAGGTACCTCGGAAGGAAGGCCCGGAGGCTGTACCCAGAGGTACCTCAGAGAAAAACCTGGTGACTGTGCCCAGAGGGTCCACAGAAAGAAGGCCAGGTGACTGTACCCAGAGTTACCTCGGAAGAAATGCCTGGTGACTCTAAACAGAGGTACCTCGGGAGGAATCCCTGGTGACTGTACCCAGAGGTACCTCAGAAGGAAGGCCTGGTGATTGTTCCTAGAGATACCTCCGAAAGGAAGGCCTGGTGACTGTACACAGAAGTACCTCGGAAGAAAGGCCTGGTGACTGTACCCAGAGCTAACTCAGAAGAAAGACCTCGTGACTGTACCCAGAGGTACCTAAGAAGGAAGGCCTGGTGATTGTACCTAGAGGTACCTCGGAAGGAAGGCCTGGTGACTGTACCCAGAGGGACCTCAGAAATAAGCCCGGGTGCTGTACCCAGAGGTACCTCAGAAGGAAGGCCGTTGACTGTACCCAGAGGGACCTCGGAAGAAAGGCCTGCTGACTGTACCCAGAGGGAACTGAGAAAGAAGGCAGAGTGACTGTACCCAGAGGGACCTCAGAAGGAAGGCCTTTGACTGTACCCAGAGGTACCCCTGAAGGAACGCCTGGTGATTGTACCCATAGGTACCTCAGAAGGAACGACTGGAGACTGTAACCAGAGGTACCTCTTAAGAACGGCCTGGTGAGTGTACCCAGAGGTACCTCGGAAACTAGTCCTGATGACTGTACCCACAGGTACTTCGGAAGGAAGGCCTGGAGACTGTACCCAGACGTACCTCGGAAGAAAGGCCTGGTGACTGTAGTCAGAGGTACCTCGGAAGGAAGGCCTGGTGACTGTACCCAGGGGTACCTCGGAAAGAAGTCCTGGTGACTGTACTCAGAGGTACCTCGGAAGGAAGGCCTGGGGACTTTACTCAGAGATACCGCAGAAGGAAGGCCTGGTGACTGTACGAAGAGGTACCTCAGAAAGAAGGCCGGGTAACTCTACTCAGAGGTACCTCAGAAGGAAGGCCGGTGACTGTACCTAGAGGGACCTCGGCAGAAAGGCCTGGTGACTGTACCCAGAGGGAACTGAGAAAGAAGGCCGTGTGACTGTACCCAGAGGTACCTCAGAAGGAAGGCCGGTGACTGTACCCAGAGGTACCTCGGAAGGAAGGCCTGGTGACTATACCTAGAGGTAACTCGGAAGAAAGGCGTGGTGATGGTACCCAGGGTAACTCCCAAGGAAAGCCTGGTGACTGTACACAGAGGTACCTGGGAAGGAAGGCGTGGTGACTGTACCCAGAGTTATCTCCGAAGAAATGCCTGGTGACTCTAAACAGAGGTACCTCGGAAAGAAGCCCTGGTGAATGTACCCAGAGCTACCTCGAAAGGAATGCCTGGTGACTGTACCCAGAGGTACCTCAGAAGAAAGACCTAGTGACTGTTCGCACAGGTACCTCAGAAGGAAGGCCTGTTGATTGTACCCAGATGTACCTCAGGAGGAAGGCATTTGACTGTACCCAGAGGTACCTCTGAAGGAAGGCCTGGTGACTGTACCCATAGTTACCTCAGAAGGAACGACTGGAGACTGTAACCAGAGGTACCTCGTAAGAACGGCATGGTGAGTATACCCAGAGGTACCTCGGAAACAAGTCCTGATGACTGTACCCAGAGGTACCTCGGAAGGAATGCCTGGTGACTGTACTCAGAGGCACCTCGGAATGAAGGCCTGGGGATTTTACTCAGAGATACCTCAGAAGGAAGGCCTGGTGGCTATACCCAGAGGTGCCTCGGAAGGAAGGCCTGGTGACTGTACCCAGAGCTAACTCGAAAGGAAGGCCTGGTGACTATACCCAGAGTTAACTCAGAAGGAAGGCCTGGTGACTGTACCCGGAGGGACCTCAGATAGAAGGCCAGGTGACTGTACCCGGAGGTACCTCAGAAGGAAGGCCGGGGGCTGTACACAGAGGTACCTCTGAAGGAAGGCCTGGTGACTGTACCCATAGGTACCTGAGAAGGAAAGAATGGTGACTGTACCCAGAGGTACCTCGTTAGAAAGGACGGTGAGTGTACCCAGAGGTTACTCGGAAAGAAGGCATGGTAACTGTATCCAGGGGTACCTCGGAAGAAAGGCCTGGTGACTGTACCCAAAGGTACCTGGGAAGAAAGCCTGGTGACTGTACCCAGAGGGACCTCGGCAGGAAGGCCTGGTGGCTGTACAGAGAAGGACCTCAAAAGGAAGGCCTGGTGACTGTACCCAGGCGTGCCTCGGACAAAAGGCCAGGTGACTGTACTCAGAGGTACCACAGAAGGAAGGCCTGGTCACTGTACCCAGAGGTACCTCGGAAGGCAGGCCTGGTGACTGTACCCAGAGATGCCTCGGAAGGAAGGCTTGGTGCCTGTACCCAGAGGTACCACGGAAGGAAGGCCTGGTGACTGCACACAGAGTTACCTTGTAAGAAATGCCTGGTGATTGTACCCAGAGATGCCTCGGAAGGAAGGCCTGTTGACTGTACCCCGAAGTACGTCAGAAGGAAGGCCTGGTGGCTGTACCGAATCGTACCTCGGAATTAAGGATTAGTGACCCTACCCAGAGGCACCTGGGAAGTAAAGCCTGGTACGGTACACAGAGGTACCTCGGAAGAAGGCCTGGAGACTGTACCCAGAGGTACCTCACAAGGAAGGCCTTTGACTGTACCCAGAGCTACCCATGAAGGAAGGCCTGGTGACTGTACCCATAGGTACCTCAGAAGGAACGACTGGAGACTGTAACCAGAGGTACCTCGTAAGTACGGCCTGGTGAGTTTACCCAGAGGTACCTCGGAAAAAAGTCCTAATGACTGTACCCACAGGTACTTCGGAAGGAAGGCCTGGAGACTGTACCCAGAGGTACCTCGGAAGAAAGGCCTGGTGACTGTACCAAGAGGTACATCAGAAGGAAGGCCTGGTGACTGTACCTACAGGAACGTCGGAAGGAAGGCCTGTTGACTGTACCCAGAGTTAACTCAGAAGGAAGGCCTGGTGACTGTACCCAGATGTACCTTGTAAGAAATGCCTGGTGAGTGTACCCAGAGGTACCTCTGAAGGAAGGCCTGGTGACTGTACCCAGAGGTACCTCAGAAGGAAGGCCTTTGACTGTACCCAGAGGTACCCCTGAAGGAGGCCTGGTGACTTGACCCATAGGTACCTCAGAAGGAACAACTGGAGACTGTAACCAGAGGTACCTCCTAAGAACGGCCTGGTGAGTGTACCCAAAGGTACCTCGGAAACAAGGCCTGATGACTGTACCCAGAGGTACCTCGGAAGGAAGGCCTGGAGATTGTACCCAGACGTACCTCGGAAGAAAGGCGTGGTGACTGTACTCAGAGGTACCTCCGAAGAAGGCCTCGGGACTTACCCAGAGGTACCTCAGAAGGAAGGATTTGAGTGTACCCAGAGGTACCTCTGAAGGAAGGCCTGGTGACTGTACCCAAAGGTACCTCAGAAGGAAAGACTGGAGACTGTACCCAGATTTACCTCGTAAGAACGACCTGGTGAGTGTACCCAGACGTACCTCGGAAAGAAGTCCTGGTGACTGTACTCAGAGGTACCTCGGAAGGAAGGCCTGGGGACTTTACTCAGAGATACCGCAGAAGGAAGGCCTGGTGACTGTACCCAGAGGTACCTCAGAAGGAAGGCCTTTGACTGTACCCAGAGGTACCTCTGAAGGAAGGCCTGGTGACTGTACCCAGAGAGACCCCGGAGAGAAGGCCTTTGACTGTACCCAGAGGTACCTCAGAAGGAAGGCCTTTGACTCCACCCAGAGGTACCCCTGAAGGAAGGCCTGGTGACTGTACCCATAGGTACCTCAGAAGGAACAACTGGAGACTGTAACCAGAGGTACCTCCTAAGAACGACCTGGTGAGTGTACCCAGACGTACCTCGGAAAGAAGTCCTGGTGACTGTACTCAGAGGTACCTCGGAAGGAAGGCCTGGGGACTTTACTCAGAGATACCGCAGAAGGAAGGCCTGGTGACTGTACCCAGAGGTACCTCAGAAAGAAGGCCGGGTAACTCTACTCAGAGATACCTCAGAAGGAAGGCCGGTGACTGTACCTAGAGGGACCTCGGCAGAAAGGCCTGGTGACTGTACCCAGAGGGAACTGAGAAAGAAAGCCGTGTGACTGTACCCAGAGGTACCTCGGAAGGAAGGCCTGGTGACTATACCTAGAGGTAACTCGGAAGAAAGGCGTCGTGATGGTACCCAGGGTAACTCCCAAGGAAAGCCTGGTGACTGTACACAGAGGTACCTGGGAAGGAAGGCGTGGTGACTGTACCCAGAGTTATCTCCGAAGAAATGCCTGGTGACTCTAAACAGAGGTACCTCGGAAAGAAGCCCAGGTGAATGTACCCAGAGCTACCTCGAAAGGAATGCCTGGTGACTGTACCCAGAGGTACCTCAGAAGAAAGACCTAGTGACTGTTCGCACAGGTACCTCAGAAGGAAGGCCTGGTGATTGTACCCAGATGTACCTCAGAAGGAAGGCCTTTGACTGTACCCAGAGGTACCTCTGAAGGAAGGCCTGGTGACTGTACCCATAGGTACCTCAGAAGGAACGACGGGAGACTGTAACCAGAGGTACCTCGTAAGAACAGCATGGTGAGTATACCCAGAGGTACCTCGGAAACAAGTCCTGATGACTGTACCCAGAGGTACCTCGGAAGGAAGGCCTGGTGACTGTACCCAGACGTACCTCGGAAGAAAGGCGTGGTGACTGTACTCAGAGGCACCTCGGAATGAAGGCCTGGGGATTTTACCCAGAGATACCTCAGAAGGAAGGCCTGGTGGCTATACCCAGAGGTGCCTCGGAAGGAAGGCCTGGTGACTGTACCCATAGGTACCTTGGAAGGAACCACTGGAGACTGTAACCAGAGGTACCTCGTAAGAACGGCCTGGTGAGTTTACCCAGAGGTACCTCGGAAAAAAGTCGTAATGACTGTACCCGGAGGTACTTCGGAAGGAAGGCCTGGAGACTGTACCCAGAGGTACCTCGTAAGAAAGGCCTGGTGACTATACCCAGGGGGACCTCGGAAGAAAGGCCTGGTGACTACCCAGAGGGAACTGAGAAAGAAGGCCGGATGACTGTACCCAGAGGTACCTCAGAAGGAAGGCCTTTCACTGTACCCAGAGGTACCTCTGAAGGAAGGCCTGGTGACTGTACCCAGAGGTACCTCAGAAGGAAGGCCTTTGACTGTACCCAGAGCTACCCATGAAGGAAGGCCTGGTGACTGTACCCATAGGTACCTCAGAAGGAACGACTGGAGACTGTAACCAGAGGTACCTCGTAAGTACGGCCTGGTTAGTTTACCCAGAGGTACCTCGGAAAAAAGTCCTAATCTCTGTACCCAGAGGTACTTCGGAAGGAAAGCCTGGAGACTGTACCCAGAGGTACCTCGGAAGAAAGGCCTGGTGACTGTACCAAGAGGTACATCAGAAGGAAGGCCTGGTGACTGTACCCACAGGAACGTCGGAAGGAAGGCCTGTTGACTGTACCCAGAGGTACCTCAGAACGAAGACCCGTACATGTACCCAGAGGTACCTCGGAGAAAGCCCTGGTGACTGTACCCAGAGGGACCTCAGAAAGAAGGCCTGGTGACTGTACCCGGAGGTACCTCAGAAGGACGGCCTGTTGACTGTGCCCAGAGGTACCTCAGAGGGAAGACCTGGTGACTGTACACAGAGGTTCCTCGGAATGAAGGCCTGGTGAGTGTACCCAGAGATACGTCAGGACGGCCTGTTAACTGTGCCCAGAGGTACCTCGGAAGGAAGACCTGGTGACTGTACCCAGAGGTTCCTCGGAATGAAGGCCTGGTGAGTGTACCCAGAGATACCTCGGAAGGAATGCCTGGTGACTACCCAGACGTACCTCGGAAGGAAGGCCTGTTGACTGTTCCAGAGTTAGCTCGGAGGAAAGGCCTGGTAACTGTACCCAGAGGCAGCTCGTAAGAACGGCCTGGGGACTGCACCCAGAGGGACCTCAGAAATAAGCCCGGGTGAGTGTACCCAGAGGTACCTCAGAAGGAAAGCCGGTGACTGTACCCAGAGTTACCTCGTAAGAAAGACCTGGTGACTCTTCCCAGAGGGACCTCGGTAGAAATGCCTGGTGACTGTACCCAGAGGTACCTCGGAAGAAAGGCCTGGTGACTGTACCCAGAGATAAGTCAGAAGGAAGGCCTGGTGACTGTACCCAGAGGTACCTCGTAAGAAAGGCCTGGTGACTGTGCCCAGGGGGACCTCGGAAGAAAGGCCTGGTGACTGTACCCAGAGGGAACTGAGAAAGAAGGCCGGATGACTGTACGCAGAGGTACCTCGGAAGGAAGGCCTTTGACTGTACCCAGAGGTACCTCTGAAGGAAGGCCTGGTGACTGTACCCAGAGGTACCTCGGAGAGAAGGCCTGGTGACTGTACCCAGAGGTACCTCAGAAGGAAGGCCTTTGACTGTACCCAGAGGTACCCCTGAAGGAAGGCCTGGTGACTGTACACATAGCTACCTCAGAAGGAACAATAGGAGACTGTAACCAGAGGTACCTCCTAAGAACGGCCTGGTGAGTGTACCCAGAGGTACCTCGGAAGAAAGGCCTGGTGACTGTACCCAGAGATAAATCAGAAGGAAGTCCTGATGACTGTACCCAGAGGTACCTCGGAAGGAAGGCCTGGAGATTGTACCCAGACGTAGCTCGGAAGAAAGGCGTGGTGACTGTACTCAGAGGTACCTCCGAAGAAGGCCTCGGGACTTACCCAGAGGTACCTCAGTAGGAAGCCTTTGAGTGTACCCAGAGGTACCTCTGAAGGAAGGCCTGGTGACTGTACCCAATGGTACCTCAGAAGGAAAGACTGGAGACTGTACCCAGAGGTACCTCGTAAGAACGACCTGGTGAGTGTACCCAGACGTACCTCGGAAAGAAGTCCTGGTGACTGTACTCAGAGGTACCTCGGAAGGAAGGCCTGGGGACTTTACTCAGAGATACCGCAGAAGGAAGGCCTGGTGACTGTACGAAGAGGTACCTCAGAAAGAAGGCCGGGTAACTCTACTCAGAGGTACCTCAGAAGGAAGGCCGGTGACTGTACCCAGAGGTACCTCGGAAGGAAGGCCTGGTGACTATACCTAGAGGTAACTCGGAAGAAAGGCGTGGTGATGGTACCCAGGGTAACTCCCAAGGAAAGCCTGGTGACTGTACACAGAGGTACCTCGGAAGGAAGGCCTGGTGACTATACCTAGAGGTAACTCGGAAGAAAGGCGTGGTGATGGTACCCAGGGTAACTCCCAAGGAAAGCCTGGTGACTGTACACAGAGGTAACTGGGAAGGAAGGCCTGGTGACTGTACCCAGAGTTATCTCCGAAGAAATGCCTGGTGACTCTAAACAGAGGTACCTCGGAAAGAAGCCCTGGTGAATGTACCCAGAGCTACCTCGAAAGGAATGCCTGGTGACTGTACCCAGAGGTACCTCAGAAGAAAGACCTAGTGACTGTTCGCACAGGTACCTCAGAAGGAAGGCCTGTTGATTGTACCCAGATGTACCTCAGAAGGAAGGCCTTTGACTGTACCCAGAGGTACCTGTGAAGGAAGGCCTGGTGACTGTACCCATAGGTACCTCAGAAGGAACGACTGGAGACTGTAACCAGAGGTACCTCGTAAGAACAGCATGGTGAGTATACCCAGAGGTACCTCGGAAACAAGTCCTGATGACTGTACCCAGAGGTACCTCGGAAGAAAGGCCTGGTGACTGTACCAAGAGGTACATCAGAAGGAAGGCCTGGTGACTGTACCTACAGGAACGTCGGAAGGAAGGCCTGTTGACTGTACCCAGAGTTAACTCAGAAGGAAGGCCTGGTGACTGTACCCAGATGTACCTTGTAAGAAATGCCTGGTGAGTGTACCCAGAGGTACCTCGGAAGAAAGGCCTGGTGACTGTACCCAGAGGTACCTCAGAAGGAAGGCCTTTGACTGTACCCAGAGGTACCCCTGAAGGAGGCCTGGTGACTTGACCCATAGGTACCTCAGAAGGAACAACTGGAGACTGTAACCAGAGGTACCTCCTAAGAACGGCCTGGTGAGTGTACCCAAAGGTACCTCGGAAACAAGGCCTGATGACTGTACCCAGAGGTACCTCGGAAGGAAGGCCTGGAGATTGTACCCAGACGTACCTCGGAAGAAAGGCGTGGTGACTGTACTCAGAGGTACCTCCGAAGAAGGCCTCGGGACTTACCCAGAGGTACCTCAGAAGGAAGGATTTGAGTGTACCCAGAGGTACCTCTGAAGGAAGGCCTGGTGACTGTACCCAAAGGTACCTCAGAAGGAAAGACTGGAGACTGTACCCAGATTTACCTCGTAAGAACGACCTGGTGAGTGTACCCAGACGTACCTCGGAAAGAAGTCCTGGTGACTGTACTCAGAGGTACCTCGGAAGGAAGGCCTGGGGACTTTACTCAGAGATACCGCAGAAGGAAGGCCTGGTGACTGTACGAAGAGGTACCTCAGAAAGAAGGCCGGGTAACTCTACTCAGAGGTACCTCAGAAGGAAGGCCGGTGACTGTACCTAGAGGGACCTCGGCAGAAAGGCCTGGTGACTGTACCCAGAGGGAACTGAGAAAGAAAGCCGTGTGACTGTACCCAGAGGTACCTCGGAAGGAAGGCCTGGTGACTATACCTAGAGGTAACTCGGAAGAAAGGCGTCGTGATGGTACCCAGGGTAACTCCCAAGGAAAGCCTGGTGACTGTACACAGAGGTACCTGGGAAGGAAGGCGTGGTGACTGTACCCAGAGTTATCTCCGAAGAAATGCCTGGTGACTCTAAACAGAGGTACCTCGGAAAGAAGCCCAGGTGAATGTACCCAGAGCTACCTCGAAAGGAATGCCTGGTGACTGTACCCAGAGGTACCTCAGAAGAAAGACCTAGTGACTGTTCGCACAGGTACCTCAGAAGGAAGGCCTGGTGATTGTACCCAGATGTACCTCAGAAGGAAGGCCTTTGACTGTACCCAGAGGTACCTCTGAAGGAAGGCCTGGTGACTGTACCCATAGGTACCTCAGAAGGAACGACGGGAGACTGTAACCAGAGGTACCTCGTAAGAACAGCATGGTGAGTATACCCAGAGGTACCTCGGAAACAAGTCCTGATGACTGTACCCAGAGGTACCTCGGAAGGAAGGCCTGGTGACTGTACCCAGACGTACCTCGGAAGAAAGGCGTGGTGACTGTACTCAGAGGCACCTCGGAATGAAGGCCTGGGGATTTTACCCAGAGATACCTCAGAAGGAAGGCCTGGTGGCTATACCCAGAGGTGCCTCGGAAGGAAGGCCTGGTGACTGTACCCATAGGTACCTTGGAAGGAACCACTGGAGACTGTAACCAGAGGTACCTCGTAAGAACGGCCTGGTGAGTTTACCCAGAGGTACCTCGGAAAAAAGTCGTAATGACTGTACCCGGAGGTACTTCGGAAGGAAGGCCTGGAGACTGTACCCAGAGGTACCTCGTAAGAAAGGCCTGGTGACTATACCCAGGGGGACCTCGGAAGAAAGGCCTGGTGACTACCCAGAGGGAACTGAGAAAGAAGGCCGGATGACTGTACCCAGAGGTACCTCAGAAGGAAGGCCTTTCACTGTACCCAGAGGTACCTCTGAAGGAAGGCCTGGTGACTGTACCCAGAGGTACCTCAGAAGGAAGGCCTTTGACTGTACCCAGAGCTACCCATGAAGGAAGGCCTGGTGACTGTACCCATAGGTACCTCAGAAGGAACGACTGGAGACTGTAACCAGAGGTACCTCGTAAGTACGGCCTGGTTAGTTTACCCAGAGGTACCTCGGAAAAAAGTCCTAATCTCTGTACCCAGAGGTACTTCGGGAGGAAAGCCTGCAGACTGTACCCAGAGGTACCTCGGAAGAAAGGCCTGGTGACTGTACCAAGAGGTACATCAGAAGGAAGGCCTGGTGACTGTATCCACAGGAACGTCGGAAGGAAGGCCTGTTGACTGTACCCAGAGGTACCTCAGAACGAAGACCCGTACATGTACCCAGAGGTACCTCGGAGAAAGCCCTGGTGACTGTACCCAGAGGGACCTCAGAAAGAAGGCCTGGTGACTGTACCCGGAGGTACCTCAGAAGGACGGCCTCTTGACTGTGCCCAGAGGTACCTCAGAGGGAAGACCTGGTGACTGTACACAGAGGTTCCTCGGAATGAAGGCCTGGTGAGTGTACCCAGAGATACCTCGGAAGGAATGCCTGGTGACTACCCAGACGTACCTCGGAAGGAAGGCCTGTTGACTGTTCCAGAGTTAGCTCGGAGGAAAGGCCTGGTAACTGTACCCAGAGGCAGCTCGTAAGAACGGCCTGGGGACTGCACCCAGAGGGACCTCAGAAATAAGCCCGGGTGAGTGTACCCAGAGGTACCTCAGAAGGAAAGCCGGTGACTGTACCCAGAGTTACCTCGTAAGAAAGACCTGGTGACTCTTCCCAGAGGGACCTCGGTAGAAATGCCTGGTGACTGTACCCAGAGGTACCTCGGAAGAAAGGCCTGGTGACTGTACCCAGAGATAAGTCAGAAGGAAGGCCTGGTGACTGTACCCAGAGGTACCTCGTAAGAAAGGCCTGGTGACTGTGCCCAGGGGGACCTCGGAAGAAAGGCCTGGTGACTGTACCCAGAGGGAACTGAGAAAGAAGGCCGGATGACTGTACGCAGAGGTACCTCGGAAGGAAGGCCTTTGACTGTACCCAGAGGTACCTCTGAAGGAAGGCCTGGTGACTGTACCCAGAGGTACCTCGGAGAGAAGGCCTGGTGACTGTACCCAGAGGTACCTCAGAAGGAAGGCCTTTGACTGTACCCAGAGGTACCCCTGAAGGAAGGCCTGGTGACTGTACACATAGCTACCTCAGAAGGAACAATAGGAGACTGTAACCAGAGGTACCTCCTAAGAACGGCCTGGTGAGTGTACCCAGAGGTACCTCGGAAGAAAGGCCTGGTGACTGTACCCAGAGATAAATCAGAAGGAAGTCCTGATGACTGTACCCAGAGGTACCTGGGAAGGAAGGCCTGGAGATTGTACCCAGACGTAGCTCGGAAGAAAGGCGTGGTGACTGTACTCAGAGGTACCTCCGAAGAAGGCCTCGGGACTTACCCAGAGGTACCTCAGTAGGAAGCCTTTGAGTGTACCCAGAGGTACCTCTGAAGGAAGGCCTGGTGACTGTACCCAATGGTACCTCAGAAGGAAAGACTGGAGACTGTACCCAGAGGTACCTCGTAAGAACGACCTGGTGAGTGTACCCAGACGTACCTCGGAAAGAAGTCCTGGTGACTGTACTCAGAGGTACCTCGGAAGGAAGGCCTGGGGACTTTACTCAGAGATACCGCAGAAGGAAGGCCTGGTGACTGTACGAAGAGGTACCTCAGAAAGAAGGCCGGGTAACTCTACTCAGAGGTACCTCAGAAGGAAGGCCGGTGACTGTACCCAGAGGTACCTCGGAAGGAAGGCCTGGTGACTATACCTAGAGGTAACTCGGAAGAAAGGCGTGGTGATGGTACCCAGGGTAACTCCCAAGGAAAGCCTGGTGACTGTACACAGAGGTACCTCGGAAGGAAGGCCTGGTGACTATACCTAGAGGTAACTCGGAAGAAAGGCGTGGTGATGGTACCCAGGGTAACTCCCAAGGAAAGCCTGGTGACTGTACACAGAGGTACCTGGGAAGGAAGGCCTGGTGACTGTACCCAGAGTTATCTCCGAAGAAATGCCTGGTGACTCTAAACAGAGGTACCTCGGAAAGAAGCCCTGGTGAATGTACCCAGAGCTACCTCGAAAGGAATGCCTGGTGACTGTACCCAGAGGTACCTCAGAAGAAAGACCTAGTGACTGTTCGCACAGGTACCTCAGAAGGAAGGCCTGTTGATTGTACCCAGATGTACCTCAGAAGGAAGGCCTTTGACTGTACCCAGAGGTACCTGTGAAGGAAGGCCTGGTGACTGTACCCATAGGTACCTCAGAAGGAACGACTGGAGACTGTAACCAGAGGTACCTCGTAAGAACAGCATGGTGAGTATACCCAGAGGTACCTCGGAAACAAGTCCTGATGACTGTACCCAGAGGTACCTCGGAAGGAAGGCCTGGTGACTGTACCCAGACGTACCTCGGAAGAAAGGCGTGGTGACTGTACTCAGAGGCACCTCGGAATGAAGGCCTGGGGATTTTACCCAGAGATACCTCAGAAGGAAGGCCTGGTGGCTATACCCAGAGGTGCCTCGGAAGGAAGGCCTGGTGACTGCACCCATAGGTACCTTGGAAGGAACGACTGGAGACTGTAACCAGAGGTACCTCGTAAGAACGGCCTGGTGAGTTTACCCAGAGGTACCTCGGAAAAAAGTCGTAATGACTGTACCCGGAGGTACTTCGGAAGGAAGGCCTGGAGACTGTACCCAGAGGTACCTCGGAAGAAAGGCCTGGTGACTGTACCCAGAGATAAATCTGAAGGAAGGCCTGGTGACTGTACTCAGAGGTACCTCGTAAGAAAGGCCTGGTGACTATACCCAGGGGGACCTCGGAAGAAAGGCCTGGTGACTACCCAGAGGGAACTGAGAAAGAAGGCCGGATGACTGTACCCAGAGGTCCCTCAGAAGGAAGGCCTTTCACTGTACCCAGAGGTACCTGTGAAGGAAGGCCTGGTGACTGTACCCAGAGGCACCTCGGAGAGAAGGCCTGGTGACTGTACCCAGAGGTACCTCAGAAGGAAGGCCTTTGACTGTACCCAGAGCTACCCATGAAGGAAGGCCTGGTGACTGTACCCATAGGTACCTCAGAAGGAACGACTGGAGACTGTAACCAGAGGTACCTCGTAAGTACGGCCTGGTTAGTTTACCCCGAGGTACCTCGGAAAAAAGTCCTAATCTCTGTACCCAGAGGTACTTCGGAAGGAAGGCCTGGAGACTGTACCCAGAGGTACCTCGGAAGAAAGGCCTGGTGACTGTACCAAGAGGTACATCAGAAGGAAGGCCTGGTGACTGTACCCACAGGAACGTCGGAAGGAAGGCCTGTTGACTGTACCCAGAGTTAACTCAGAAGGAAGGCCTGGTGACTGTACCCAGAGGTACCTTGTAAGAAATGCCTGGTGAGTGTACCCAGAGATACCTCGGAAGGAAGGCCTGTTGACTGTACCCAGAGGTACCTCAGAACGAAGACCCGTACATGTACCCAGAGGTACCTCGGAGAAAGCCCTGGTGACTGTACCCGAGGGACCTCAGAAAGCAGGCCTGGTGACTGTACCCGCATTTACCTCAGAAGGACGGCCTGTTGACTGTGCCCAGAGGTACCTCAGAGGGAAGACCTGGTGACTGTACACAGAGGTTCCTCGGAATGAAGGCCTGGTGAGTGTACCCAGAGATACGTCAGGACGGCCTGTTGACTGTGCCCAGAGGTACCTCGGAAGGAAGACCTGGTGACTGTACCCAGAGGTTCCTCGGAATGAAGGCCTGGTGAGTGTACCCAGAGATACCTCGGAAGGAATGCCTGGTGACTACCCAGACGTACCTCGGAAGGAAGGCCTGTTGACTGTTCCAGAGTTAGCTCGGAGGAAAGGCCTGGTAACTGTACCCAGAGGCAGCTCGTAAGAACGGCCTGGGGACTGCACCCAGAGGGACCTCAGAAATAAGCCCGGGTGAGTGTACCCAGAGGTACCTCAGAAGGAAAGCCGGTGACTGTACCCAGAGTTACCTCGTAAGAAAGACCTGGTGACTCTTCCCAGAGGGACCTCGGTAGAAATGCCTGGTGACTGTACCCAGAGGTACCTCGGAAGAAAGGCCTGGTGACTGTACCCAGAGATAAATCAGAAGGAAGGCCTGGTGACTGTACCCAGAGTTACCTCGTAAGAAAGGCCTGGTGACTGTGCCCAGGGAGACCTCGGAAGAAAGGCCTGGTGACTGTACCCAGAGGGAACTGAGAAAGAAGGCCGGATGACTGTCCGCAGAGGTACCTCAGAAGGAAGGCCTTTGACTGTACCCAGAGGTACCTCTGAAGGAAGGCCTGGTGACTGTACCCAGAGGTACCTCGGAGAGAAGGCCTGGTGACTGTACCCAGAGGTAAGTCAGAAGGAAGGCCTTTGACTGTACCCAGAGGTACCCCTGAAGGAAGGCCTGGTGACTGTACACATAGCTACCTCAGAAGGAACAATAGGAGACTGTAACCAGAGGTACCTCCTAAGAACGGCCTGGTGAGTGTACCTAGAGGTACCTCGGAAGAAAGGCCTGGTGACTGTACCCAGAGATAAATCAGAAGGAAGTCCTGATGACTGTACCCAGAGGTACCTCGGAAGGAAGGCCTGCAGATTGTACCCAGACGTAGCTCGGAAGAAAGGCGTGGTGACTGTACTCAGAGGTACCTCCGAAGAAGGCCTCGGGACTTACCCAGAGGTACCTCAGTAGGAAAGACTGGAGACTGTACCCAGAGGTACCTCAGAAGGAAGGCCTTTGAGTGTACCCAGAGGTACCTCTGAAGGAAGGCCTGGTGACTGTACCCAAAGGTACCTCAGAAGGAAAGACTGGAGACTGTACCCAGAGGTACCTCGTAAGAACGACCTGGTGAGTGTACCCAGACGTACCTCGGAAAGAAGTCCTGGTGACTGTACTCAGAGGTACCTCGGAAGGAAGGCCTGGGGACTTTACTCAGAGATACCGCAGAAGGAAGGCCTGGTGACTGTACGAAGAGGTACCTCAGAAAGAAGGCCGGGTAACTCTACTCAGAGGTACCTCAGAAGGAAGGCCGGTGACTCTACCTAGAGGGACCTCGGCAGAAAGGCCTGGTGACTGTACCCAGAGGGAACTGAGAAAGAAGGCCGTGTGACTGTACCCAGAGGTACCTCAGAAGGAAGGCCGGTGACTGTACCCAGAGGTACCTCGGAAGGAAGGCCTGGTGACTATACCTAGAGGTAACTCGGAAGAAAGGCGTGGTGATGGTACCCAGGGTAACTCCCAAGGAAAGCCTGGTGACTGTACACAGAGGTACCTGGGAAGGAAGGCGTGGTGACTGTACCCAGAGTTATCTCCGAAGAAATGCCTGGTGACTCTAAACAGAGGTACCTCGGAAAGAAGCCCTGGTGAATGTACCCAGAGCTACCTCGAAAGGAATGCCTGGTGACTGTACCCAGAGGTACCTCAGAAGAAAGACCTAGTGACTGTTCGCACAGGTACCTCAGAAGGAAGGCCTGTTGATTGTACCCAGATGTACCTCAGAAGGAAGGCCTTTGACTGTACCCAGAGGTACCTGTGAAGGAAGGCCTGGTGACTGTACCCATAGGTACCTCAGAAGGAACGACTGGAGACTGTAACCAGAGGTACCTCGTAAGAACAGCATGGTGAGTATACCCAGAGGTACCTCGGAAACAAGTCCTGATGACTGTACGCAGAGGTACCTCGGAAGGAAGGCCTGGTGACTGTACCCAGACGTACCTCGGAAGAAAGGCGTGGTGACTGTACTCAGAGGCACCTCGGAATGAAGGCCTGGGGATTTTACCCAGAGATACCTCAGAAGGAAGGCCTGGTGGCTATACCCAGAGGTGCCTCGGAAGGAAGGCCTGGTGACTGTACCCATAGGTACCTTGGAAGGAACCACTGGAGACTGTAACCAGAGGTACCTCGTAAGAACGGCCTGGTGAGTTTACCCAGAGGTACCTCGGAAAAAAGTCGTAACGACTGTACCCGGAGGTACTTCGGAAGGAAGGCCTGGAGACTGTACCCAGAGGTACCTCGGAAGAAAGGCCTGGTGACTGTACCCAGAGATAAATCTGAAGGAAGGCCTGGTGACTGTACTCAGAGGTACCTCGTAAGAAAGGCCTGGTGACTATACCCAGGGGGACCTCGGAAGAAAGGCCTGGTGACTACCCAGAGGGAACTGAGAAAGAAGGCCGGATGACTGTACCCAGAGGTACCTCAGAAGGAAGGCCTTTCACTGTACCCAGAGGTACCTCTGAAGGAAGGCCTGGTGACTGTACCCAGAGGTACCTCGGAGAGAAGGCCTGGTGACTGTACCCAGAGGTACCTCAGAAGGAAGGCCTTTGACTGTACCCAGAGCTACCCATGAAGGAAGGCCTGGTGACTGTACCCATAGGTACCTCAGAAGGAACGACTGGAGACTGTAACCAGAGGTACCTCGTAAGTACGGCCTGGTTAGTTTACCCAGAGGTACCTCGGAAAAAAGTCCTAATCTCTGTACCCAGAGGTACTTCGGAAGGAAGGCCTGGAGACTGTACCCAGAGGTACCTCAGAAGGAAGGCCTTTGACTGTACCCAGAGGTACCCCTGAAGGAAGGCCTGGTGACTGTAGACATAGCTACCTCAGAAGGAACAATAGGAGACTGTAACCAGAGGTACCTCCTAAGAACGGCCTGGTGAGTGTACCCAGAGGTACCTCGGAAGAAAGGCCTGGTGACTGTACCCAGAGATAAATCAGAAGGAAGTCCTGATGACTGTACCCAGAGGTACCTCGGAAGGAAGGCCTGGAGATTGTACCCAGACGTAGCTCGGAAGAAAGGCGTGGTGACTGTACTCAGAGGTACCTCCGAAGAAGGCCTCGGGACTTACCCAGAGGTACCTCAGTAGGAAGCCTTTGAGTGTACCCAGAGGTACCTCTGAAGGAAGGCCTGGTGACTGTACCCAATGGTACCTCAGAAGGAAAGACTGGAGACTGTACCCAGAGGTACCTCGTAAGAACGACCTGGTGAGTGTACCCAGACGTACCTCGGAAAGAAGTCCTGGTGACTGTACTCAGAGGTACCTCGGAAGGAAGGCCTGGGGACTTTACTCAGAGATACCGCAGAAGGAAGGCCTGGTGACTGTACGAAGAGGTACCTCAGAAAGAAGGCCGGGTAACTCTACTCAGAGGTACCTCAGAAGGAAGGCCGGTGACTCTACCTAGAGGGACCTCGGCAGAAAGGCCTGGTGACTGTACCCAGAGGGAACTGAGAAAGAAGGCCGTGTGACTGTACCCAGAGGTACCTCAGAAGGAAGGCCGGTGACTGTACCCAGAGGTACCTCGGAAGGAAGGCCTGGTGACTATACCTAGAGGTAACTCGGAAGAAAGGCGTGGTGATGGTACCCAGGGTAACTCCCAAGGAAAGCCTGGTGACTGTACACAGAGGTACCTGGGAAGGAAGGCCTGGTGACTGTACCCAGAGTTATCTCCGAAGAAATGCCTGGTGACTCTAAACAGAGGTACCTCGGAAAGAAGCCCTGGTGAATGTACCCAGAGCTACCTCGAAAGGAATGCCTGGTGACTGTACCCAGAGGTACCTCAGAAGAAAGACCTAGTGACTGTTCGCACAGGTACCTCAGAAGGAAGGCCTGGTGATTGTACCCAGATGTACCTCAGAAGGAAGGCCTTTGACTGTACCCAGAGGTACCTGTGAAGGAAGGCCTGGTGACTGTACCCATAGGTACCTCAGAAGGAACGACTGGAGACTGTAACCAGAGGTACCTCGTAAGAACAGCATGGTGAGTATACCCAGAGGTACCTCGGAAACAAGTCCTGATGACTGTACCCAGAGGTACCTCGGAAGGAAGGCCTGGTGACTGTACCCAGACGTACCTCGGAAGAAAGGCGTGGTGACTGTACTCAGAGGCACCTCGGAATGAAGGCCTGGGGATTTTACCCAGAGATACCTCAGAAGGAAGGCCTGGTGGCTATACCCAGAGGTGCCTCGGAAGGAAGGCCTGGTGACTGCACCCATAGGTACCTTGGAAGGAACGACTGGAGACTGTAACCAGAGGTACCTCGTAAGAACGGCCTGGTGAGTTTACCCAGAGGTACCTCGGAAAAAAGTCGTAATGACTGTACCCGGAGGTACTTCGGAAGGAAGGCCTGGAGACTGTACCCAGAGGTACCTCGGAAGAAAGGCCTGGTGACTGTACCCAGAGATAAATCTGAAGGAAGGCCTGGTGACTGTACTCAGAGGTACCTCGTAAGAAAGGCCTGGTGACTATACCCAGGGGGACCTCGGAAGAAAGGCCTGGTGACTACCCAGAGGGAACTGAGAAAGAAGGCCGGATGACTGTACCCAGAGGTCCCTCAGAAGGAAGGCCTTTCACTGTACCCAGAGGTACCTGTGAAGGAAGGCCTGGTGACTGTACCCAGAGGCACCTCGGAGAGAAGGCCTGGTGACTGTACCCAGAGGTACCTCAGAAGGAAGGCCTTTGACTGTACCCAGAGCTACCCATGAAGGAAGGCCTGGTGACTGTACCCATAGGTACCTCAGAAGGAACGACTGGAGACTGTAACCAGAGGTACCTCGTAAGTACGGCCTGGTTAGTTTACCCCGAGGTACCTCGGAAAAAAGTCCTAATCTCTGTACCCAGAGGTACTTCGGAAGGAAGGCCTGGAGACTGTACCCAGAGGTACCTCGGAAGAAAGGCCTGGTGACTGTACCAAGAGGTACATCAGAAGGAAGGCCTGGTGACTGTACCCAAAGGTACCACAGAAGGAAAGAGTGGAGACTGTACCCAGAGGTACCTCGTAAGAACGACCTGGTGAGTGTACCCAGACGTACCTCGGAAAGAAGTCCTGGTGACTGTACTCAGATGTACCTGAGAAGGAAGGCCTGGGGACTTTACTGAGAGATACCGCAGAAGGAAGGCCTGGTGACTGTACCCAGAGGTACCTCCGAAAGAAGGCCGGGTAACTCTACTCAGAGGTACCTCAAAAGGAAGGCCGGTGACTGTACCCAGAGGGACCTCAGAAGGAAGGCCTTTGACTGTACCCATAGATACCTCAGAAGGAACGACTGGAGACTGCAAGCAGAGGTACCTCGTAAGAACGGCCTGGTGAGTGTACCCAGAGATACCTCGGAAACAAGTCCTAATGACTGTACCCAGAGGTACCTCGGAAGGAAGGCCTGGAGATTGTACCCAGACGTACCTCGGAAGAAAGGCGTGGTGACTGTACTCAGAGGTACCTCCGAAGAAGGCCTGGGGACTTTACCCAGAGGTACCTCAGAAGAAAGGCCTTTGAGTGTACCCAGAGGTACCTTTAAGGAAGACCTGGTGACTGTACCCAAAGGTACCTCAGAAGGAAAGACTGGAGACTGTACCCAGAGGTACCTCGTAAGAACGGCCTGGTGAGTGTACCCAGACGTACCTCGGAAAGAAGTCCTGGTGACTGTACTCAGATGTACCTCAGAAGGAAGGCCTGAAGACTTTACTCAGAGATATCGCAGAAGGAAGGTCTGGTGACGGTACCCAGAGGTACCTCAGAAAGAAGGCCGGGTAACTCTATTCAGAGGTACCTCAGAAGGAAGGCCGGTGACTGTACCCAGAGGGACCTTGTAAGAAATGCCTGGTGAGTGTACCCAGAGATACCTCGGAAGGAATGCCTGTTGACTCTACCCAGAGGTACCTCAGAACGAAGACCCGTACATGTACCTAGAGGTACCTCGGAGAAAGCCCTGGTGACTGTACCCAGAGGGACCTCGGAAAGAAGCCCTGGTGACTGTACCCATAGGTACCTCAGAAGGAACGACTGGAGACTGTAACCAGAGGTACCTCCTAAGAAGAGCATGGTGAGTATACCCAGAGGTACCTCGGAAAAAAGTCCTAATGACTGTACCCAGAGGTATCTCGGAAGGAAGGCCTTTGACTGTACCCAGAGGTACCTCAGAAGGAAGGCCTTTGACTGTACCCAGAGGTACCCCTGAAGGAAGGCCTCGTGACTGTACACATAGCTACCTCAGAAGGAACAATAGGAGACTGTAACCAGAGGTACCTCCTAAGAACGGCCTGGTGAGTGTACCCAGAGGTACCTCGGAAGAAAGGCCTGGTGACTGTACCCAGAGATAAATCAGAAGGAAGTCCTGATGACTGTACCCAGAGGTACCTCGGAAGGAAGGCCTGGAGATTGTACCCAGACGTACCTCGCAAGAAAGGCGTGGTGACTGTACTCAGAGGTACCTCCGAAGAAGGCCTGGGGACTTTACCCAGAGGTACCTCAGAAGGAAGGCCTTTGAGTGTACCCAGAGGTACCTCTGAAGGAAGGCCTGGTGACTGTACCCAAAGGTACCTCAGAAGGAAAGACTGGAGACTGTACCCAGAGGTACCTCGTAAGAACGACCTGGTGAGTGTACCCAGACGTACCTCGGAAAGAAGTCCTGGTGACTCTACCCAGAGGTACCTCAGAAGGAAGGCCGTTGACTGTACCCAGAGGTACCTCGGAAGGAAGGCCTGGTGACTATACCTAGAGGTAACTCGGAAGAAAGGCGTGGTGATGGTACCCAGGGTAACTCCCAAGGAAAGCCTGGTGACTGTACACAGAGGTACCTGGGAAGGAAGGCCTGGAGATTGTACCCAGACGTAGCTCGGAAGAAAGGCGTGGTGACTGTACTCAGAGGTACCTCCGAAGAAGGCCTCGGGACTTACCCAGAGGTACCTCAGAAGGAAGGCCTTTGAGTGTACCCAGAGGTACCTCTTAAGGAAGGCCTGGTGACTGTACCCAAAGGTACCTCAGAAGGAAAGACTGGAGACTGTACCCAGAGGTACCTCGTAAGAACGACCTGGTGAGTGTACCCAGACGTACCTCGGAAAGAAGTCCTGGTGACTGTACTCAGAGGTACCTCGGAAGGAAGGCCTGGGGACTTTACTCAGAGATACCGCAGAAGGAAGGCCTGGTGACTGTACGAAGAGGTACCTCAGAAAGAAGGCCGGGTAACTCTACTCAGAGGTACCTCAGAAGGAAGGCCGGTGACTGTACCTAGAGGGACCTCGGCAGAAAGGCCTGGTGACTGTACCCAGAGGGAACTGAGAAAGAAGGCCGTGTGACTGTACCCAGAGGTACCTCAGAAGGAAGGCCGGTGACTGTACCCAGAGGTACCTCGGAAAGAAGGCCTGGTGACTATACCTAGAGGTAACTCGGAAGAAAGGCGTGGTGATGGTACCCAGGGTAACTCCCAAGGAAAGCCTGGTGACTGTACACAGAGGTACCTGGGAAGGAAGGCGTGGTGACTGTACCCAGAGTTATCTCCGAAGAAATGCCTGGTGACTCTAAACAGAGGTACCTCGGAAAGAAGCCCTGGTGAATGTACCCAGAGCTACCTCGAAAGGAATGCCTGGTGACTGTACCCAGAGGTACCTCAGAAGAAAGACCTAGTGACTGTTCGCACAGGTACCTCAGAAGGAAGGCCTGGTGATTGTACCCAGATGTACCTCAGAAGGAAGGCCTTTGACTGTACCCAGAGGTACCTCTGAAGGAAGGCCTGGTGACTGTACCCATAGGTACCTCAGAAGGAACGACTGGAGACTGTAACCAGAGGTACCTCGTAAGAACAGCATGGTGAGTATACCCAGAGGTACCTCGGAAACAAGTCCTGATGACTGTACGCAGAGGTACCTCGGAAGGAAGGCCTGGTGACTGTACACAGACGTACCTCGGAAGAAAGGCGTGGTGACTGTACTCAGAGGCACCTCGGAATGAAGGCCTGGGGATTTTACCCAGAGATACCTCAGAAGGAAGGCCTGGTGGCTATACCCAGAGGTGCCTCGGAAGGAAGGCCTGGTGACTGTACCCATAGGTACCTTGGAAGGAACCACTGGAGACTGTAACCAGAGGTACCTCGTAAGAACGGCCTGGTGAGTTTACCCAGAGGTACCTCGGAAAAAAGTCGTAACGACTGTACCCGGAGGTACTTCGGAAGGAAGGCCTGGAGACTGTACCCAGAGGTACCTCGGAAGAAAGGCCTGGTGACTGTACCCAGAGATAAATCTGAAGGAAGGCCTGGTGACTGTACTCAGAGGTACCTCGTAAGAAAGGCCTGGTGACTATACCCAGGGGGACCTCGGAAGAAAGGCCTGGTGACTACCCAGAGGGAACTGAGAAAGAAGGCCGGATGACTGTACCCAGAGGTACCTCAGAAGGAAGGCCTTTCACTGTACCCAGAGGTACCTCTGAAGGAAGGCCTGGTGACTGTACCCAGAGGTACCTCGGAGAGAAGGCCTGGTGACTGTACCCAGAGGTACCTCAGAAGGAAGGCCTTTGACTGTACCCAGAGCTACCCATGAAGGAAGGCCTGGTGACTGTACCCATAGGTACCTCAGAAGGAACGACTGGAGACTGTAACCAGAGGTACCTCGTAAGTACGGCCTGGTTAGTTTACCCAGAGGTACCTCGGAAAAAAGTCCTAATCTCTGTACCCAGAGGTACTTCGGAAGGAAGGCCTGGAGACTGTACCCAGAGGTACCTCAGAAGGAAGGCCTTTGACTGTACCCAGAGGTACCCCTGAAGGAAGGCCTGGTGACTGTACACATAGCTACCTCAGAAGGAACAATAGGAGACTGTAACCAGAGGTACCTCCTAAGAACGGCCTGGTGAGTGTACCCAGAGGTACCTCGGAAGAAAGGCCTGGTGACTGTACCCAGAGATAAATCAGAAGGAAGTCCTGATGACTGTACCCAGAGGTACCTCGGAAGGAAGGCCTGGAGATTGTACCCAGACGTAGCTCGGAAGAAAGGCGTGGTGACTGTACTCAGAGGTACCTCCGAAGAAGGCCTCGGGACTTACCCAGAGGTACCTCAGTAGGAAGCCTTTGAGTGTACCCAGAGGTACCTCTGAAGGAAGGCCTGGTGACTGTACCCAATGGTACCTCAGAAGGAAAGACTGGAGACTGTACCCAGAGGTACCTCGTAAGAACGACCTGGTGAGTGTACCCAGACGTACCTCGGAAAGAAGTCCTGGTGACTGTACTCAGGGGTACCTCGGAAGGAAGGCCTGGGAACTTTACTCAGAGATACCGCAGAAGGAAGGCCTGGTGACTGTACGAAGAGGTACCTCAGAAAGAAGGCCGGGTAACTCTACTCAGAGGTACCTCAGAAGGAAGGCCGGTGACTCTACCTAGAGGGACCTCGGCAGAAAGGCCTGGTGACTGTACCCAGAGGGAACTGAGAAAGAAGGCCGTGTGACTGTACCCAGAGGTACCTCAGAAGGAAGGCCGGTGACTGTACCCAGAGGTACCTCGGAAGGAAGGCCTGGTGACTATACCTAGAGGTAACTCGGAAGAAAGGCGTGGTGATGGTACCCAGGGTAACTCCCAAGGAAAGCCTGGTGACTGTACACAGAGGTACCTGGGAAGGAAGGCCTGGTGACTGTACCCAGAGTTATCTCCGAAGAAATGCCTGGTGACTCTAAACAGAGGTACCTCGGAAAGAAGCCCTGGTGAATGTACCCAGAGCTACCTCGAAAGGAATGCCTGGTGACTGTACCCAGAGGTACCTCAGAAGAAAGACCTAGTGACTGTTCGCACAGGTACCTCAGAAGGAAGGCCTGGTGATTGTACCCAGATGTACCTCAGAAGGAAGGCCTTTGACTGTACCCAGAGGTACCTGTGAAGGAAGGCCTGGTGACTGTACCCATAGGTACCTCAGAAGGAACGACTGGAGACTGTAACCAGAGGTACCTCGTAAGAACAGCATGGTGAGTATACCCAGAGGTACCTCGGAAACAAGTCCTGATGACTGTACCCAGAGGTACCTCGGAAGGAAGGCCTGGTGACTGTACCCAGACGTACCTCGGAAGAAAGGCGTGGTGACTGTACTCAGAGGCACCTCGGAATGAAGGCCTGGGGATTTTACCCAGAGATACCTCAGAAGGAAGGCCTGGTGGCTATACCCAGAGGTGCCTCGGAAGGAAGGCCTGGTGACTGCACCCATAGGTACCTTGGAAGGAACGACTGGAGACTGTAACCAGAGGTACCTCGTAAGAACGGCCTGGTGAGTTTACCCAGAGGTACCTCGGAAAAAAGTCGTAATGACTGTACCCGGAGGTACTTCGGAAGGAAGGCCTGGAGACTGTACCCAGAGGTACCTCGGAAGAAAGGCCTGGTGACTGTACCCAGAGATAAATCTGAAGGAAGGCCTGGTGACTGTACTCAGAGGTACCTCGTAAGAAAGGCCTGGTGACTATACCCAGGGGGACCTCGGAAGAAAGGCCTGGTGACTACCCAGAGGGAACTGAGAAAGAAGGCCGGATGACTGTACCCAGAGGTCCCTCAGAAGGAAGGCCTTTCACTGTACCCAGAGGTACCTGTGAAGGAAGGCCTGGTGACTGTACCCAGAGGCACCTCGGAGAGAAGGCCTGGTGACTGTACCCAGAGGTACCTCAGAAGGAAGGCCTTTGACTGTACCCAGAGCTACCCATGAAGGAAGGCCTGGTGACTGTACCCATAGGTACCTCAGAAGGAACGACTGGAGACTGTAACCAGAGGTACCTCGTAAGTACGGCCTGGTTAGTTTACCCCGAGGTACCTCGGAAAAAAGTCCTAATCTCTGTACCCAGAGGTACTTCGGAAGGAAGGCCTGGAGACTGTACCCAGAGGTACCTCGGAAGAAAGGCCTGGTGACTGTACCAAGAGGTACATCAGAAGGAAGGCCTGGTGACTGTACCCAAAGGTACCACAGAAGGAAAGAGTGGAGACTGTACCCAGAGGTACCTCGTAAGAACGACCTGGTGAGTGTACCCAGACGTACCTCGGAAAGAAGTCCTGGTGACTGTACTCAGATGTACCTGAGAAGGAAGGCCTGGGGACTTTACTGAGAGATACCGCAGAAGGAAGGCCTGGTGACTGTACGAAGAGGTACCTCCGAAAGAAGGCCGGGTAACTCTACTCAGAGGTACCTCAAAAGGAAGGCCGGTGACTGTACCCAGAGGGACCTCAGAAGGAAGGCCTTTGACTGTACCCATAGATACCTCAGAAGGAACGACTGGAGACTGCAAGCAGAGGTACCTCGTAAGAACGGCCTGGTGAGTGTACCCAGAGATACCTCGGAAACAAGTCCTAATGACTGTACCCAGAGGTACCTCGGAAGGAAGGCCTGGAGATTGTACCCAGACGTACCTCGGAAGAAAGGCGTGGTGACTGTACTCAGAGGTACCTCCGAAGAAGGCCTGGGGACTTTACCCAGAGGTACCTCAGAAGAAAGGCCTTTGAGTGTACCCAGAGGTACCTTTAAGGAAGACCTGGTGACTGTACCCAAAGGTACCTCAGAAGGAAAGACTGGAGACTGTACCCAGAGGTACCTCGTAAGAACGGCCTGGTGAGTGTACCCAGACGTACCTCGGAAAGAAGTCCTGGTGACTGTACTCAGATGTACCTCAGAAGGAAGGCCTGAAGACTTTACTCAGAGATATCGCAGAAGGAAGGTCTGGTGACGGTACCCAGAGGTACCTCAGAAAGAAGGCCGGGTAACTCTATTCAGAGGTACCTCAGAAGGAAGGCCGGTGACTGTACCCAGAGGGACCTTGTAAGAAATGCCTGGTGAGTGTACCCAGAGATACCTCGGAAGGAATGCCTGTTGACTCTACCCAGAGGTACCTCAGAACGAAGACCCGTACATGTACCTAGAGGTACCTCGGAGAAAGCCCTGGTGACTGTACCCAGAGGGACCTCGGAAAGAAGCCCTGGTGACTGTACCCATAGGTACCTCAGAAGGAACGACTGGAGACTGTAACCAGAGGTACCTCCTAAGAAGAGCATGGTGAGTATACCCAGAGGTACCTCGGAAAAAAGTCCTAATGACTGTACCCAGAGGTATCTCGGAAGGAAGGCCTTTGACTGTACCCAGAGGTACCTCAGAAGGAAGGCCTTTGACTGTACCCAGAGGTACCCCTGAAGGAAGGCCTCGTGACTGTACACATAGCTACCTCAGAAGGAACAATAGGAGACTGTAACCAGAGGTACCTCCTAAGAACGGCCTGGTGAGTGTACCCAGAGGTACCTCGGAAGAAAGGCCTGGTGACTGTACCCAGAGATAAATCAGAAGGAAGTCCTGATGACTGTACCCAGAGGTACCTCGGAAGGAAGGCCTGGAGATTGTACCCAGACGTACCTCGCAAGAAAGGCGTGGTGACTGTACTCAGAGGTACCTCCGAAGAAGGCCTGGGGACTTTACCCAGAGGTACCTCAGAAGGAAGGCCTTTGAGTGTACCCAGAGGTACCTCTGAAGGAAGGCCTGGTGACTGTACCCAAAGGTACCTCAGAAGGAAAGACTGGAGACTGTACCCAGAGGTACCTCGTAAGAACGACCTGGTGAGTGTACCCAGACGTACCTCGGAAAGAAGTCCTGGTGACTCTACCCAGAGGTACCTCAGAAGGAAGGCCGTTGACTGTACCCAGAGGTACCTCGGAAGGAAGGCCTGGTGACTATACCTAGAGGTAACTCGGAAGAAAGGCGTGGTGATGGTACCCAGGGTAACTCCCAAGGAAAGCCTGGTGACTGTACACAGAGGTACCTGGGAAGGAAGGCCTGGTGACTGTACCCAGAGTTAGCTCGGAAGAAATGCCTGGTGACTCTAAACAGAGGTACCTCGGAAAGAAGCCCTGGTGAATGTAACCAGAGGTACCTCGAAAGGAATGCCTGGTGACTGTACCCAGAGGTACCTCAGAAGAAAGACCTAGTGACTGTTCGCACAGGTACATCAGAAGGAAGGCCTGGTGATTGTACCCAGATGTACCTCAGAAGGAAGGCCTTTGACTGTACCCAGAGGTACCGCTGAAGAAAGCCCTGGTGACTGTACCCATAGGTACCTCAGAAGGAACGACTGGAGACTGTAACCAGAGGTACCTCGTAAGAACAGCATGGTGAGTATACCCAGAGGTACCTCGGAAACAAGTCCTGATGACTGTACCCAGAGGTACCTCGGAAGGAAGGCCTGGTGACTGTACCCATAGGTACCTTGGAAGGAACCACTGGAGACTGTAACCAGAGGTACCTCGTAAGAACGGCCTGGTGAGTTTACCCAGAGGTACCTCGGAAAAAAGTCGTAATGACTGTACCCGGAGGTACTTCGGAGGGAGACCTGGAGACTGTACCCAGAGGTACCTCGGAAGAAAGGCCTGGTGACTGTACCCAGAGATAAATCTGAAGGAAGGCCTGGTGACTGTACTCAGAGGTACCTCGTAAGAAAGGCCTGGTGACTATACCCAGGGGGACCTCGGAAGAAAGGCCTGGTGACTACCCAGAGGGAACTGAGAAAGAAGGCCGGATGACTGTACCCAGAGGTACCTCAGAAGGAAGGCCTTTGACTGTACCCAGAGGTACCTCTGAAGGAAGGTCTGGTGAGTGTACCCAGAGGTACCTCGGAGAGAAGGCCTGGTGACTGTACCCAGAGGTACCTCCGAAGGAAGGCCTTTGACTGTACCCAGAGGTACCCCTGAAGGAAGGCCTGGTGACTGTACCCATAGGTACCTCAGAAGGAACAACTGGAGACTGTAACCAGAGGTACCTCGTAAGAACAGCATGGTGAGTGTACCCAGAGATACCTCGGAAACAAGTCCTAATGACTGTACCCAGAGGTACCTCGGAAGGAAGGCCTGGAGATTGTACCCAGACGTACCTCGGAAGAAAGGCGTGGTGACTGTACTCAGAGGTACCTCCGAAGAAGGCCTGGGGACTTTACCCAGAGGTACCTCAGAAGAAAGGCCTTTGAGTGTACCCAGAGGTACCTCTTAAGGAAGACCTGGTGACTGTACCCAAAGGTACCTCAGAAGGAAAGACTGGAGACTGTACCCAGAGGTACCTCGTAAGAACGGCCTGGTGAGTGTACCCAGACGTACCTCGGAAAGAAGTCCTGGTGACTGTACTGAGATGTACCTCAGAAGGAAGGCCTGAAGACTTTACTCAGAGATACCGCAGAAGGAAGGTCTGGTGACGGTACCCAGAGGTACCTCAGAAAGAAGGCCGGGTAACTCTACTCAGAGGTACCTCAAAAGGAAGGCCGGTGACTGTACCCAGAGGGACCTCGGCAGAAAGGCCTGGTGACTGTACCCAGAGGGAACTGAGAAAGAAGGCCGTGTGACTGTACCCAGAGGTACCTCAGAAGGAAGGCCTTTGACTGTACCCATAGGTACCTCAGAAGGAAAGACTGGAGACTGTAAGCAGAGGTACCTCGTAAGAACGGCCTGGTGAGTGTACCCAGAGATACCTCAGAAACAAGTCCTGATGACTGTACCCAGAGGTACCTCGGAAGGAAGGCCTGGAGGCTGTACCCAGAGGTACCTCAGAGAAAACCCTGGTGACTGTGCCCAGAGGGTCCACAGAAAGAAGGCCAGGTGACTGTACCCAGAGTTACCTCGGAAGAAATGCCTGGTGACTCTAAACAGAGGTACCTCGGAAAGAAGCCCTGGTGAATGTACCCAGAGCTACCTCGAAAGGAATGCCTGGTGACTGTACTCAGAGGTACCTCAGAAGAAAGACCTAGTGACTGTTCGCACAGGTACCTCAGAAGGAAGGCCTGGTGATTGTACCCAGATGTACCTCAGGAGGAAGGCCTTTGACTGTACCCAGAGGTACCTCTGAAGGAAGGCCTGGTGACTGTACCCATAGTTACCTCAGAAGGAACGACTGGAGACTGTAACCAGAGGTACCTCGTAAGAACGGCATGGTGAGTATACCCAGAGGTACCTCGGAAACAAGTCCTGATGACTGTACCCAGAGGTACCTCGGAAGGAATGCCTGGTGACTGTACTCAGAGGCACCTCGGAATGAAGGCCTGGGGATTTTACTCAGAGATACCTCAGAAGGAAGGCCTGGTGGCTATACCCAGAGGTGCCTCGGAAGGAAGGCCTGGTGACTGTACCCAGAGCTAACTCGAAAGGAAGGCCTGGTGACTATACCCAGAGTTAACTCAGAAGGAAGGCCTGGTGACTGTATCCGGAGGGACCTCAGATAGAAGGCCAGGTGACTGTACCCGGAGGTACCTCCGAAGGAAGGCCGGGGGCTGTACACAGAGGTACCTCTGAAGGAAGGCCTGGTGACTGTACCCATAGGTACCTGAGAAGGAAAGAATGGTGACTGTACCCAGAGGTACCTCGTTAGAAAGGACGGTGAGTGTATCCAGAGGTGACTCGGAAAGAAGGCATGGTAACGGTATCCAGGGGTACCTCGGAAGAAAGTCCTGGTGACTGTACCCAAAGGTACCTGGGAAGAAAGCCTGGTGACTGTACTCAGAGGGACCTCGGCAGGAAGGCCTGGTGGCTGTACAGAGAAGGACCTCAAAAGGAAGGCCTGGTGACTGTACCCAGGCGTGCCTCGGACAAAAGGCCAGGTGACTGTACTCAGAGGTACCACAGAAGGAAGGCCTGGTGACTGTACCCAGAGATGCCTCGGAAGGAAGGCTTGGTGCCTGTACCCAGAGGTACCACGGAAGGAAGGCCTGGTGACTGCACCCAGAGTTACCTTGTAAGAAATGCCTGGTGATTGTACCCAGAGATGCCTCGGAAGGAAGGCCTGTTGACTGTACCCCGAAGTACGTCAGAAGGAAGGCCTGGTGGCTGTACCGAATCGTACCTCGGAATTAAGGATTAGTGACCCTACCCAGAGGCACCTGGGAAGGAAAGCCTGGTACGGTACACAGAGGTACCTCGGAAGAAGGCCTGGAGACTGTACCCAGAGGTACCTCACAAGGAAGGCCTTTGACTGTACCCAGAGCTACCCATGAAGGAAGGCCTGGTGACTGTACCCATAGGTACCTCAGAAGGAACGACTGGAGACTGTAACCAGAGGTACCTCGTAAGTACGGCCTGGTGAGTTTACCCAGAGGTACCTCGGAAAAAAGTCCTAATGACTGTACCCAGAGGTACTTCGGAAGGAAGGCCTGGAGACTGTACCCAGAGGTACCTCGGAAGAAAGGCCTGGTGACTGTACCAAGAGGTACATCAGAAGGAAGGCCTGGTGACTGTACCCAGAGGTACCTTGTAAGAAATGCCTGGTGAGTGTACCCAGAGGTACCTCTGAAGGAAGGCCTGGTGACTGTACCCAGAGGTACCTCAGAAGGAAGGCCTTTGACTGTACCCAGAGGTACCCCTGAAGGAAGGCCTGGTGACTTGACCCATAGGTACCTCAGAAGGAACAACTGGAGACTGTAACCAGAGGTACCTCCTAAGAACGGCCTGGTGAGTGTACCCAAAGGTACCTCGGAAAAAAGGCCTGATGACTGTACCCAGAGGTACCTCTGAAGCTAGGCCTGGTGACTGTACCCAGAGGTACCTCGGAGAGAAGGCCTGGTGACTGTATCCAGAGGTACCTCAGAAGGAAGGCCTTTGACTGTACCCAGAGGTACCCCTGAAGGAAGGCCTGGTGACTGCACCCATAGGTACCTTAGAAGGAACAACTGGAGACTGTAACCGGAAGTACCTCCTAAGGACGGCCTGGTGAGTGTACCCAGAGGTACCTCGAAAGGAAGACCTGCAGATTGTACCCAGACGTACCTCGGAAGAAAGGCGTGGTGACTGTACTCAGAGGTACCTCCGAAGGAAGGTCTGGGGACTTCACCCAGAGGTACCTCAGAAGGAAGGCCTTTGAGTGTACCCAGAGGTACCTCTTAAGGAAGTCCTGGTGACTGTACCCAAAGGTACCACAGAAGGAAAGAGTGGAGACTGTACCCAGAGGTACCTCGTAAGAACGACCTGGTGAGTGTACCCAGACGTACCTCGGAAAGAAGTCCTGGTGACTGTACTCAGATGTACCTGAGAAGGAAGGCCTGGGGACTTTACTGAGAGATACCGCAGAAGGAAGGCCTGGTGACTGTACCCAGAGGTACCTCCGAAAGAAGGCCGGGTAACTCTACTCAGAGGTACCTCAAAAGGAAGGCCGGTGACTGTACCCAGAGGGACCTCAGAGGAAGGCCTTTGACTGTACCCATAGATACCTCAGAAGGAACGACTGGAGACTGCAAGCAGAGGTACCTCGTAAGAACGGCCTGGTGAGTGTACCCAGAGATACCTCGGAAACAAGTCCTAATGACTGTACCCAGAGGTACCTCGGAAGGAAGGCCTGGAGATTGTACCCAGACGTACCTCGGAAGAAAGGCGTGGTGACTGTACTCAGAGGTACCTCCGAAGAAGGCCTGGGGACTTTACCCAGAGGTACCTCAGAAGAAAGGCCTTTGAGTGTACCCAGAGGTACCTCTTAAGGAAGACCTGGTGACTGTACCCAAAGGTACCTCAGAAGGAAAGACTGGAGACTGTACCCAGAGGTACCTCGTAAGAACGGCCTGGTGAGTGTACCCAGACGTACCTCGGAAAGAAGTCCTGGTGACTGTACTCAGATGTACCTCAGAAGGAAGGCCTGAAGACTTTACTCAGAGATACCGCAGAAGGAAGGTCTGGTGACGGTACCCAGAGGCACCTCAGAAAGAAGGCCGGGTAACTCTACTCAGAGGTACCTCAAAAGGAAGGCCGGTGACTGTACCCAGAGGGACCTCGGCAGAAAGGCCTGGTGACTGTACCCAGAGGGAACTGAGAAAGAAGGCCGTGTGACTGTACCCAGAGGTACCTCAGAAGGAAGGCCTTTGACTGTACCCATAGGTACCTCAGAAGGAACGACTGGAGACTGTAAGCAGAGGTACCTCGTAAGAACGGCCTGGTGAGTGTACCCAGAGATACCTCAGAAACAAGTCCTGATGACTGTACCGAGAGGTACCTCGGAAGGAAGGCCCGGAGGCTGTACCCAGAGGTACCTCAGAGAAAACCCTGGTGACTGTGCCCAGAGGGTCCACAGAAAGAAGGCCAGGTGACTGTACCCAGAGTTACCTCGGAAGAAATGCCTGGTGACTCTAAACAGAGGTACCTCGGGAGGAATCCCTGGTGACTGTACCCAGAGGTACCTCAGAAGGAAGGCCTGGTGATTGTTCCTAGAGATACCTCCGAAAGGAAGGCCTGGTGACTGTACACAGAAGTACCTCGGAAGAAAGGTCTGGTGACTGTACCAGAGCTAACTCAGAAGAAAGTCCTCGTGACTGTACCCAGAGGTACCTAAGAAGGAAGGCCTGGTGATTGTACCTAGAGGTACCTCGGAAGGAAGGCCTGGTGACTGTACCCAGAGGGACCTCAGAAATAAGCCCGGGTGCTGTACCCAGAGGTACCTCAGAAGGAAGGCCGTTGACTGTACCCAGAGGGACCTCGGAAGAAAGGCCTGCTGACTGTACCCAGAGGGAACTGAGAAAGAAGACAGAGTGACTGTACCCAGAGGGACCTCAGAAGGAAGGCCTTTGACTGTACCCAGAGGTACCCCTGAAGGAACGCCTGGTGATTGTACCCATAGGTACCTCAGAAGGAACGACTGGAGACTGTAACCAGAGGTACCTCGTAAGAACGGCCTGGTGAGTGTACCCAGAGGTACCTCGGAAACTAGTCCTGGTGACTGTACCCACAGGTACTTCGGAAGGAAGGCCTGGAGACTGTACCCAGACGTACCTCGGAAGAAAGGCCTGGTGACTGTAGTCAGAGGTACCTCGGAAGGAAGGCCTGGTGACTGTACCCAGGGGTACCTCGGAAAGAAGTCCTGGTGACTGTACTCAGAGGTACCTCGGAAGGAAGGCCTGGGGACTTTACTCAGAGATACCGCAGAAGGAAGGCCTGGTGACTGTACGAAGAGGTACCTCAGAAAGAAGGCCGGGTAACTCTACTCAGAGGTACCTCAGAAGGAAGGCCGGTGACTCTACCTAGAGGGACCTCGGCAGAAAGGCCTGGTGACTGTACCCAGAGGGAACTGAGAAAGAAGGCCGTGTGACTGTACCCAGAGGTACCTCAGAAGGAAGGCCGGTGACTGTACCCAGAGGTACCTCGGAAGGAAGGCCTGGTGACTATACCTAGAGGTAACTCGGAAGAAAGGCGTGGTGATGGTACCCAGGGTAACTCCCAAGGAAAGCCTGGTGACTGTACACAGAGGTACCTGGGAAGGAAGGCGTGGTGACTGTACCCAGAGTTATCTCCGAAGAAATGCCTGGTGACTCTAAACAGAGGTACCTCGGAAAGAAGCCCTGGTGAATGTACCCAGAGCTACCTCGAAAGGAATGCCTGGTGACTGTACCCAGAGGTACCTCAGAAGAAAGACCTAGTGACTGTTCGCACAGGTACCTCAGAAGGAAGGCCTGTTGATTGTACCCAGATGTACCTCAGGAGGAAGGCATTTGACTGTACCCAGAGGTACCTCTGAAGGAAGGCCTGGTGACTGTACCCATAGTTACCTCAGAAGGAACGACTGGAGACTGTAACCAGAGGTACCTCGTAAGAACGGCATGGTGAGTATACCCAGAGGTACCTCGGAAACAAGTCCTGATGACTGTACCCAGAGGTACCTCGGAAGGAATGCCTGGTGACTGTACTCAGAGGCACCTCGGAATGAAGGCCTGGGGATTTTACTCAGCGATACCTCAGAAGGAAGGCCTGGTGGCTATACCCAGAGGTGCCTCGGAAGGAAGGCCTGGTGACTGTACCCAGAGCTAACTCGAAAGGAAGGCCTGGTGACTATACCCAGAGTTAACTCAGAAGGAAGGCCTGGTGACTGTACCCGGAGGGACCTCAGATAGAAGGCCAGGTGACTGTACCCGGAGGTACCTCAGAAGGAAGGCCGGGGGCTGTACACAGAGGTACCTCTGAAGGAAGGCCTGGTGACTGTACCCATAGGTACCTGAGAAGGAAAGAATGGTGACTGTACCCAGAGGTACCTCGTTAGAAAGGACGGTGAGTGTACCCAGAGGTTACTCGGAAAGAAGGCATGGTAACTGTATCCAGGGGTACCTCGGAAGAAAGGCCTGGTGACTGTACCCAAAGGTACCTGGGAAGAAAGCCTGGTGACTGTACCCAGAGGGACCTCGGCAGGAAGGCCTGGTGGCTGTACAGAGAAGGACCTCAAAAGGAAGGCCTGCTGACTGTACCCAGGCGTGCCTCGGACAAAAGGCCAGGTGACTGTACTCAGAGGTACCACAGAAGGAAGGCCTGGTGACTGTACCCAGAGGTACCTCGGAAGGCAGGCCTGGTGACTGTACCCAGAGATGCCTCGGAAGGAAGGCTTGGTGCCTGTACCCAGAGGTACCACGGAAGGAAGGCCTGGTGACTGCACACAGAGTTACCTTGTAAGAAATGCCTGGTGATTGTACACAGAGATGCCTCGGAAGGAAGGCCTGTTGACTGTACCCCGAAGTACGTCAGAAGGAAGGCCTGGTGGCTGTACCGAATCGTACCTCGGAATTAAGGATTAGTGACCCTACCCAGAGGCACCTGGGAAGGAAAGCCTGGTACGGTACACAGAGGTACCTCGGAAGAAGGCCTGGAGACTGTACCCAGAGGTACCTCACAAGGAAGGCCTTTGACTGTACCCAGAGCTACCCATGAAGGAAGGCCTGGTGACTGTACCCATAGGTACCTCAGAAGGAACGACTGGAGACTGTAACCAGAGGTACCTCGTAAGTACGGCCTGGTGAGTTTACCCAGAGGTACCTCGGAAAAAAGTCCTAATGACTGTACCCAGAGGTACTTCGGAAGGAAGGCCTGGAGACTGTACCCAGAGGTACCTCGGAAGAAAGGCCTGGTGACTGTACCAAGAGGTACATCAGAAGGAAGGCCTGGTGACTGTACCTACAGGAACGTCGGAAGGAAGGCCTGTTGACTGTACCCAGAGTTAACTCAGAAGGAAGGCCTGGTGACTGTACCCAGATGTACCTTGTAAGAAATGCCTGGTGAGTGTACCCAGAGGTACCTCTGAAGGAAGGCCTGGTGACTGTACCCAGAGGTACCTCAGAAGGAAGGCCTTTGACTGTACCCAGAGGTACCCCTGAAGGAGGCCTGGTGACTTGACCCATAGGTACCTCAGAAGGAACAACTGGAGACTGTAACCAGAGGTACCTCCTAAGAACGGCCTGGTGAGTGTACCCAAAGGTACCTCGGAAACAAGGCCTGATGCCTGTACCCAGAGGTACCTCGGAAGGAAGGCCTGGAGATTGTACCCAGACGTACCTCGGAAGAAAGGCGTGGTGACTGTACTCAGAGGTACCTCCGAAGAAGGCCTCGGGACTTACCCAGAGGTACCTCAGAAGGAAGGATTTGAGTGTACCCAGAGGTACCTCTGAAGGAAGGCCTGGTGACTGTACCCAAAGGTACCTCAGAAGGAAAGACTGGAGACTGTACCCAGATTTACCTCGTAAGAACGACCTGGTGAGTGTACCCAGACGTACCTCGGAAAGAAGTCCTGGTGACTGTACTCAGAGGTACCTCGGAAGGAAGGCCTGGGGACTTTACTCAGAGATACCGCAGAAGGAAGGCCTGGTGACTGTACGAAGAGGTACCTCAGAAAGAAGGCCGGGTAACTCTACTCAGAGGTACCTCAGAAGGAAGGCCGGTGACTCTACCTAGAGGGACCTCGGCAGAAAGGCCTGGTGACTGTACCCAGAGGGAACTGAGAAAGAAAGCCGTGTGACTGTACCCAGAGGTACCTCGGAAGGAAGGCCTGGTGACTATACCTAGAGGTAACTCGGAAGAAAGGCGTCGTGATGGTACCCAGGGTAACTCCCAAGGAAAGCCTGGTGACTGTACACAGAGGTACCTGGGAAGGAAGGCCTGGTGACTGTACCCAGAGTTATCTCCGAAGAAATGCCTGGTGACTCTAAACAGAGGTACCTCGGAAAGAAGCCCAGGTGAATGTACCCAGAGCTACCTCGAAAGGAATGCCTGGTGACTGTACCCAGAGGTACCTCAGAAGAAAGACCTAGTGACTGTTCGCACAGGTACCTCAGAAGGAAGGCCTGGTGATTGTACCCAGATGTACCTCAGAAGGAAGGCCTTTGACTGTACCCAGAGGTACCTCTGAAGGAAGGCCTGGTGACTGTACCCATAGGTACCTCAGAAGGAACGACGGGAGACTGTAACCAGAGGTACCTCGTAAGAACAGCATGGTGAGTATACCCAGAGGTACCTCGGAAACAAGTCCTGATGACTGTACCCAGAGGTACCTCGGAAGGAAGGCCTGGTGACTGTACCCAGACGTACCTCGGAAGAAAGGCGTGGTGACTGTACTCAGAGGCACCTCGGAATGAAGGCCTGGGGATTTTACCCAGAGATACCTCAGAAGGAAGGCCTGGTGGCTATACCCAGATGTGCCTCGGAAGGAAGGCCTGGTGACTGTACCCATAGGTACCTTGGAAGGAACCACTGGAGACTGTAACCAGAGGTACCTCGTAAGAACGGCCTGGTGAGTTTACCCAGAGGTACCTCGGAAAAAAGTCGTAATGACTGTACCCGGAGGTACTTCGGAAGGAAGGCCTGGAGACTGTACCCAGAGGTACCTCGTAAGAAAGGCCTGGTGACTATACCCAGGGGGACCTCGGAAGAAAGGCCTGGTGACTACCCAGAGGGAACTGAGAAAGAAGGCCGGATGACTGTACCCAGAGGTACCTCAGAAGGAAGGCCTTTCACTGTACCCAGAGGTACCTCTGAAGGAAGGCCTGGTGACTGTACCCAGAGGTACCTCAGAAGGAAGGCCTTTGACTGTACCCAGAGCTACCCATGAAGGAAGGCCTGGTGACTGTACCCATAGGTACCTCAGAAGGAACGACTGGAGACTGTAACCAGAGGTACCTCGTAAGTACGGCCTGGTTAGTTTACCCAGAGGTACCTCGGAAAAAAGTCCTAATCTCTGTACCCAGAGGTACTTCGGAAGGAAAGCCTGGAGACTGTACCCAGAGGTACCTCGGAAGAAAGGCCTGGTGACTGTACCAAGAGGTACATCAGAAGGAAGGCCTGGTGACTGTACCCACAGGAACGTCGGAAGGAAGGCCTGTTGACTGTACCCAGAGGTACCTCAGAACGAAGACCCGTACATGTACCCAGAGGTACCTCGGAGAAAGCCCTGGTGACTGTACCCAGAGGGACCTCAGAAAGAAGGCCTGGTGACTGTACCCGGAGGTACCTCAGAAGGACGGCCTGTTGACTGTGCCCAGAGGTACCTCAGAGGGAAGACCTGGTGACTGTACACAGAGGTTCCTCGGAATGAAGGCCTGGTGAGTGTACCCAGAGATACGTCAGGACGGCCTGTTAACTGTGCCCAGAGGTACCTCGGAAGGAAGACCTGGTGACTGTACCCAGAGGTTCCTCGGAATGAAGGCCTGGTGAGTGTACCCAGAGATACCTCGGAAGGAATGCCTGGTGACTACCCAGACGTACCTCGGAAGGAAGGCCTGTTGACTGTTCCAGAGTTAGCTCGGAGGAAAGGCCTGGTAACTGTACCCAGAGGCAGCTCGTAAGAACGGCCTGGGGACTGCACCCAGAGGGACCTCAGAAATAAGCCCGGGTGAGTGTACCCAGAGGTACCTCAGAAGGAAAGCCGGTGACTGTACCCAGAGTTACCTCGTAAGAAAGACCTGGTGACTCTTCCCAGAGGGACCTCGGTAGAAATGCCTGGTGACTGTACCCAGAGGTACCTCGGAAACAAGTCCTGATGACTGTACCCAGAGGTACCTCGGAAGGAAGGCCTGGTGACTGTACCCAGACGTACCTCGGAAGAAAGGCGTGGTGACTGTACTCAGAGGCACCTCGGAATGAAGGCCTGGGGATTTTACCCAGAGATACCTCAGAAGGAAGGCCTGGTGGCTATACCCAGAGGTGCCTCGGAAGGAAGGCCTGGTGCCTGTACCCATAGGTACCTTGGAAGGAACCACTGGAGACTGTAACCAGAGGTACCTCGTAAGAACGGCCTGGTGAGTTTACCCAGAGGTACCTCGGAAAAAAGTCGTAATGAGTGTACCCGGAGGTACTTCGGAAGGAAGGCCTGGAGACTGTACCCAGAGGTACCTCGTAAGAAAGGCCTGGTGACTATACCCAGGGGGACCTCGGAAGAAAGGCCTGGTGACTACCCAGAGGGAACTGAGAAAGAAGGCCGGATGACTGTACCCAGAGGTACCTCAGAAGGAAGGCCTTTCACTGTACCCAGAGGTACCTCTGAAGGAAGGCCTGGTGACTGTACCCAGAGGTACCTCAGAAGGAAGGCCTTTGACTGTACCCAGAGCTACCCATGAAGGAAGGCCTGGTGACTGTACCCATAGGTACCTCAGAAGGAACGACTGGAGACTGTAACCAGAGGTACCTCGTAAGTACGGCCTGGTTAGTTTACCCAGAGGTACCTCGGAAAAAAGTCCTAATCTCTGTACCCAGAGGTACTTCGGAAGGAAAGCCTGCAGACTGTACCCAGAGGTATCTCGGAAGAAAGGCCTGGTGACTGTACCAAGAGGTACATCAGAAGGAAGGCCTGGTGACTGTACCCACAGGAACGTCGGAAGGAAGGCCTGTTGACTGTACCCAGAGGTACCTCAGAACGAAGACCCGTACATGTACCCAGAGGTACCTCGGAGAAAGCCCTGGTGACTGTACCCAGAGGGACCTCAGAAAGAAGGCCTGGTGACTGTACCCGGAGGTACCTCAGAAGGACGGCCTGTTGACTGTGCCCAGAGGTACCTCAGAGGGAAGACCTGGTGACTGTACACAGAGGTTCCTCGGAATGAAGGCCTGGTGAGTGTACCCAGAGATACGTCAGGACGGCCTGTTGACTGTGCCCAGAGGTACCTCGGAAGGAAGACCTGGTGACTGTACCCAGAGGTTCCTCGGAATGAAGGCCTGGTGAGTGTACCCAGAGATACCTCGGAAGGAATGCCTGGTGACTACCCAGACGTACCTCGGAAGGAAGGCCTGTTGACTGTTCCAGAGTTAGCTCGGAGGAAAGGCCTGGTAACTGTACCCAGAGGCAGCTCGTAAGAACGGCCTGGGGACTGCACCCAGAGGGACCTCAGAAATAAGCCCGGGTGAGTGTACCCAGAGGTACCTCAGAAGGAAAGCCGGTGACTGTACCCAGAGTTACCTCGTAAGAAAGACCTGGTGACTCTTCCCAGAGGGACCTCGGTAGAAATGCCTGGTGACTGTACCCAGAGGTACCTCGGAAGAAAGGCCTGGTGACTGTACCCAGAGATAAGTCAGAAGGAAGGCCTGGTGACTGTACCCAGAGGTACCTCGTAAGAAAGGCCTGGTGACTGTGCCCAGGGGGACCTCGGAAGAAAGGCCTGGTGACTGTACCCAGAGGGAACTGAGAAAGAAGGCCGGATGACTGTACGCAGAGGTACCTCGGAAGGAAGGCCTTTGACTGTACCCAGAGGTACCTCTGAAGGAAGGCCTGGTGACTGTACCCAGAGGTACCTCGGAGAGAAGGCCTGGTGACTGTACCCCGAGGTACCTCAGAAGGAAGGCCTTTGACTGTACCCAGAGGTACCCCTGAAGGAAGGCCTGGTGACTGTACACATAGCTACCTCAGAAGGAACAATAGGAGACTGTAACCAGAGGTACCTCCTAAGAACGGCCTGGTGAGTGTACCCAGAGGTACCTCGGAAGAAAGGCCTGGTGACTGTACCCAGAGATAAATCAGAAGGAAGTCCTGATGACTGTACCCAGAGGTACCTCGGAAGGAAGGCCTGGAGATTGTACCCAGACGTAGCTCGGAAGAAAGGCGTGGTGACTGTACTCAGAGGTACCTCCGAAGAAGGCCTCGGGACTTACCCAGAGGTACCTCAGTAGGAAGCCTTTGAGTGTACCCAGAGGTACCTCTGAAGGAAGGCCTGTTGACTGTACCCAATGGTACCTCAGAAGGAAAGACTGGAGACTGTACCCAGAGGTACCTCGTAAGAACGACCTGGTGAGTGTACCCAGACGTACCTCGGAAAGAAGTCCTGGTGACTGTACTCAGAGGTACCTCGGAAGGAAGGCCTGGGGACTTTACTCAGAGATACCGCAGAAGGAAGGCCTGGTGACTGTACGAAGAGGTACCTCAGAAAGAAGGCCGGGTAACTCTACTCAGAGGTACCTCAGAAGGAAGGCCGGTGACTCTACCTAGAGGGACCTCGGCAGAAAGGCCTGGTGACTGTACCCAGAGGGAACTGAGAAAGAAGGCCGTGTGACTGTACCCAGAGGTACCTCAGAAGGAAGGCCGGTGACTGTACCCAGAGGTACCTCGGAAGGAAGGCCTGGTGACTATACCTAGAGGTAACTCGGAAGAAAGGCGTGGTGATGGTACCCAGGGTAACTCCCAAGGAAAGCCTGGTGACTGTACACAGAGGTACCTGGGAAGGAAGGCCTGGTGACTGTACCCAGAGTTATCTCCGAAGAAATGCCTGGTGACTCTAAACAGAGGTACCTCGGAAAGAAGCCCTGGTGAATGTACCCAGAGCTACCTCGAAAGGAATGCCTGGTGACTGTACCCAGAGGTACCTCAGAAGAAAGACCTAGTGACTGTTCGCACAGGTACCTCAGAAGGAAGGCCTGTTGATTGTACCCAGATGTACCTCAGAAGGAAGGCCTTTGACTGTACCCAGAGGTACCTGTGAAGGAAGGCCTGGTGACTGTACCCATAGGTACCTCAGAAGGAACGACTGGAGACTGTAACCAGAGGTACCTCGTAAGAACAGCATGGTGAGTATACCCAGAGGTACCTCGGAAACAAGTCCTGATGACTGTACCCAGAGGTACCTCGGAAGGAAGGCCTGGTGACTGTACCCAGACGTACCTCGGAAGAAAGGCGTGGTGACTGTACTCAGAGGCACCTCGGAATGAAGGCCTGGGGATTTTACCCAGAGATACCTCAGAAGGAAGGCCTGGTGGCTATACCCAGAGGTGCCTCGGAAGGAAGGCCTGGTGACTGCACCCATAGGTACCTTGGAAGGAACGACTGGAGACTGTAACCAGAGGTACCTCGTAAGAACGGCCTGGTGAGTTTACCCAGAGGTACCTCGGAAAAAAGTCGTAATGACTGTACCCGGAGGTACTTCGGAAGGAAGGCCTGGAGACTGTACCCAGAGGTACCTCGGAAGAAAGGCCTGGTGACTGTACCCAGAGATAAATCTGAAGGAAGGCCTGGTGACTGTACTCAGAGGTACCTCGTAAGAAAGGCCTGGTGACTATACCCAGGGGGACCTCGGAAGAAAGGCCTGGTGACTACCCAGAGGGAACTGAGAAAGAAGGCCGGATGACTGTACCCAGAGGTCCCTCAGAAGGAAGGCCTTTCACTGTACCCAGAGGTACCTCTGAAGGAAGGCCTGGTGACTGTACCCAGAGGTACCTCAGAAGGAAGGCCTTTGACTGTACCCAGAGCTACCCATGAAGGAAGGCCTGGTGACTGTACCCATAGGTACCTCAGAAGGAACGACTGGAGACTGTAACCAGAGGTACCTCGTAAGTACGGCCTGGTTAGTTTACCCCGAGGTACCTCGGAAAAAAGTCCTAATCTCTGTACCCAGAGGTACTTCGGAAGGAAGGCCTGGAGACTGTACCCAGAGGTACCTCGGAAGAAAGGCCTGGTGACTGTACCAAGAGGTACATCAGAAGGAAGGCCTGGTGACTGTACCCACAGGAACGTCGGAAGGAAGGCCTGTTGACTGTACCCAGAGTTAACTCAGAAGGAAGGCCTGGTGACTGTACCCAGAGGTACCTTGTAAGAAATGCCTGGTGAGTGTACCCAGAGATACCTCGGAAGGAAGGCCTGTTGACTGTACCCAGAGGTACCTCAGAACGAAGACCCGTACATGTACCCAGAGGTACCTCGGAGAAAGCCCTGGTGACTGTACCCGAGGGACCTCAGAAAGCAGGCCTGGTGACTGTACCCGCATTTACCTCAGAAGGACGGCCTGTTGACTGTGCCCAGAGGTACCTCAGAGGGAAGACCTGGTGACTGTACACAGAGGTTCCTCGGAATGAAGGCCTGGTGAGTGTACCCAGAGATACGTCAGGACGGCCTGTTGACTGTGCCCAGAGGTACCTCGGAAGGAAGACCTGGTGACTGTACCCAGAGGTTCCTCGGAATGAAGGCCTGGTGAGTGTACCCAGAGATACCTCGGAAGGAATGCCTGGTGACTACCCAGACGTACCTCGGAAGGAAGGCCTGTTGACTGTTCCAGAGTTAGCTCGGAGGAAAGGCCTGGTAACTGTACCCAGAGGCAGCTCGTAAGAACGGCCTGGGGACTGCACCCAGAGGGACCTCAGAAATAAGCCCGGGTGAGTGTACCCAGAGGTACCTCAGAAGGAAAGCCGGTGACTGTACCCAGAGTTACCTCGTAAGAAAGACCTGGTGACTCTTCCCAGAGGGACCTCGGTAGAAATGCCTGGTGACTGTACCCAGAGGTACCTCGGAAGAAAGGCCTGGTGACTGTACCCAGAGATAAATCAGAAGGAAGGCCTGGTGACTGTACCCAGAGTTACCTCGTAAGAAAGGCCTGGTGACTGTGCCCAGGGAGACCTCGGAAGAAAGGCCTGGTGACTGTACCCAGAGGGAACTGAGAAAGAAGGCCGGATGACTGTCCGCAGAGGTACCTCAGAAGGAAGGCCTTTGACTGTACCCAGAGGTACCTCTGAAGGAAGGCCTGGTGACTGTACCCAGAGGTAAGTCAGAAGGAAGGCCTTTGACTGTACCCAGAGGTACCCCTGAAGGAAGGCCTGGTGACTGTACACATAGCTACCTCAGAAGGAACAATAGGAGACTGTAACCAGAGGTACCTCCTAAGAACGGCCCGGTGAGTGTACCTAGAGGTACCTCGGAAGAAAGGCCTGGTGACTGTACCCAGAGATAAATCAGAAGGAAGTCCTGATGACTGTACCCAGAGGTACCTCGGAAGGAAGGCCTGCAGATTGTACCCAGACGTAGCTCGGAAGAAAGGCGTGGTGACTGTACTCAGAGGTACCTCCGAAGAAGGCCTCGGGACTTACCCAGAGGTACCTCAGTAGGAAAGACTGGAGACTGTACCCAGAGGTACCTCAGAAGGAAGGCCTTTGAGTGTACCCAGAGGTACCTCTGAAGGAAGGCCTGGTGACTGTACCCAAAGGTACCTCAGAAGGAAAGACTGGAGACTGTACCCAGAGGTACCTCGTAAGAACGACCTGGTGAGTGTACCCAGACGTACCTCGGAAAGAAGTCCTGGTGACTGTACTCAGAGGTACCTCGGAAGGAAGGCCTGGGGACTTTACTCAGAGATACCGCAGAAGGAAGGCCTGGTGACTGTACGAAGAGGTACCTCAGAAAGAAGGCCGGGTAACTCTACTCAGAGGTACCTCAGAAGGAAGGCCGGTGACTGTACCTAGAGGGACCTCGGCAGAAAGGCCTGGTGACTGTACCCAGAGGGAACTGAGAAAGAAGGCCGTGTGACTGTACCCAGAGGTACCTCAGAAGGAAGGCCGGTGACTGTACCCAGAGGTACCTCGGAAGGAAGGCCTGGTGACTATACCTAGAGGTAACTCGGAAGAAAGGCGTGGTGATGGTACCCAGGGTAACTCCCAAGGAAAGCCTGGTGACTGTACACAGAGGTACCTGGGAAGGAAGGCGTGGTGACTGTACCCAGAGTTATCTCCGAAGAAATGCCTGGTGACTCTAAACAGAGGTACCTCGGAAAGAAGCCCTGGTGAATGTACCCAGAGCTACCTCGAAAGGAATGCCTGGTGACTGTACCCAGAGGTACCTCAGAAGAAAGACCTAGTGACTGTTCGCACAGGTACCTCAGAAGGAAGGCCTGTTGATTGTACCCAGATGTACCTCAGAAGGAAGGCCTTTGACTGTACCCAGAGGTACCTGTGAAGGAAGGCCTGGTGACTGTACCCATAGGTACCTCAGAAGGAACGACTGGAGACTGTAACCAGAGGTACCTCGTAAGAACAGCATGGTGAGTATACCCAGAGGTACCTCGGAAACAAGTCCTGATGACTGTACGCAGAGGTACCTCGGAAGGAAGGCCTGGTGACTGTACCCAGACGTACCTCGGAAGAAAGGCGTGGTGACTGTACTCAGAGGCACCTCGGAATGAAGGCCTGGGGATTTTACCCAGAGATACCTCAGAAGGAAGGCCTGGTGGCTATACCCAGAGGTGCCTCGGAAGGAAGGCCTGGTGACTGCACCCATAGGTACCTTGGAAGGAACGACTGGAGACTGTAACCAGAGGTACCTCGTAAGAACGGCCTGGTGAGTTTACCCAGAGGTACCTCGGAAAAAAGTCGTAATGACTGTACCCGGAGGTACTTCGGAAGGAAGGCCTGGAGACTGTACCCAGAGGTACCTCGGAAGAAAGGCCTGGTGACTGTACCCAGAGATAAATCTGAAGGAAGGCCTGGTGACTGTACTCAGAGGTACCTCGTAAGAAAGGCCTGGTGACTATACCCAGGGGGACCTCGGAAGAAAGGCCTGGTGACTACCCAGAGGGAACTGAGAAAGAAGGCCGGATGACTGTACCCAGAGGTCCCTCAGAAGGAAGGCCTTTCACTGTACCCAGAGGTACCTCTGAAGGAAGGCCTGGTGACTGTACCCAGAGGCACCTCGGAGAGAAGGCCTGGTGACTGTACCCAGAGGTACCTCAGAAGGAAGGCCTTTGACTGTACCCAGCGCTACCCATGAAGGAAGGCCTGGTGACTGTACCCATAGGTACCTCAGAAGGAACGACTGGAGACTGTAACCAGAGGTACCTCGTAAGTACGGCCTGGTTAGTTTACCCCGAGGTACCTCGGAAAAAAGTCCTAATCTCTGTACCCAGAGGTACTTCGGAAGGAAGGCCTGGAGACTGTACCCAGAGGTACCTCGGAAGAAAGGCCTGGTGACTGTACCAAGAGGTACATCAGAAGGAAGGCCTGGTGACTGTACCCACAGGAACGTCGGAAGGAAGGCCTGTTGACTGTACCCAGAGTTAACTCAGAAGGAAGGCCTGGTGACTGTACCCAGAGGTACCTTGTAAGAAATGCCTGGTGAGTGTACCCAGAGATACCTCGGAAGGAAGGCCTGTTGACTGTACCCAGAGGTACCTCAGAACGAAGACCCGTACATGTACCCAGAGGTACCTCGGAGAAAGCCCTGGTGACTGTACCCAGAGGGACCTCAGAAAGCAGGCCTGGTGACTGTACCCGCATTTACCTCAGAAGGACGGCCTGTTGACTGTGCCCAGAGGTACCTCAGAGGGAAGACCTGGTGACTGTACACAGAGGTTCCTCGGAATGAAGGCCTGGTGAGTGTACCCAGAGATACGTCAGGACGGCCTGTTGACTGTGCCCAGAGGTACCTCGGAAGGAAGACCTGGTGACTGTACCCAGAGGTTCCTCGGAATGAAGGCCTGGTGAGTGTACCCAGAGATACCTCGGAAGGAATGCCTGGTGACTACCCAGACGTACCTCGGAAGGAAGGCCTGTTGACTGTTCCAGAGTTAGCTCGGAGGAAAGGCCTGGTAACTGTACCCAGAGGCAGCTCGTAAGAACGGCCTGGGGACTGCACCCAGAGGGACCTCAGAAATAAGCCCGGGTGAGTGTACCCAGAGGTACCTCAGAAGGAAAGCCGGTGACTGTACCCAGAGTTACCTCGTAAGAAAGACCTGGTGACTCTTCCCAGAGGGACCTCGGTAGAAATGCCTGGTGACTGTACCCAGAGGTACCTCGGAAGAAAGGCCTGGTGACTGTACCCAGAGATAAATCAGAAGGAAGGCCTGGTGACTGTACCCAGAGTTACCTCGTAAGAAAGGCCTGGTGACTGTGCCCAGGGAGACCTCGGAAGAAAGGCCTGGTGACTGTACCCAGAGGGAACTGAGAAAGAAGGCCGGATGACTGTCCGCAGAGGTACCTCAGAAGGAAGGCCTTTGACTGTACCCAGAGGTACCTCTGAAGGAAGGCCTGGTGACTGTACCCAGAGGTACCTCGGAGAGAAGGCCTGGTGACTGTACCCAGAGGTAAGTCAGAAGGAAGGCCTTTGACTGTACCCAGAGGTACCCCTGAACGAAGGCCTGGTGACTGTACACATAGCTACCTCAGAAGGAACAATAGGAGACTGTAACCAGAGGTACCTCCTAAGAACGGCCTGGTGAGTGTACCTAGAGGTACCTCGGAAGAAAGGCCTGGTGACTGTACCCAGAGATAAATCAGAAGGAAGTCCTGATGACTGTACCCAGAGGTACCTCGGAAGGAAGGCCTGCAGATTGTACCCAGACGTAGCTCGGAAGAAAGGCGTGGTGACTGTACTCAGAGGTACCTCCGAAGAAGGCCTCGGGACTTACCCAGAGGTACCTCAGTAGGAAAGACTGGAGACTGTACCCAGAGGTACCTCAGAAGGAAGGCCTTTGAGTGTACCCAGAGGTACCTCTGAAGGAAGGCCTGGTGACTGTACCCAAAGGTACCTCAGAAGGAAAGACTGGAGACTGTACCCAGAGGTACCTCGTAAGAACGACCTGGTGAGTGTACCCAGACGTACCTCGGAAAGAAGTCCTGGTGACTGTACTCAGAGGTACCTCGGAAGGAAGGCCTGGGGACTTTACTCAGAGATACCGCAGAAGGAAGGCCTGGTGACTGTACGAAGAGGTACCTCAGAAAGAAGGCCGGGTAACTCTACTCAGAGGTACCTCAGAAGGAAGGCCGGTGACTGTACCTAGAGGGACCTCGGCAGAAAGGCCTGGTGACTGTACCCACAGGGAACTGAGAAAGAAGGCCGTGTGACTGTACCCAGAGGTACCTCAGAAGGAAGGCCGGTGACTGTACCCAGAGGTACCTCGGAAGGAAGGCCTGGTGACTATACCTAGAGGTAACTCGGAAGAAAGGCGTGGTGATGGTACCCAGGGTAACTCCCAAGGAAAGCCTGGTGACTGTACACAGAGGTACCTGGGAAGGAAGGCCTGGTGACTGTACCCAGAGTTATCTCCGAAGAAATGCCTGGTGACTCTAAACAGAGGTACCTCGGAAAGAAGCCCTGGTGAATGTACCCAGAGCTACCTCGAAAGGAATGCCTGGTGACTGTACCCAGAGGTACCTCAGAAGAAAGACCTAGTGACTGTTCGCACAGGTACCTCAGAAGGAAGGCCTGTTGATTGTACCCAGATGTACCTCAGAAGGAAGGCCTTTGACTGTACCCAGAGGTACCTGTGAAGGAAGGCCTGGTGACTGTACCCATAGGTACCTCAGAAGGAACGACTGGAGACTGTAACCAGAGGTACCTCGTAAGAACAGCATGGTGAGTATACCCAGAGGTACCTCGGAAACAAGTCCTGATGACTGTACGCAGAGGTACCTCGGAAGGAAGGCCTGGTGACTGTACCCAGACGTACCTCGGAAGAAAGGCGTGGTGACTGTACTCAGAGGCACCTCGGAATGAAGGCCTGGGGATTTTACCCAGAGATACCTCAGAAGGAAGGCCTGGTGGCTATACCCAGAGGTGCCTCGGAAGGAAGGCCTGGTGACTGTACCCATAGGTACCTTGGAAGGAACCACTGGAGACTGTAACCAGAGGTACCTCGTAAGAACGGCCTGGTGAGTTTACCCAGAGGTACCTCGGAAAAAAGTCGTAACGACTGTACCCGGAGGTACTTCGGAAGGAAGGCCTGGAGACTGTACCCAGAGGTACCTCGGAAGAAAGGCCTGGTGACTGTACCCAGAGATAAATCTGAAGGAAGGCCTGGTGACTGTACTCAGAGGTACCTCGTAAGAAAGGCCTGGTGACTATACCCAGGGGGACCTCGGAAGAAAGGCCTGGTGACTACCCAGAGGGAACTGAGAAAGAAGGCCGGATGACTGTACCCAGAGGTCCCTCAGAAGGAAGGCCTTTCACTGTACCCAGAGGTACCTGTGAAGGAAGGCCTGGTGACTGTACCCAGAGGTACCTCGGAGAGAAGGCCTGGTGACTGTACCCAGAGGTACCTCAGAAGGAAGGCCTTTGACTGTACCCAGAGCTACCCATGAAGGAAGGCCTGGTGACTGTACCCATAGGTACCTCAGAAGGAACGACTGGAGACTGTAACCAGAGGTACCTCGTAAGTACGGCCTGGTTAGTTTACCCAGAGGTACCTCGGAAAAAAGTCCTAATCTCTGTACCCAGAGGTACTTCGGAAGGAAGGCCTGGAGACTGTACCCAGAGGTACCTCGGAAGAAAGGCCTGGTGACTGTACCAAGAGGTACATCAGAAGGAAGGCCTGGTGACTGTACCCACAGGAACGTCGGAAGGAAGGCCTGTTGACTGTACCCAGAGTTAACTCAGAAGGAAGGCCTGGTGACTGTACCCAGAGGTACCTTGTAAGAAATGCCTGGTGAGTGTACCCAGAGATACCTCGGAAGGAAGGCCTGTTGACTGTACCCAGAGGTACCTCAGAACGAAGACCCGTACATGTACCCAGAGGTACCTCGGAGAAAGCCCTGGTGACTGTACCCAGAGGGACCTCAGAAAGCAGGCCTGGTGACTGTACCCGCATTTACCTCAGAAGGACGGCCTGTTGACTGTGCCCAGAGGTACCTCAGAGGGAAGACCTGGTGACTGTACACAGAGGTTCCTCGGAATGAAGGCCTGGTGAGTGTACCCAGAGATACGTCAGGACGGCCTGTTGACTGTGCCCAGAGGTACCTCGGAAGGAAGACCTGGTGACTGTACCCAGAGGTTCCTCGGAATGAAGGCCTGGTGAGTGTACCCAGAGATACCTCGGAAGGAATGCCTGGTGACTACCCAGACGTACCTCGGAAGGAAGGCCTGTTGACTGTTCCAGAGTTAGCTCGGAGGAAAGGCCTGGTAACTGTACCCAGAGGCAGCTCGTAAGAACGGCCTGGGGACTGCACCCAGAGGGACCTCAGAAATAAGCCCGGGTGAGTGTACCCAGAGGTACCTCAGAAGGAAAGCCGGTGACTGTACCCAGAGTTACCTCGTAAGAAAGACCTGGTGACTCTTCCCAGAGGGACCTCGGTAGAAATGCCTGGTGACTGTACCCAGAGGTACCTCGGAAGAAAGGCCTGGTGACTGTACCCAGAGGTACCTCGGAGAGAAGGCCTGGTGACTGTGCCCAGAGGTACCTCAGAGGGAAGACCTGGTGACTGTACACAGAGGTTCCTCGGAATGAAGGCCTGGTGAGTGTACCCAGAGATACGTCAGGACGGCCTGTTGACTGTGCCCAGAGGTACCTCGGAAGGAAGACCTGGTGACTGTACCCAGAGGTTCCTCGGAATGAAGGCCTGGTGAGTGTACCCAGAGATATGTCAGGACGGCCTGTTGACTGTACCCAGAGTTACCTCGTAAGAAAGACCTGGTGACTCTTCCCAGAGGGACCTCGGCAGAAATGCCTGGTGACTGTACCCAGAGGTACCTCGGAAGAAAGGCCTGGTGACTGTACCCAGAGATAAATCAGAAGGAAGGCCTGGTGACTGTACCCAGAGTTACCTCGTAAGAAACGCCTGGTGACTGTGCCCAGGGGGACCTCGGAAGAAAGGCCTGGTGACTGTACCCAGAGGGAACTGAGAAAGAAGGCCGGATGACTGTCCGCAGAGGTACCTCAGAAGGAAGGCCTTTGACTGTACCCAGAGGTACCTCTGAAGGAAGGCCTGGTGACTGTACCCAGAGGTACCTCGGAGAGAAGGCCTGGTGACTGTACCCAGAGGTACCTCAGAAGGAAGGCCTTTGACTGTAGCCAGAGGTACCCCTGAAGGAAGGCCTGGTGACTGTACACATAGCTACCTCAGAAGGAACAATAGGAGACTGTAACCAGAGGTACCTCGTAAGAACGGCATGGTGAGTATACCCAGAGGTACCTCGGAAACAAGTCCTGATGACTGTACCCAGAGGTACCTCGGAAGGAAGGCCTGGAGACTCTACCCAGACGTACTTCGGAAGAAAGGCCTGGTGACTGTACTCAGAGGCACCTCGGAATGAAGGCCTGGGGATTTTACTCAGAGATACCTCAGAAGGAAGGCCTGGTGGCTATACCCAGAGGTGCCTCGGAAGGAAGGCCTGGGGACTGTACCCAGAGTTAACTCAGAAGGAAGGCCTGGTGACTGTACCCGGAGGTACCTCAGAAGGAAGGCCGGGGGCGGTACACAGAGGTACCTCTGAAGGAAGGCCTGGTGACTGTACCCATAGGTACCTGAGAAGGAAAGAATGGTGACTGTACCCAGAGGTACCTCGTTAGAAAGGACGGTGAGTGTACCCACAGGTTACTCGGAAAGAAGGCATGGTAAATGTATCCAGGGGTACCTCGGAAGAAAGGCCTGGTGACTGTACCCAAAGGTACCTGGGAAGAAACCTTGGTGACTGTACCCAGAGGGACCTCGGCAGGAAGGCCTGGTGGCTGTACAGAGAAGGACCTCAAAAGGAAGGCCTGGTGACTGTACCCAGGCGTGCCTCGGACAAAAGGCCAGGTGACTGTACTCAGAGGTACCACAGAAGGAAGGCCTGGTGACTGTACCCAGAGGTACCTCGGAAGGCAGGCCTGGTGACTGTACCCAGAGACGCCTCGGAAGGAAGGCTTGGTGACTGTACCCAGAGGTACCACGGAAGGAAGGCCTGGTGACTGCACCCAGAGTTACCTTGTAAGAAATGCCTGGTGATTGTACCCAGAGATGCCTCGGAAGGAAGGCCTGTTGACTGTACCCGAAGTACGTCAGAAGGAAGGCCTGGTGGCTGTACCGAATCGTACCTCGGAATTAAGGATTAGTGACCCTACCCAGAGGCACCTGGGAAGGAAAGCCTGGTACGGTACACAGAGGTACCTCGGAAGAAGGCCTGGAGACTGTACCCAGAGGTACCTCACAAGGAAGGCCTTTGACTGTACCCAGAGCTACCCATGAAGGAAGGCCTGGTGACTGTACCCATAGGTACCTCAGAAGGAACGACTGGAGACTGTAACCAGAGGTACCTCGTAAGTACGGCCTGGTGAGTTTACCCAGAGGTACCTCGGAAAAAAGTCCTATTGACTGTACGCTGACGTACCTCGAAAAGAAGTCCTGGTGACTGTACTCAGAGGTACCTCGGAAGGAAGGCCTGGGGACTTTACTCAGAGATACCGCAGAAGGAAGGCCTGGTGACTGTACCCAGAGGTACCTCAGAAAGAAGGCCGGGTAACTCTATTCAGAGGTACCTCAGAAGGAAGGCTGGTGACTGTACCCAGAGGGACCTCGGCAGAAAGGCCTGGTGACTGTACCCAGAGGGAACTGAGAAAGAAGGCCGTGTGACTGTACCCAGAGGTACCTCAGAAGGAAGGCCGGTGACTGTACCCAGAGGTACCTCGGAAGGAAGGCCTGGTGACTATACCTAGAGGTAACTTGGAAGAAAGGCGTGGTGACTGTACCCAGGGTAACTCCCAAGGAAAGCCTGGTGACTGTACACAGAGGTACCTGGGAAGGAAGGCCTGGTGACTGTACCCAGAGTTAGCTCGGAAGAAATGCCTGGTGACTTTAAACAGAGGTACCTCGGAAAGAAGCCCTGGTGAATGTAACCAGAGGTACCTCGAAAGGAATGCCTGGTGACTGTACCCAGAGGTACCTCAGAAGAAAGACCTAGTGATTGTTCGCACAGATACCTCAGAAGGAAGGCCTGGTGATTGTAACCAGATGTACCTCAGAAGGAAGGCCTTTGACTGTACCCAGAGGTAACTGTGAAGGAAGGCCTGGTGACTGTACCCATAGGTACCTCAGAAGGAACGACTGGAGACTGTAACCAGAGGTACCTCGTAAGAACGGCATGGTGAGTATACCCAGAGGTACCTCGGAAACAAGTCCTGATGACTGTACCCAGAGGTACCTCGCACGGAAGGCCTGGTGACTGTACCCCGACATACCTCGGAAGAAAGGCGTGGTGACTGTACTCAGAGGCACCTCGGAAGGAAGGCCTGGGGATTTTACCCAGAGATACCTCAGAAGGAAGGCCTGGTGGCTATAGCCAGAGGTGCCTCGGAAGGAAGGCCTGGTGACTGTACCCAGAGCTAACTCGAAAGGAAGGCCTGGTGACTGTACCCAGAGTTAACTCAGAAGGAAGGCCTCGTGACTGTACCCAGAGGGACCTCAGAAAGAAGGCCAGGTGACTATACCCGGAGGTACCTCAGAAGGAAGGCCGGGGGCGGTACACAGAGGTACCTCTGAAGGAAGGCCTGGTGACTGTACCCATAGGTACCTGAGAAGGAAAGAATGGTGACTGTACCCAGAGGTACCTCGTTAGAAAGGACCGTGAGTGTACCCAGAGGTTACTCGGAAAGAAGGCATGGTAACTGTATCCAGGGGTACCTCGAAAGAAAGGCCTGGTGACTGTACCCAAAGGTACCTGGGAAGAAAGCCTGGTGACTGTACCCAGAGGGACCTCGGCAGGAAGGCCTGGTGGATGTACAGAGAAGGACCTCAAAAGGAAGGCCTGGTGACTGTACCCAGGCGTGCTTCGGACAAAAGGCCAGGTGACTGTACTCAGAGGTACCACAGAAGGAAGGCCTGGTGACTGTACCCAGAGGTACCTCGGAAGGCAGGCCTGGTGACTGTACCCAGAGATGCCTCGGAAGGAAGGCTTGGTGACTGTACCCAGAGGTACCACGGAAGGAAGGCCTGTTGACTGTACCCCGAAATACGTCAGAAGGAAGGCCTGGTGGCTGTACCGAATCGTACCTCGGAATTAAGGATTAGTGACCCTACCCAGAGGCACCTGGGAAGGAAAGCCTGGTACGGTACACAGAGGTACCTCGGAAGAAGGCCTGGAGACTGTACCCAGAGGTACCTCACAAGGAAGGCCTTTGACTGTACCCAGAGCTACCCATGAAGGAAGGCCTGGTGACTGTACCCATAGGTACCTCAGAAGGAACTACTGGAGACTGTAACCAGAGGTACCTCGTAAGAACGGCATGGTGAGTATACCCAGAGGTACCTCGGAAGAAAGGCCTGGTGACTGTACCAAGAGGTACATCAGAAGGAAGGCCTGCTGACTGTACCCACAGGAACGTCGCAAGGAAGTCCTGTTGACTGTACCCAGAGTTAACTCAGAAGGAAGGCCTGGTGACTGTACCCAGAGGTACCTTGTAAGAAATGCCTGGTGAGTGTACCCAGAGATACCTCGGAAGGAAGGCCTGTTGACTGTACCCAGAGGTACCTCAGAACGAAGACCCGTACATGTACTCAGAGGTACCTCGGAGAAAGCCCTGGGGACTCTACCCAGAGGGACCTCAGAAAGAAGGCCTGGTGACTGTACCCGCATTTACCTCAGAAGGACGGCCTGTTGACTGTGCCCAGAGGTACCTGAGAGGGAAGACCTGGTGACTGTACACAGAGGTACCTCGTAAGAAAGGCCTGGTGACTGTGCCCAGGGAGACCTCGGAAGAAAGGCCTGGTGACTGTACCCAGAGGGAACTGAGAAAGAAGGCCGGATGACTGTACGCAGACGTACCTCAGAAGGAAGGCCTTTGACTGTACCCAGAGGTACCTCTGAAGGAAGGCCTGGTGACTGTACCCAGAGGGAACTGAGAAAGAAGGCCGGATGACTGTACGCAGAGGTACCTCAGAAGGAAGGCCTTTGACTGTACCCAGAGTTACCTCAGAAGGAAGGCCTTTGACTGTACCCAGAGGTACCCCTGAAGGAAGGCCTGGTGACTGTACCCATAGGTACCTCAGAAGGAACAACTGGAGACTGTAACCAGAGGTACCTCCTAAGAACGGCCTGGTGAGTGTACCCAGAGGTACCTCGGAAAAAAGTCCTGAAGACTGTACCCAGAGGTACCTCGGAAGGAAGGCCTGGAGATTGTACCCAGACGTACCTCGGAAGGAAGGCCTGGAGATTGTACCCAGACGTACCTCGGAAGAAAGGCGTGGTGACTGTACTCAGAGGTACCTCCGAAGAAGGCCTGGGGACTTTACCCAGAGATACCTCAGAAGGAAGGCCTTTGAGTGTACCCAGAGGTACCTTTGAAGGAAGGCCTGGTGACTGTACCCAAAGGTACCTCAGAAGGAAAGACTGGAGACTGTACCCAGAGATACCTCGTAAGAACGACCTGGTGAGTGTACCCAGACATATCTCGGAAAGAAGTCCTGGTGACTGTACTCAGAGGTACCTCGGAAGGAAAGCCTGGGAACTTTACTCAGAGATACCGCAGAAGGAAGGCCTGGTGACTGTACGAAGAGGTACCTCAGAAAGAAGGCCGGGTAACTCTACTCAGAGGTACCTCAGAAGGAAGGCCGGTGACTCTACCTAGAGGGACCTCGGCAGAAAGGCCTGGTGACTGTACCCACAGGGAACTGAGAAAGAAGGCCGTGAGACTGTACCCAGAGGTACCTCAGAAGGAAGGCCGGTGACTGTACCCAGAGGTACCTCGGAAGGAAGGCCTGGTGACTATACCTAGAGGTAACTCGGAAGAAAGGCGTGGTGATGGTACCCAGGGTAACTCCCAAGGAAAGCCTGGTGACTGTACACAGAGGTACCTGGGAAGGAAGGCGTGGTGACTGTACCCAGAGTTATCTCCGAAGAAATGCCTGGTGACTCTAAACAGAGGTACCTCGGAAAGAAGCCCTGGTAAATGTACCCAGAGCTACCTCGAAAGGAATGCCTGGTGACTGTACCCAGAGGTACCTCAGAAGAAAGACCTAGTGACTGTTCGCACAGGTACCTCAGAAGGAAGGCCTGTTGATTGTACCCAGATGTACCTCAGAAGGAAGGCCTTTGACTGTACCCAGAGGTACCTCTGAAGGAAGGCCTGGTGACTGTACCCATAGGTACCTTAGAAGGAACGACTGGAGACTGTAACCAGAGGTACCTCGTAAGAACAGCATGGTGAGTATACCCAGAGGTACCTCGGAAACAAGTCCTGATGACTGTACGCAGAGGTACCTCGGAAGGAAGGCCTGGTGACTGTACCCAGACGTACCTCGGAAGAAAGGCGTGGTGACTGTACTCAGAGGCACCTCGGAATGAAGGCCTGGGGATTTTACCCAGAGATACCTCAGAAGGAAGGCCTGGTGGCTATACCCAGAGGTGCCTCGGAAGGAAGGCCTGGTGACTGTACCCATAGGTACCTTGGAAGGAACCACTGGAGACTGTAACCAGAGGTACCTCGTAAGAACGGCCTGGTGAGTTTACCCAGAGGTAACTCGGAAAAAAGTCGTAATGACTGTACCCGGAGGTACTTCGGAAGGAAGGCCTGGAGACTGTACCCAGAGGTACCTCGGAAGAAAGGCCTGGTGACTGTACCCAGAGATAAATCTGAAGGAAGGCCTGGTGACTGTACTCAGAGGTACCTCGTAAGAAAGGCCTGGTGACTATACCCAGGGGGACCTCGGAAGAAAGGCCTGGTGACTACCCAGAGGGAACTGAGAAAGAAGGCCGGATGACTGTACCCAGAGGTACCTCAGAAGGAAGGCCTTTCACTGTACCCAGAGGTACCTCTGAAGGAAGGCCTGGTGACTGTACCCAGAGGTACCTCGGAGAGAAGGCCTGGTGACTGTACCCAGAGGTACCTCAGAAGGAAGGCCTTTGACTGTACCCAGAGCTACCCATGAAGGAAGGCCTGGTGACTGTACCCATAGGTACCTCAGAAGGAACGACTGGAGACTGTAACCAGAGGTACCTCGTAAGTACGGCCTGGTTAGTTTACCCAGAGGTACCTCGGAAAAAAGTCCTAATCTCTGTACCCAGAGGTACTTCGGAAGGAAGGCCTTGAGACTGTACCCAGAGGTACCTCGGAAGAAAGGCCTGGTGACTGTACCAAGAGGTACATCAGAAGGAAGGCCTGCTGACTGTACCCACAGGAACGTCGGAAGGAAGGCCTGTTGACTGTACCCAGAGTTAACTCAGAAGGAAGGCCTGGTGACTGTACCCAGAGGTACCTTGTAAGAAATGCCTGGTGAGTGTACCCAGAGATACTTCGGAAGGAAGGCCTGTTGACTGTACCCAGAGGTACCTCAGAACGAAGACCCGTACATGTACCCAGAGGTACCTCGGAGAAAGCCCTGGTGACTGTACCCAGAGGGACCTCAGAAAGAAGGCCTGGTGACTGTGCCCAGAGGTACCTCAGAGGGAAGACCTGGTGACTGTACACAGAGGTTCCTCGGGATGAAGGCCTGGTGAGTGTACCCAGAGATACGTCAGGACGGCCTGTTGACTGTGCCCAGAGGTACCTCGGAAGGAAGACCTGGTGACTGTACCCAGAGGTTCCTCGGAATGAAGGCCTGGTGAGTGTACCCAGAGATACCTCGGAAGGAATGCCTGGTGACTACCCAGACGTACCTCGGAAGGAAGGCCTGTTGACTGTTCCAGAGTTAGCTCGGAGGAAAGGCCTGGTAACTGTACCCAGAGGCAGCTCGTAAGAACGGCCTGGGGACTGCACCCAGAGGGACCTCAGAAATAAGCCCGGGTGAGTGTACCCAGAGGTACCTCAGAAGGAAAGCCGGTGACTGTACCCAGAGTTACCTCGTAAGAAAGACCTGGTGACTCTTCCCAGAGGGACCTCGGTAGAAATGCCTGGTGACTGTACCCAGAGGTACCTCGGAAGAAAGGCCTGGTGACTGTACCCAGAGATAAATCAGAAGGAAGGCCTGGTGACTGTACCCAGAGGTACCTCGTAAGAAACGCCTGGTGACTGTGCCCAGTGGGACCTCGGAAGAAAGGACTGGTGACTGTACCCAGAAGGAACTGGGAAAGAAGGCCGGATGACTGTCCGCAGAGGTACCTCAGAAGGAAGGCCTTTGACTGTACCCAGAGGTACCTCTGAAGGAAGGCCTGGTGACTGTACCCAGAGGTACCTCAGAAGGAAGGCCTTTGACTGTACCCAGAGGTACCCGTGAAGGAAGGCCTGGTGACTGTACCAATAGCTACCTCAGAAGGACCAATTGGAGACTGTAACCAGAGGTACCTCCTAAGAACGGCCTGGTGAGTGTACCCAGAGTTACCTCGGAAAAAAGTCCTGATGACTGTACCCAGAGGTACCTCGGAAGGAAGGCCTGGAGATTGTACCCAGACGTACCTCGGAAGAAAGGCGTGGTGACTGTACTCAAGGTACCTCCGAAGAAGGCCTGGGGACTTTACCCAGAGGTACCTCAGAAGGAAGGCCTTTGAGTGTACCCAGAGGTACCTCTTAAGGAAGGCCTGGTGACTGTACCCACAGGAACGTCGGAAGGAAGGCCTGTTGACTGTACCCAGAGTTAACTCAGAAGGAAAGCCTGGTGACTGTACCCAGAGGTAACTTGTAAGAAATGCCTGGTGAGTGTACCCAGAAATACCTCGGATGGAAGGCCTGTTGACTGTACCCAGAGGTACCTCAGAACGAAGACCCGTACATGTACCCAGAGGTACCTCGGAGAAAGCCCTGGTGACTGTACCCAGAGGGACCTCAGAAAGAAGGCCTGGTGACTGTACACGGAGGTACCTCAGAAGGACGTCCTGTTGAATGTGCCCAGAGGTACCTCAGAGGGAAGACCTGGTGACTGTACACAGAGGTTCCTCGGAATGAAGGCCTGGTGAGTGTACCCAGAGATACGTCAGAAGGACGGCCTGTTGACTGTGCCCATAGGTACCTCGGAAGGAAGACCTGGTGACTGTACCCAGAGGTTCCTCGGAATGAAGGCCTAGTGAGTGTACACATTAGTACCTCGGACGAAGGCCTGGTGACTGTAACCAGAGGTTCCTCGGAATGAAGGCCTGGTGAGCGTACCCAGAGATACCTCGGAAGGAATGCCTGGTGACTACCCAGACGTACCTCGGAAGGAAGGCCTGTTGACTGTTCCAGAGTTAGCTCGGAGGAAAGGCCTGGTAACTGTACCCAGAGGCAGCTCGTAAGAAAGGCCTGGGGACTGCACCCAGAGGGACCTCAGAAATAAGCCCGGGTGAGTGTACCCAGAGGTACCTCAGAAGGAAAGCCGGTGACTGTACCCAGAGTTACCTCGTAAGAAAGACCTGGTGACTCTTCCCAGAGGGACCTCGGTAGAAATGCCTGGTGACTGTACACAGAGGTACCTCGGAAGGAAGGCCTGGTGACTGTACCCAGAGATAAATCAGAAGGAAGGCCTGGTGACTGTACCCAGAGGTACCTCGTAAGAAAGGCCTGGTGACTGTGCCCAGAGGGAACTGAGAAAGAAGGCCGTGTGACTGTACCCAGAGATACCTCAGAAGGAAGGCCTTTGACTGTACCCATAGGTACCTCAGAAGGAACGACTGGAGACTGTAAGCAGAGGTACCTCGTAAGAACGGCCTGGGGGTGTACCCAGAGATACCTCGGAAACAAGTCCTAATGACTGTACCCAGAGGTACCTCAGAAACAAGGCCGGGTGACTGTACCCAGAGGTACCTAGGAAGGAAGGCCTGGTGACTACACCTAGAGGTAACTCGCAAGAAAGGCTTGGTGACTGTACCCAGGGTAACTCCCAAGGAAAGCCTGGTGACTGTACACAGAGGTACCTGGGAAGGAAGGCCTGGTGACTGTACCCAGAGTTAGCTCGGAAGAAATGCCTGGTGACTCTAAACAGAGGTACCTCGGAAAGAAGCCCTGGTGACTGTACCCAGAGCTACCTCGAAAGGAATGCCTGGTGACTGTACTCAGAGGTACCTCAGAAGAAAGACATAGTGACTGTCCGCACAGGTACCTCAGAAGGAAGGCCTGTTGATTGTACCCAGATGTACCTCAGAAGGAAGGACTTTCACTGTACTCAGAGGTACCTCTGAAGGAAGGCCTGGTGACTGTACCCATAGGTACCTCAGAAGGAACGACTGGAGACTGTAACCAGAGGTACCTCGTAAGAATGGCATGGTGAGTATACCCAGAGGTACCTCGGAAACAAGTCCTTATGACTGTACCCATAGGTACCTCGGAAGGAAGGCCTGGAGACTGTACCCAGACGTACCTCGGAAGAAAGGCCTTGTGACTGTACTCAGAGGCACCTCGGAAGGAAGGCCTGGGGATTTTACTCAGAGATACCTCAGAAGGAAGACCTGGTGGCTATACCCAGAGGTGCCTCGGAAGGAAGGCCTGGTGACTGTACCCAGAGCTAACTCGAAAGGAAGGCCTGGTGATTGTACCCAGAGCTAACTCAGAAGGAAGGCCAGGTGACTGTACCCAGAGCGACCTCAGAAAGAAGGCCAGGTGACTGTACCCGGAGGTACCTCAGAAGGAAGGCCGGGGGCGGTACACAGAGGTACCTCTGAAGGAATGCCTGGTGACTGTACCCATAGGTACCTGAGAAGGAAAGAATGGTGACTGTACCCAGAGGTACCTCGTTAGAAAGGACGGTGAGTGTACCCAGAGGTTACTCGGAAAGAAGGCATGGTAACTGTATCCAGGGGTACCTCGGAAGAAAGGCCTGGTGACTGTACCCAAAGATACCTGGTAAGAAAGGCCTGGTGACTGTACCAAGAGGGACCTCGGCAGGAAGGCCTGGTGGCTGTACAGAGAAGTACCCCAAAAGGAAGCCTGGTGACTGTACCCAGGCGTGCCTCGGACAAAAGGCCAGCTGACTGTACTCAGCGGTACCACGGAAGGAAGGCCTGGTGACTGTACCCAGAGGGACCTCGGAAGGAAGGCTTGGTGGCTGTACTCAGAGGTACCTCAGAAGAAAGACCTCTTGAGTGTACTCAGAGGTACCTTAGAAAGAAGGCCTGGTGATTGTACACAGAGGTACATCAGAAGGAAGGCCTGGTGACTGTACGCAGAGGTACATCGGAGGGAAGGCCTGGTGAGTGTACACATTAGTGCCTCGGACGAAAGCCTAGTGACTGTACCCAGAGGTACCTCGGAAGGAAGGCCTGGTGACTGTACCGAGAGGTACCTCGGAAGAAAGGCCTGGTGACTGTACTCAGAGGTACCTCAGAAGGAAGACCTCGTGACTGTACCCATTGTGAGCTCAGAAGGAAGGCCTGGTAATTGTACCCAGAGGTACCTCGGAAGGAAGGGCTGGTGAAGGTACCCAGAAGTACCTCGGAAGGAAGGCCTGGTGACTGTACCCAGAGTTAGCTCGGGAAAAGCCTGGTGACTGTACTCAGAGGGTTCTCAGAAAGAAAGCCGGGTGACTGTCCCCAGAGGTACCTCGGAAGGAAGTGATGGTGACTGTACCCAGAGGTACCTCGGAAGGAAGGCCTGGTGACTCTACCCAGAGGTACATCGGAAGGAAGCGATGGTGACTGTACCCAGAGGTACCTCGAAAAGAAGGCCTGGTGAGTGTACCCAGAGGTACCTCGAAAGAAAGGCCCGGTGACTCTACCCAGAGGTACTTCGGAAGGAAGGCCTGATGACTGTACCCAGAGGTACCTTGGAAGGAAGTCCTGGTGACTGTACCCAGAGATACCTCGTAAGAAATGCCTGGTGTCTGTACCCAGAGATACCTGGGAAAGAAGGCCTGGTGACTGTACCCAGAGTTACCTCAGAAGGAAGACCCGCTGCCTATACGCAGAGGTACATCAGAAGGAAGGCCTGATGACTCTTTCCAGAGGTAACTCAGAAGGAAGGTCTGGAGACTCTACTCAGAATTACCTCGGGAGGAAGCCCTGCTGAGTGTACCCAGAGGCACCTCGGAAGGAAGGCCTGGTGACTGTACCCAGAAGTACCTCGGAAAAAAGGCCTAGTGACTGTACCCAGAGGTACCTCGGAAGAAAGACCTCGTGTCTGTACCCAGAGAGACCTCAGAAGGAAGACCTGGTGATTGTACCCAGCGGTACCTCGGAAGGAAGGCCTGGTGACTGTAACCAGAGGTGTCTCGGAAGAAAGGCGTGGTGACTGTACTCAGAGGGACCTCGGAAGGAATGCCTGGTGACTGTAGCCAAGTACCTCAGAAGATAAGCCTGGTGACTGTATCCAGGGGTACCGCGTAAGAAATGCCTGCTGACTGCACCCAGAGGTATCTCGGAAGAAAGGCGTGCTAACTGTACCCAGAGGGACCTCAGAAAGAAGGCCGGGTGACTGTACCCAGAAGTACCTCAGAAGGAAACCCGGTGACTATACCCAGAGATACCTCTGAAGGAAGGCCTGGTGACGTACCCATAGGTACCTCAGAAGGAAACCCTGGTGACTGTACCCAGAGGTAACTCGTAAGAAAGGCTTGGTCAGTGTACCCAGAGGTACCTCGGAAAGAAGTCCTGGTGATTGTATCCAGAGATACCTCGGAAGGAAGGCCTGGTGACTGTACTCATTAGTAACTCGGAAGAAAGTCTGGGGGACTGTACCCAGAGGTAACTCAGAAGGAAGGCCTGGTGACTGTACCCAGAGGTACCTCGTAAGAAAGGCGTGGTGACTGTGCCCAGAGTTAGCTCAGAAGAAAGCCTGGTGACTGTACCCAGAGTTACCTCGGAAGGAAGGCCTGGTGACTGTACCCAGAGGTACCTCAGAAGGAGGCCTGGTGACTGTACACAGAGGTACCTCAAAAGGAGGCCTGGTGACTGTACCCAGAGGTACCTCAAAAGGAGGCCTGGTAACTGTACCCAGAGTTATCTCGGAAGGAAGGCCTGGTGACTGTACCGATAGGTACCTCGGAAGGAAGGCCTGGTCACTACCCAGAAGTACCTCAGAAAAAAGGCCTGGTGACTGTACTCAGAGGTACCTCAGAAGAAAGACCTCGTCACTGTACCCAGAGGTACCTCAGAAGGAATTCCTGGTGACTGTACACAGAGGTACCTCGGAGGGAAGGCCTGGTGACTCTACCCAGAGTTACCTCAGAAGGAAGGCCTGGTGGGTGTACCCAGAGTTACCTCAGAAGAAAGGCCTGGTGGGTGTACCCAGAGGTGCCTCGGAAGGAAGTCCTGGTGACTGTACCCAGAGGTACCTCGGATGGAATGCCTGGTGACAGTACTCAAGGTACCTCAGAAGGAAAGCCTGGTGAATGTACGCAGAGGTACCTGGTAAGAAATGCCTGGTGACTGTACCGAGAGATGCCTCGGAAGGAAGGCCTGGTGACTGTACCCAAAGATACCTCAATAGGAAGACCCGGTGCCTTTAGGCAAAGGTACCTGAGAAGGAAGGCCTGATGACTCTACCCAGAGGTACATCAGAAGGAAGATCTGGTGACTGTACCCATAGGTACCTCAGAAGGAAGGCAGGTGACTGTACCCAGAGGTACCTCTGCAGGAAGTTCTGGTGACTGTACCCATAGGTACCTCAGAAGGAAACCCTGGTGACTATACCCAGGCGTATTTTCGAAGAAACTCCAGGTGACTGTACACAGAGGTACCACGGAAGTTAGGCCTGGTGACTGTAGCCAGAGGTACCTCGGAAGGAATGCCTGGTGACTACTCAGACGTACCTAGGAAGAAAGGCCTGGTCACTGTACTCAGAGGTACGTCAGAAGAAAGACCTCGTGAGTGTACTCAGAGGTACCTCAGAAAGAAGGCCTGGTGATTGTACCCAGAGGTACTTCAAAAGGAAGGCCTGGTGACTGTACCCAAAGGTACCTCAGAAGGAAAGACTGGAGACTGTACCCACAGGTACCTCGTAAGAACGACCTGGTGAGTGTACCCAGACGTACCTCGGAAAGAAATCCTGGTGACTGTACTCAGAGGTACCTCGGAAGGAAGGCCTGGGGACTTTACTCAGAGATACCGCAGAAGGAAGGCCTGGTGACTGTACCAAGAGGTACCTCAGAAAGAAGGCCGGGTAACTCTACTCAGAGGTATCAAAGAAGGAAGGCCGGTGACTGTACGCAGAGGGACCTCGGCAGAAAGGCCTGGTGACTGTACGCAGAGGGAACTGAGAAAGAAGGCCGTGTGACTGTACCCATAGGTACCTCAGAAGGAACGTCTGGAGACTGTAAGCAGAGGTACCTCGTAAGAATGGCATGGTGAGTATACCCAGAGGTACCTCGGAAACAAGTCCTTATGACTGTACCCATAGGTACCTCGGAAGGAAGGCCTGAAGACTGTACCCAGAAGTACCTCGGAAGAAAGGCCTGGTGACTGTACTCAGAGGTACCTCGGAAGGAAGGCCTCGGGATTTTACCCAGAGGTGCCTCGGAAGGAAGGCCTGGTGACTGTACCCAGAGCTAACTTGAAAGGAAGGCCTGGTGACTGTATCCAGAGCTAACTCAGAAAGAAGGCCTGGTGACTGTACCCAGAGGGACCTCAGAAAGAAGGTCAGGTCCTGGTACCTCAGAAGGAAGGCCGGGGGCGGTACACAGAGGTACCTCTGAAGGAAGGCCTGGTGACTGTACCCATAGGTACCTGAGAAGGAAAGAATGGTGACTGTACCCAGAGGTACCTCGTTAGAAAGGACGGTGAGTGTACCCAGCGGTTACTCGGAAAGAAGGCATGGTAACTGTATCCAGGGGTACCTCGGAAGGAAGGCCTGGTGACTGTACCGAGAAGTACCTCGGAAGAAAGGCCTGGTGACTACCCAGAAGTACATCGGAAAAAAGGTCTGGTGACTGTACTCAGAGGTACCTCAGAAGGAAGACCTCGTAACTGTACCCATTGTGACCTCAGAAGGAAGGCCTGGTAATTGTACCCAGAGGTACCTCGGAAGGAAGGCCTGGTGACTGTACCCAGAAGTACCTCGGAAGAAAGGTCTGGTGACTGTACCCAGAGGTACCTCGGAAGGAAGGCCTGATGACTGTACCTAGAGGTACCTCGTAAGAAAGTCCTGGTGACTGTACCCAGAGTTAGCTCGGGAAAAACCTGGTGACTGTACCCAGACGGACCTCAGAATGAAGGCCGGGTGACTGTCCCCAGAGATACCTCGGAAGGAAGTGATGGTGACTGTACCCAGAGGTACCTGGGAAGGAAGGCCTGGTAACTGTACTCATTACTACCTCAGAAGTAACGCTGGGGGACTTTACCCAGAGCTAACTCAGAAGGAAGGCCTGGTGACTGTACCCAGAGTTACCTAGTAAGAAGGGCTTGGTGACTGCCCAGAGTTAGCTCAGAAGAAAGGCCTGGTGACTGTACCCAGAGGTATCTCAGAAGGAGGCCTGGTGCCTGTGCCCAGAGGTACCTCGGAAGGAGGCCTGGTAACTGTACCCAGAGGTAACTCGGAAGGAAGGCCTGGTCACTACCCAGAAGTACCTCAGAAAAAAGGCCTGGTGACTGTACTCAGAGGTACCTCAGAAGAAAGACCTCGTCACTCTACCCAGAGTTATCTCGGAAGAAATTCCTGGTGACGGTACACAAAGGTACCTCGGAAGGAAGGCCTGGTGACTCTACCCAGAGTTATCTCGGAAGGAAGCGATGGTGACTGTACCCAGAGGTACCTCGGAAAGAAGGCCCGGTGATTGTACCCAGAGGTACCTCGGAAGGAAGGCCGGGTGACTGTACCCAGAGTTACCTCAGAAGGAAGGCCTAGTGGGTGTACCCAGAGGTGCCTCGGAAGGAAGGCCTGGTGACTGTACCCAGAGGTACCTCGGATGGAATGCCTGGTGACAGTACTGAAGGTACCTCAGAAGGAGAGCCTGGTGAATGTACGCAGAGGTACCTCGTAAGAAATGCCTGGTGACTGTACCGAGAGATGCCTCGGAAGGAAAGCCTGGTGACTGTACCCAAAGGTACCTCAATAGGAAGACCCGCTGCCTTTACGCAGAGGTACCTCAGAAGGAAGGCTTGATGACTCTACCCCGAGGTACATCAGAAGGAAGATCTGGTGACTGTACCCAGAGGTACCTCTGAAGGAAGTTCTGGTGACTGTACCCATAGGTACCTCAGAAGGAAGGCCTGGTGACTATGCCCAGGCGTAACTCCGAAGATACTCCAGGTGACTGTACACAGAGGTACCACGGAAGGAAGGCCTGGTGATTGTACCCAGAGGTACCTCGGAAGGAATGCCTGGTGAGTTCTCCGACATACCTAGGAAGAAATGCCTGATCACTGTACTCAGAGGTACCTCAGAAGAAAGACCTCGTGAGTGTACGTAGAGGTACCTCAGAAAGAAGGCCTGGTGATTGTACCCAGAGGTACATCGGAAGGAAGGCCTGGTGACTGTACCCAGAGGTATATCGGAAGGAAGGCCTGGTGACTGTACACATTAGTGCCTCGGACGAAGGCCTGGTGACTGTACCCAGAGGTACCTCGGAAGGAAGGCCTGGTGAGTACGCAGAAGTACATCGGAAGAAAGGCCTGGTGACTGTACTCAGAGGTACCTCAGAAGAAAGACCTCGTGACTGTATCCAGAGGTACCTCAGAAGTAAGGCCTGGTGATTGTACCCAGAGGTACCTCGGAAGGAAGGCACAGTGATCGTACCCAGAAGTACCTCGGAAGGAAGGCGTTGTGAGTGTACCCAGAGGTACGTGTGAAGGAAGGCCTGGTGACTGTACCCAGAGGCACCTCAAAAAGAAGGCCTGGTGACTGTACATAGAGGTAACACCGAAGGAAGGCCTGGTGACTACCCCGACGTACCTCGGAAGAAAGGCCTGGTGACTGTACTCAGAGGTACTTCAGAAGAAAGACCTCGTGACAGTACCCAGAAGTAACTCAGAAGAAAGGACTGGTGACTGTACCCATAGGTATTTCAGAAGGAAAGCATAGTGACTGTACCCAGAGGTACCTCAGAAGGAAGGACTGGTGACTGTAACCCGAGGTATCTGGTGAGGCCTGGTGACTGTACCCAGAGGGACCTCGGAAGGAATGCCTGGTGACAGTACCCAAGTACCTCAGAAGTTAAGCCTGGTGACTGCACCCAGAGGTACCTCGTAAGAAATGCCTGGTGACTGCACCCAGAGGTACTTTGGAAGGAAAGCTTGGTGACTGTACCCAGAGGTACCTCGGAAGGAAGGCCTGGTGACTGTACACAGAAGTACCTCGGGAGGAAGGCCTGCTGAGTGTACCCAGAGGCACCTCGGAAGGAAGGCCTGGTGACTGTACCCAGAGGTACCTCGGAAGAAAGACCTCGTGTCTGTACCCAGAGGTAGCTCAGACGGAAGGCCTGGTTATTTTACCCAGAGGTACATCGGAAGTAAGGCCTGGTGACGGCACCCCGGCGTACCTCGGAATAAAGGCCTAGTAACTATACGCAGAGGTACCTCGGAAGAAAAGCCTTTTGACTCTACCCAGAGGTACCTCGGAAGGAAGGCCTGGTGACTGTACACAGAGCTAACTCAGAAAGAAAGCCTCGTGAGTGTACCCAGAGGTACCTCTTAAGAAAAGCCTGGTGACTGTACCCAGAGGTACATCGGAACAAAGGCCTGGTGACTGTACCCAGAGGTACCTCGGAATGAAGGCCCGGTGACTGTACCCAGAGGCACCTAGGAAGGAAGGCCAGGTGACTGGACCCAGAGGTACGTGTGAAGGAAGGCCTGGTTACTGTACCCAGAGGCACCTCAAAAGGAAGGCCTGGTGACTGTACATAGAGGTAACACGGAAGGAAGGCCTGGTGACTACCCAGACGTACCTCGGAAGAAAGGCCTGGTGACTGTACCCAGAGGGACCTCACAAAGAAGGCCGGGTGACTGTCCCCAGAGGTACCTCGGAATGAAGTGATGATGACTGTACCCAGAGGTACCTCGGATGGAAGGCCTGGTGACTCTACCCAGAGGTACATCGGAAGAAAGCGATGGTGACTGTACCCAGAGGTAACTCGAAAAGAAGGCCTGGTGACTGTCCCCAGAAGTACCTCTGAAAGGAAGGCCTGGTGACTGTACCCATAGGTACCTCGGAAGGAAGGCCTGGTGACTGTACCCAAAGGTACCTCGGAAGGAAGGCCGGGTGACTGTACCCAGAGGCAACCCGGAAGGAAGTCCTGGTGACTGTACGCAGAGGAACTCAGAAGAAAGAACTCGTGACTGTACCCAGAGGTACCTCAGAAGGAAGGCCTGGTAACTGTACTCATTAATACCTCGGAAGGAAGGCTGGGGGACTGTACCCAGAGCTAACTTAGAAGGAGGCCTGGTGCTTGTACCCAGAGGTACCTCGGAAGGAAGACCTCATGAGTGTACTCAGAGGTACCTCAGAAAGAAAGCTTGGTGATTGTACCCAGAGGTAGATCGGAAGGAAGGCGTGATGACTGTACCCAGAGGTACATTGGAAGGAAGACCTGGTGACTGTACACATTAGTGCCTCGGACGAAGGCCTGGTGACTGTACCCAGAGGTACCTCGGAAGGAAGGCCTGGTAACTGTACCGAGATGTACCCCGGAAGGAAAGCCTGGTGACTACCCAGATGTATATCGGAAGAAATGCCTGGTGACTGTACTAAGAGGTACCTCAGAAGAAAGACCTCGTGACTGTACCCATTGTGACCTCAGAAGGAAGGCCTGGTGATTGTACCCAGAGGTAGCTCGGAAGGAAGGCCTGGTGACTGTACCCAGAAGTACCTCGGAAGAAACACGTGGTGACTGTACCCAGAGGTACCTCGGAAGGAAGGCCTGGTGACTGTACCTAGAGGTACCTCGTTAGAAAGTCCTGGGGACTGTACCCAGAGTTAGCTCGGGAAAAAGCCTGGTGACTGTACCCAGAGGGACCTCAGAAAGAAGGCCGGGTGACTGTCCCCAGAGGTACCTCGGAAGGAAGTGATGCTGACTGTACCCAGAGGTACCTCGGAAGGAATGCCTGGTGACTCTACCCAGAGGTACATCGGAAGGAAGCGATGGTGACTGTACCCAGAGGTGCCTCGAAAAGAAGGCTTGGTGAGTGTACCCAGATTTACCTCGAAACAAAGGCCCGGTGACTGTACCCAGAGGTACTTCGGAAGGAAGACCTGATGACTGTACCCAGAGGTACCTTGGAAGGAAGTCCTGGTGACTGTACACAGAGATACCTTGTAAGAAAAGCCTGGTGGCTGTATCCAGAGATACCTCGGAAGGAAGGCCTGGTGACTGTACCCAGAGTTACCTCAGAAGGAAGACTCGCTGCCTATACGCAGAGGTACCTCAGAAGGAAGGCCTGATGACTCTTCCCAGAGGTAACTCAGAAGGAGGGTCTAGAGACTCTACTCAGAGGTACCTTGGAAGGAAGGCCTGCTGAGTGTACCCAGAGGCACCTCGGAAGGAAGGCCTGGTGACTGTACCCAGAAGTACCTCGGAAAAAAGGCCTAGTGACTGTACCCAGAGGTACCTCGGAAGAAAGACCTCGTGTCTGTACCCAGAGAGACCTCAGAAGGAAGACTTGGTGCTGTACCCAGAGGGACCTCGGAAGCAATGCCTGGTGACAGTACCCAAGTACCTCAGAAGTTAAGCCTGGTGACTGCACCCAGAGGTACCTCGTAAGAAATACCTGGTGACTGCACCCAGAGGTATCTCTGAAGAAAGGCGTGGTGACTGTACCAAGAGGGACCTCAGAAAGAAGGCCGAGTGACTGTACCCAGAAGTATCTCAGAAGGAAAGCCGGTGATTGTACCCAGAGGTACCTCTGAAGGAAGGCATGGTGACTGTAGCCATAGGTACCTCAGAAGAAAACCCTTGTGACTGTACCCAGAGGTAACTCGTAAGAAAGGCCTGGTGATTGTATCCAGAGGTACCTCGGAAGGAAGGCCTGGTGACTGTACCCAGAGGCAACCCGGAAGGAAGGCCTGGTGACTGTACGCAGAGGAACCTCAGAAGAAAGACCTCGTGACTGTACCCAGAGGTACCTCAGAAGGAAGGCTGGGGGACTGTACCCAGAGCTAACTCAGAAGGAAGGCCTGGTGACTGTACCCTGAGGTACCTCGGAAGAAAGGCCTGGTGACTGTACCCAGAGGTACCTCGGAAGGAAGGCCGGGGGACTGTACCCAGAGTTTCCTCAGAAGGAAGGCCTGATGACTGTACCCAGAGGTACCTCGGAAGGAAGGCCTGGAGACTGTACCAAGAGGTACCTCAGAGAAAACCCTGGTGACTGTACCCAGAGGGTCCTCAGAAAGAAGGCAATGTGACTGTACCCATAGGTACCTCAGAAGGAAGGCCGGTGACTGTACCCAGAAGTACCTCGAAAGGAAGGCCTGGTGACTGTAGCCAGAGGTACCTGGGAAGGAAGGCCGGTGAGTGTACCCAGAGGTACCTCGGAAGGAAGGCCTGGTGACTGTACCCAGAGGTACCTCAGAAAGAAGGCCGGGTAACTCTACTCAGAGGTACCTCAAAAGGAAGGCCGGTGACTGTACCCAGAGGGACCTCGGCAGAAAGGCCTGGTGACTGTACCCACAGGGAACTGAGAAAGAAGGCCGTGTGACTGTACCCAGAGGTACCTCAGAAGGAAGGCCGGTGAGTGTACCCAGAGGTACCTCGGAAGGAAGGCCTGGTGACTATACCTAGAGGTAACTCGGAAGAAAGGCGAGGTGATGGTACCCAGGGTAACTCCCAAGGAAAGCCTGGTGACTGTACACAGAGGTACCTGGGAAGGAAGGCCTGGTGACTGTACCCAGAGTTAGCTCGGAAGAAATGCCTGGTGACTCTAAACAGAGGTACCTCGGAAAGAAGCCCTGGTGAATGTACCCAGAGGTACCTCGAAAGGAATGCCTGGTTAATGTACTCAGAGGTACCTCAGTAGAAAGACCTAGTGACTGTACGCACAGGTACCTCAGAAGGAAGGCCTGGTGAATGTACCCAGATGTACCTCAGAAGGAAGGCCTTTGACTGTACCCAGAGGTACCTCTGAAGGAAGACCTGGTGAGTGTACCCATAGGTACCTCAGAAGGAACGACTGGAGACTGTAACCAGAGTTACCTCGTAAGAACGGCATGGTGAGTGTTCCCAGAGGTACCTCGGAAACAAGTCCTGATGACTGTACCCAGAGGTACCTCGGAAGCAAGGCCTGGAGACTGTACCCAGAGATACTTCAGAAGGAAGGCCTGGTGGCTATACCCAGAGGTGCCTCAGAAGGAAGGCCTGGTGACTGTACCCAGAGCTAACTCAGAAGGAAGGCCTGGTGACTGTACCCAGAGATACCTCGTAGGAAAGGCCTGGTGACTGTACCCAGAGCTAACTCAGAAGGAAGGCCTGGTGACTGTAACCAGAGGTACCTCGGAGAGTGCCCTGGTGACTGTACCCAGAGGGACCTCAGAAAGAAGGCCAGGTGACTGTACCCGGAGGTACCTCAAAGGAAGGCCGGGGACGGTACACAGAGGTACCTCTGAAGAAAGGCCTGGTGACTGTACCCATAGGTACCTGAGAAGGAAAGAATGGTGACTGTACCCAGAGGTACCTCGTTAGAAAGTACGGTGAGTGTACCCAGACGTTACTCGAAAGGAAGGCATGGTAACTGTATCCAGGGGTACCTCGGAAGAAAGGCCTGGTGACTGTACCCAAAGGTACCTGGGAAGAAAGGCCTGGTTACTGTTCCCAGAGGTACCTCCTAAGAAAGTCCTGGTGACTGTACACACAGGCAGCTCGGAAGAACGGCCTAGTGACTGCACCCAGAGGGACCTCAGAAATAAGCCCAGGTGAGTGTACCCAGAGGTACCTCAGAAGGAAAGCCGGTGACTGTACCCAGAGATACCTCGTAAGAAAGGCCTGGTGAGACTATACCCAGAGTTACCCTGGAAGAAATGCCTTTTGACTCTACCCAGAGGTACCTCGGAAGGAAGGCCTAGTGACTGTGCCCAGAGCTAACTCAGAAGGAAGGCCTGGTGATTGTACCCAGAGATACCTCGTAGGAAAGGCCTGGTGACTGTAACCAGAGGTACCTCGGAAGTAAGGCCTGGTGAGTGTACCGACAAGTACCTCAGAAGGAAGACCTGGTGACTGTACCCAGAGGTTCCTCGGAAGGAAGGCCTAGTGACTGTGCCCAGAGCTAACTCAGAAGGAAGGCCTGGTGACTGTACCCAGAGATAAATCAGAAGGAAGGCCTGGTGACTGTATCCAGCGGTACCTCGTCAGAAAGGCCTGGTGACTGTGCCCAGGGGGACCTCGGAAGAAAGGCCTGGTGACTGTACCCAGAGGGAACTGAGAAAGAAGGCCGGATGACTGTACCAAGAGGTACTTCAGAAGCAAGGCATTTGACTGTACCCATAGGTACCTCAGAAGGAACAACTGGAGACTGTACCCAGAGGTACCTCGTAAGAACGGCCTGGTGAGTGTACGCAGAGGTACCTCGGAAAGAAATCCTGGTGACTGTACTCAGAGGTACCTCGGAAGGAAGGCCTGGGGACTTTACTCAGAGATACCGCAGAAGGAAGGCCTGGTGACTGTACCCAGAGGTACCTCAGAAAGAAGGCCGGGTGACTCTACTCAGAGGTACCTCAGAAGGAAGGCCGGTAACTCTACCCAGACGGACCTCAGCAGAAAGGCCTGGTGACTGTACCCAGAGGGAACTGAGAAAGAAGGCCGGGTGACTGTACCCAGAGGTACCTGAGAAAGAAGGCCTTTGACTGTACCCAGAGGTACCTCTGAAGGAACGCCTGGTGACTGTACCCAAAGGTATCTCAGAAGGAAAGCCTGGTGACTGTACGCAGAGGTACCTCAGAAGGATGGCCTTTCACTGTACCCAGAGGTACCTCTGAAGGAACGCCTGGTGACTGTACCCAGAGGTACCTCAGAAGGAACGACTGGAGACTGTAACCAGAGGTACCTCGCAAAACGGCCTGGTGAGTGTACCCAGAGGTACCTCGGAAACTAGTCCTGATGACAGTACCAACAGGTACTTCGGAAGGAAGGCCTGGAGACTGTACCCAGACGTACCTCGGAAGAAAGGCCTGGTCACTGTACCCAGAGCTAATTCTGAAGGAATGCCTGGTGACTGTACCCAGAGGTACCTCGTAAGAAAGACCTGGTGACTGTACCCAGAGGTACCTCAGAAGCAAGGCCTGGTGACTGTACCAAGAGGTAACTCGTAGGAAAGGCATGGTGAGTGTACCCAGGGTAAATCCCACGGAAAGCCTGGTGACTGTAACCAGAGTTACCTCGGGAGGAAGGCCTGGTGACTGTAACGAGAAGTTCCTCAGAAGAAAAGCCTGATGACTCTACCCAAACGTACCCCTTAATAAAGGCCAGATGACTGTACTCAGAGGAACCTCGGAAGGAAGGCCTGCTGACTCTACCCAGAGGGACCTCGGAAGGAAGGCCAGGTGACTGTACCCAGAGGTACCTGGAAAGGAAGGCCCGGTGATTGTACCCAGAGGTACCTCGGAAGGAAGCCCTGCTGACTGTACCCAGAGGTACCTGGAAAGGAAGGCCTGGTGACTGTCCTCAGAGGTACCTCAGAAGAAATATCTCGTGACTGTACCCAGACGTACCTGAGAAGGAAGGCCTGGTAACTGTACCCAGGGGTACCTCGGAACGAAGGCCTGGTGACTGTACCTAGAGGTAACTCCGAAAGAGGCGTGGTGACTGTACCCAGGGTATCTCCCAAGGAAAGCCAGGTGACTGCAGCCAGAGGTACCTCGGAAGAAAGGCCTGGTGACTGTTCCGAGAAGTACCTCAGAAGGAAGGCCTGATGACTCTACCCAGACGTACCCCTTAAGAAAGGCCGGGTGACTGTACTCCGAGGTACCTCGGAAGGAAGGCCTGGTGACTGTACCCAGAGGTACGTCGGAAGGAAGGCCTGGTGACTGTACCCAGAGGGAACTGAGAAAGAAGGCAGAGTGACTGTACCCAGAGGGACCTCAGAAGGAAGGCTTTTGACTGTACCCAGAGGTACTCCTGAAGGAACGCCTGGTGATTGTACCCATAGGTACCTCAAAAGGAACGACTGGAGACTGTAACCAGAGGTACCTCGTAAGAACGGCCTGGTGAGTGTACCCAGAGGTACCTCGGAAACTAGTCCTGATGACTGTACCCACAGGTTCCTCGGAAGGAAGGCCTGGAGACTGTACCCAGACGTACCTCGGAAGAAAGGCCTGGTGACTGTAGTCAGAGGTACCTCGGAAGGAAGGCCTGGTGACTGTACCCAGAGGGAACTGAGAAAGAAGGCAGAGTGACTGTACCCAGAGGGACCTCAGAAGGAAGGCTTTTGACTGTACCCAGAGGTACTCCTGAAGGAACGCCTAGTGATTGTACCCATAGGTACCTCAAAAGGAACGACTGGAGACTGTAACCAGAGGTACCTCGTAAGAACGGCCTGGTGAGTGTACCCAGAGGTACCTCGGAAACTAGTCCTGATGACTGTACCCACAGGTTCCTCGGAAGGAAGGCCTGGAGACTGTACCCAGACGTACCTCGGAAGAAAGGCCTGGTGACTGTAGTCAGAGGTACCTCGGAAGGAAGGCCTGGTGACTGTACCCATGGGTACCTCGGAAGGAAGGCCTGGCGACTGTACACAGAAGCACCTCGGAAGAAAGGCCTGGTGACTGTACCCAGAGCTAACTCAGAAGGAGCGCCTGGTGATTGTACCCAGAGGTACTTCGGAAGGAAAGCCTGGTGGCTTAATTCAGAAGTGCCTCGGAAGGAAGGCCTGGTGACCGTACCCAGAGGTACCTCGAAAGAAATGCTTGGTGACGGTACTTAGAAGTACTGGGAAGGAAGGCCTGGTGACAGTACTCGGAGGTATCTCAGAAGGAAGGCCTGGTGACTATACCCAGGGGTATCTCAGAAGGAAGGCCTGGTGACTGTACCCAGAGGTACCTCAGAAGGAATGCCTGGTGACTGTACTCAGAGGTACCGCGGAAAAAAGGCCTGGTGAGTGTATCCAGAGGTACCTCGGAAGGATGGCCTGGTGACTATACCCAGAGGTACCTCCGAAGGAATGACTGGTGACTGTACCCAGAGGTATCTTGGAAGGAGGGCATAGTGACTTTACCCAGAGTTACCTCGGAAGGAAGGTCCAGAGACTGTACCCAAAGGTACCTCGGAAGGAAGGCCCGGTGACTGTACCCAGAGGTATCTCAGAAGCAAGACCTGGTGACTCTACACAGAGGTACCTCAGAAGGAAGGCCTGGTGACTGTACACAGAGGCACCACGGAAGGAAGGCCTGATGACTCTACCCAGAGGTACCTTGGAAGGAAGGCCTGGTGACTACCGAGACGTACCTCCGAAGAAAGGCCTGGTGACTGTACTCAGAGGTACCCCAGAAGAAAAACCTCGTGACTGTACCCAGTGGTACCTCAGAAGGAAGTCATGATGACTGTAACCAGAGGTACCTCGGAAGGAAGGCCTGGTCACTGTACCCAGAGCTAACTCTGAAGGAATGCCTGGTGACTGTACCCAGAGGTACCTCGTAAGAAAGGCCTGCTGAGAGTACACAGACTTACCTCGGAAACAAGGGCTGGTGACTGTACCCAGAGGTACCTCAGAAGGAATGCCTGGTGACTGTACTCAGAGGGACCTCAGAAATAAGCCCAGGTGAGTGTACCCAGAGGTACCTCAGAAGGAAAGCCGGTGACTGTACCCAGAGTTACCTCGTAAGAAAGGCCTGATGAGACTATACCCAGAGTTACCTTGGAAGGAAGGCCTGGTGACTACCGAGACGTACCTCCGAAGAAAGGCCTGGTGACTGTACTCAGAGGTACCCCAGAAGAAAAACCTCGTGAGTGTACCCAGTGGTACCTCAGAAGGAAGGCATGATGACTGTACCCAGAGGTAACTCGGAAGGAAGGCCTGGTCACTGTACCCAGAGCTAACTCTGAAGGAATGCCTGGTGACTGTACCCAGAGGTACCTCGTGAGAAAGCCCTGGTGACTGTACCCAGAGGTACCTCAGAAGAAAGGCCTAGAGACTGTTCCCAGAGGGACCTCAGAAAGAAGGCCGTGTGACTGTACCCAGAGATACCTCTAAAGGAAGGCCTGTTGACTAAACCCATAGGTACCTCAGAAGGAAAGCCTGGTGACTGTACCCGGAGGTACCTCGTAAGAAAGGCCTGGTGAGGGTACACAGACTTACCTCGGAAACAAGGGCTGGTGACTGTATCCAAAGTTACCTCAGAGGGAAGGTCTGGTGACTGTACCCAGAGGTAGATCGGAAGAAAAGCCTGGTGACTGTACCTAGAGGGACCTCAGAAATAATCCCGGGTGACTGTACCCAGAGGTACCTCAGAAAGAAGGGCAGTGACTGTACCCAGAGGTACCTCCTAAGAAAGGCCTGATGACTGTACCCAAAGGGACCTCGGAAGAAAGGCCTGGTGACTGTACCCAGAGGGAATTGAGAAAGAAGGCCGGGTGACTGTACCCAGAGGTACCTGAGAAAGAAGGCCTTTGACTGTACCCAGAGGTACCTCTTAAGGAACGCCTGGTGACTGTACCCAAAGGTATCTCAGAAGGAAAGCCCGATGACTGTACGCAGAGATACCTCAGAAGGATGGCCTTTCACTGTACCCAGAGGTACCTCTGAAGGAACGCCTGGTGACTGTACCCAGAGGTACCTCAGAAGGAACGACTGGAGACTGTAACCAGAGGTACCTCGCAAAACGGCCTGGTGAGTGTACCCAGAGGTACCTCGGAAACTAGTCCTGATGACAGTACCAACAGGTACTTCGGAAGGAAGGCCTGGAGACTGTACCCAGACGTACCTCGGAAGAAAGGCCTGGTGACTGTAGTCAGAGGTACCTCGGAAGGAAGGCCTGGTGACTGTACCCAGAGGTACCTGGGAAGAAATGCCTGATGACACTACCCAGCGGTACCTCGGAAAGAAGCCCTGCGGACTGTACCCAGAGGTACCTGAGAAGGAAGGCCTGGTGACTGTACCCAGAGGTACCTCGGAAGGACGGCCTGGTCACTGTACCCAGAGCTAATTCTGAAGGAATGCCTGGTGACTGTACCCAGAGGTACCTCGTAAGAAAGGCCTGGTGACTGTACCCAGAGGTACCTCAGAAGCAAGGCCTGGTGACTGTACCAAGAGGTAACTCGTAGGAAAGGCGTGGTGAGTGTACCCAGGGTAATTCCCACGGAAAGCCTGGTGACTGTAACCAGAGTTACCTCGGGAGGAAGGCCTGGTGACTGTAACGAGAAGTTCCTCAGAAGGAAAGCCTGATGACTCTACCCAAACGTACCCCTTAATAAAGGCCGGATGACTGTACTCAGAGGTACCTCGGAAGGAAGGCCTGCTGACTCTACCCAGAGGGACCTCGGAAGGAAGGCCAGGTGACTGTACCCAGAGGTACCTGGAAAGGAAGGCCCGGTGATTGTACCCAGAGGTACCTCGGAAGGAAGGCCTGGTGACTGTACCCAGACGCACTTCGGAAGAAAGTCCTGGTGACTGTATTCAGAGGTACCTCGGAAGGAAGGCCTGGGGACTTTACCCAGGGATACCTTAGAAGGAATGCCTGGTTACTGTACCCAGATGTACCTCGGAAGGAAGGCCTGGTGACTGTACGCAGAGATACCTGGGAAGAAATGCCTGATGACACTACCCAGAGGTACCTCGGAAGGAAGCCCTGCTGACTGTACCCAGAGGTACCTGGAAAGGAAGGCCTGGTGACTGTCCTCAGAGGTACCTCAGAAGAAATACCTCGTGACTGTACCCAGACGTACCTGAGAAGGAAGGCCTGGTGACTGTACCCAGGGGTACCTCGGAACGAAGGCCTGGTGACTGTACCTAGAGGTAACTGCGAAAGAGTCGTGGTGACTGTACCCAGGGTATCTCCCAAGGAAAGCCAGGTGACTGCAGCCAGAGGTACCTCGGAAGGAAGACCTGCTGACTGTAGCCAGAGTTACCTTCGAAGGAAGGCCTGGTGACTGTACCCAGAGATAACTCGGAAGAAATGCCTGGTGACTCTAAACAGAGGTACCTCGGGAGGAATCCCTGGTGACTGTACCCAGATTTACCTCAGAAGGAAGGCCTGGTGATTGTTCCTAGAGATACCTCCGAAAGGAAGGCCTGGTGACTGTACACAGAAGTACCTCGGAAGAAAGGCCTGGTGACTGTACCCAGAGCTAACTCAGAAGAAAGACCTCGTGACTGTACCCAGAGGTACCTCAGAAGGAAGGCCTGGTGATTGTACCTAGAGGTACCTCGGAAGGAAGGCCTGGTTACTGTACCCAGAGGTACCTCGGAAGGAAGGCCTGCTGACTGTAGCCAGAGTTACCTCCGAAGGAAGGCCTGGTGACTGTACCCAGAGGTAACTCGGAAGAAATGCCTGGTGACTGTACCCACAGATACCTCGGAAGGAAGGCCTGGGGATTGTACCCAGAGGTACATCGGAAGGAAGGCCTGTTGAGCGTACCCAGAGATACCTCGGAAGGAAGGCTTGGTGACAGCACTCAGAGGTACCTGGGAAGGAAGGCCTGGTGACTGTACTCCGAGGTACCGCAGAAGGAATGCCTGGTGACAGTACCCAGACGTACCTCGGAAGAAAGTCCTGGTGAGTGTACTCAGAGGTACCTCGGAGGGAAGGTCTTGTGACTGTACCCAGAGTTACCTCAGAAGGAAGGCCTGGTGACTGCACCGAGAGGTTCCTCGGAAGGAAGGCCTGGTGAGTGTACACAGACGCACCTCGGAAGAAAGTCCTGGTGACTGTACTCAGAGGTACCGCGGAAGGAAGGCCTGGGGACTTTACCCAGAGATAACTTAGAAGGAATGCCTGGTGACTGTACACAGATGTACCTCGGAAGGAAGGCCTGGTGACCGCGCCCAGAGGTACGTCGGAAGGAAGCTCTGGGGACCGTACCCAGAGGGACCTCGGAAGAAATGCTTGGTGACGGTACTCAGAAGTACCTGGGAAGGAAGGCCTGGTGACGGTACTCGGAAGTAACGCAGAAGCAAGCCCTGTTGACTGTACCCAGAGGTATCTCAGAAGGAAGGCTGGGGGACTGTACCCAGAGGTACCTCGGAAGGAAGGCCTGGTAACTGTACCGAGATGTACCCCGGAAGGAAAGCCTGGTGACTACCCAGATGTATATCGGAAGAAATGCCTGGTGACTGTACTAAGAGGTACCTCAGAAGAAAGACCTCGTGACTGTACCCATTGTGACCTCAGAAGGAAGGCCTGGTGATTGTACCCAGAGGTAGCTCGGAAGGAAGGCCTGGTGACTGTACCCAGAAGTACCTCGGAAGAAACACGTGGTGACTGTACCCAGAGGTACCTCGGAAGGAAGGCCTGGTGACTGTACCTAGAGGTACCTCGTTAGAAAGTCCTGGGGACTGTACCCAGAGTTAGCTCGGGAAAAAGCCTGGTGACTGTACCCAGAGGGACCTCAGAAAGAAGGCCGGGTGACTGTCCCCAGAGGTACCTCGGAAGGAAGTGATGCTGACTGTACCCAGAGGTACCTCGGAAGGAATGCCTGGTGACTCTACCCAGAGGTACATCGGAAGGAAGCGATGGTGACTGTACCCAGAGGTGCCTCGAAAAGAAGGCTTGGTGAGTGTACCCAGATTTACCTCGAAACAAAGGCCCGGTGACTGTACCCAGAGGTACTTCGGAAGGAAGACCTGATGACTGTACCCAGAGGTACCTTGGAAGGAAGTTCTGGTGACTGTACACAGAGATACCTTGTAAGAAAAGCCTGGTGGCTGTATCCAGAGATACCTCGGAAGGAAGGCCTGGTGACTGTACCCAGAGTTACCTCAGAAGGAAGACTCGCTGCCTATACGCAGAGGTACCTCAGAAGGAAGGCCTGATGACTCTTCCCAGAGGTAACTCAGAAGGAGGGTCTAGAGACTCTACTCAGAGGTACCTTGGAAGGAAGGCCTGCTGAGTGTACCCAGAGGCACCTCGGAAGGAAGGCCTGGTGACTGTACCCAGAAGTACCTCGGAAAAAAGGCCTAGTGACTGTACCCAGAGGTACCTCGGAAGAAAGACCTCGTGTCTGTACCCAGAGAGACCTCAGAAGGAAGACTTGGTGCTGTACCCAGAGGGACCTCGGAAGCAATGCCTGGTGACAGTACCCAAGTACCTCAGAAGTTAAGCCTGGTGACTGCACCCAGAGGTACCTCGTAAGAAATACCTGGTGACTGCACCCAGAGGTATCTCTGAAGAAAGGCGTGGTGACTGTACCAAGAGGGACCTCAGAAAGAAGGCCGAGTGACTGTACCCAGAAGTATCTCAGAAGGAAAGCCGGTGATTGTACCCAGAGGTACCTCTGAAGGAAGGCATGGTGACTGTAGCCATAGGTACCTCAGAAGAAAACCCTTGTGACTGTACCCAGAGGTAACTCGTAAGAAAGGCCTGGTGATTGTATCCAGAGGTACCTCGGAAGGAAGGCCTGGTGACTGTACCCAGAGGCAACCCGGAAGGAAGGCCTGGTGACTGTACGCAGAGGAACCTCAGAAGAAAGACCTCGTGACTGTACCCAGAGGTACCTCAGAAGGAAGGCTGGGGGACTGTACCCAGAGCTAACTCAGAAGGAAGGCCTGGTGACTGTACCCTGAGGTACCTCGGGAAGAAAGGCCTGGTGACTGTACCCAGAGGTACCTCGGAAGGAAGGCCGGGTGACTGTACCCAGAGTTTCCTCAGAAGGAAGGCCTGATGACTGTACCCAGAGGTACCTCGGAAGGAAGGCCTGGAGACTGTACCAAGAGGTACCTCAGAGAAAACCCTGGTGACTGTACCCAGAGGGTCCTCAGAAAGAAGGCAATGTGACTGTACCCATAGGTACCTCAGAAGGAAGGCCGGTGACTGTACCCAGAAGTACCTCGAAAGGAAGGCCTGGTGACTGTAGCCAGAGGTACCTGGGAAGGAAGGCCGGTGAGTGTACCCAGAGGTACCTCGGAAGGAAGGCCTGGTGACTGTACCCAGAGGTACCTCAGAAAGAAGGCCGGGTAACTCTACTCAGAGGTACCTCAAAAGGAAGGCCGGTGACTGTACCCAGAGGGACCTCGGCAGAAAGGCCTGGTGACTGTACCCACAGGGAACTGAGAAAGAAGGCCGTGTGACTGTACCCAGAGGTACCTCAGAAGGAAGGCCGGTGAGTGTACCCAGAGGTACCTCGGAAGGAAGGCCTGGTGACTATACCTAGAGGTAACTCGGAAGAAAGGCGAGGTGATGGTACCCAGGGTAACTCCCAAGGAAAGCCTGGTGACTGTACACAGAGGTACCTGGGAAGGAAGGCCTGGTGACTGTACCCAGAGTTAGCTCGGAAGAAATGCCTGGTGACTCTAAACAGAGGTACCTCGGAAAGAAGCCCTGGTGAATGTACCCAGAGGTACCTCGAAAGGAATGCCTGGTTAATGTACTCAGAGGTACCTCAGTAGAAAGACCTAGTGACTGTACGCACAGGTACCTCAGAAGGAAGGCCTGGTGAATGTACCCAGATGTACCTCAGAAGGAAGGCCTTTGACTGTACCCAGAGGTACCTCTGAAGGAAGACCTGGTGAGTGTACCCATAGGTACCTCAGAAGGAACGACTGGAGACTGTAACCAGAGTTACCTCGTAAGAACGGCATGGTGAGTGTTCCCAGAGGTACCTCGGAAACAAGTCCTGATGACTGTACCCAGAGGTACCTCGGAAGCAAGGCCTGGAGACTGTACCCAGAGATACTTCAGAAGGAAGGCCTGGTGGCTATACCCAGAGGTGCCTCAGAAGGAAGGCCTGGTGACTGTACCCAGAGCTAACTCAGAAGGAAGGCCTGGTGACTGTACCCAGAGATACCTCGTAGGAAAGGCCTGGTGACTGTACCCAGAGCTAACTCAGAAGGAAGGCCTGGTGACTGTAACCAGAGGTACCTCGGAGAGTGCCCTGGTGACTGTACCCAGAGGGACCTCAGAAAGAAGGCCAGGTGACTGTACCCGGAGGTACCTCAAAGGAAGGCCGGGGGCGGTACACAGAGGTACCTCTGAAGAAAGGCCTGGTGACTGTACCCATAGGTACCTGAGAAGGAAAGAATGGTGACTGTACCCAGAGGTACCTCGTTAGAAAGTACGGTGAGTGTACCCAGACGTTACTCGAAAGGAAGGCATGGTAACTGTATCCAGGGGTACCTCGGAAGAAAGGCCTGGTGACTGTACCCAAAGGTACCTGGGAAGAAAGGCCTGGTTACTGTTCCCAGAGGTACCTCCTAAGAAAGTCCTGGTGACTGTACACACAGGCAGCTCGGAAGAACGGCCTAGTGACTGCACCCAGAGGGACCTCAGAAATAAGCCCAGGTGAGTGTACCCAGAGGTACCTCAGAAGGAAAGCCGGTGACTGTACCCAGAGATACCTCGTAAGAAAGGCCTGGTGAGACTATACCCAGAGTTACCCTGGAAGAAATGCCTTTTGACTCTACCCAGAGGTACCTCGGAAGGAAGGCCTAGTGACTGTGCCCAGAGCTAACTCAGAAGGAAGGCCTGGTGATTGTACCCAGAGATACCTCGTAGGAAAGGCCTGGTGACTGTAACCAGAGGTACCTCGGAAGTAAGGCCTGGTGAGTGTACCGACAAGTACCTCAGAAGGAAGACCTGGTGACTGTACCCAGAGGTTCCTCGGAAGGAAGGCCTAGTGACTGTGCCCAGAGCTAACTCAGAAGGAAGGCCTGGTGACTGTACCCAGAGATAAATCAGAAGGAAGGCCTGGTGACTGTATCCAGCGGTACCTCGTCAGAAAGGCCTGGTGACTGTGCCCAGGGGGACCTCGGAAGAAAGGCCTGGTGAATGTACCCAGAGGGAACTGAGAAAGAAGGCCGGATGACTGTACCAAGAGGTACTTCAGAAGCAAGGCATTTGACTGTACCCATAGGTACCTCAGAAGGAACAACTGGAGACTGTACCCAGAGGTACCTCGTAAGAACGGCCTGGTGAGTGTACGCAGAGGTACCTCGGAAAGAAATCCTGGTGACTGTACTCAGAGGTACCTCGGAAGGAAGGCCTGGGGACTTTACTCAGAGATACCGCAGAAGGAAGGCCTGGTGACTGTACCCAGAGGTACCTCAGAAAGAAGGCCGGGTGACTCTACTCAGAGGTACCTCAGAAGGAAGGCCGGTAACTCTACCCAGACGGACCTCAGCAGAAAGGCCTGGTGACTGTACCCAGAGGGAACTGAGAAAGAAGGCCGGGTGACTGTACCCAGAGGTACCTGAGAAAGAAGGCCTTTGACTGTACCCAGAGGTACCTCTGAAGGAACGCCTGGTGACTGTACCCAAAGGTATCTCAGAAGGAAAGCCTGGTGACTGTACGCAGAGGTACCTCAGAAGGATGGCCTTTCACTGTACCCAGAGGTACCTCTGAAGGAACGCCTGGTGACTGTACCCAGAGGTACCTCAGAAGGAACGACTGGAGACTGTAACCAGAGGTACCTCGCAAAACGGCCTGGTGAGTGTACCCAGAGGTACCTCGGAAACTAGTCCTGATGACAGTACCAACAGGTACTTCGGAAGGAAGGCCTGGAGACTGTACCCAGACGTACCTCGGAAGAAAGGCCTGGTCACTGTACCCAGAGCTAATTCTGAAGGAATGCCTGGTGACTGTACCCAGAGGTACCTCGTAAGAAAGACCTGGTGACTGTACCCAGAGGTACCTCAGAAGCAAGGCCTGGTGACTGTACCAAGAGGTAACTCGTAGGAAAGGCATGGTGAGTGTACCCAGGGTAAATCCCACGGAAAGCCTGGTGACTGTAACCAGAGTTACCTCGGGAGGAAGGCCTGGTGACTGTAACGAGAAGTTCCACAGAAGAAAAGCCTGATGACTCTACCCAAACGTACCCCTTAATAAAGGCCAGATGACTGTACTCAGAGGAACCTCGGAAGGAAGGCCTGCTGACTGTACCCAGAGGGACCTCGGAAGGAAGGCCAGGTGACTGTACCCAGAGGTACCTGGAAAGGAAGGCCCGGTGATTGTACCCAGAGGTACCTCGGAAGGAAGCCCTGCTGACTGTACCCAGAGGTACCTGGAAAGGAAGGCCTGGTGACTGTCCTCAGAGGTACCTCAGAAGAAATACCTCGTGACTGTACCCAGACGTACCTGAGAAGGAAGGCCTGGTAACTGTACCCAGGGGTACCTCGGAACGAAGGCCTGGTGACTGTACCTAGAGGTAACTCCGAAAGAGGCGTGGTGACTGTACCCAGGGTATCTCCCAAGGAAAGCCAGGTGACTGCAGCCAGAGGTACCTCGGAAGAAAGGCCTGGTGACTGTTCCGATAAGTACCTCAGAAGGAAGGCCTGATGACTCTACACAGACTTACCCCTTAAGAAAGGCCGGGTGACTGTACTCCGAGGTACCTCGGAAGGAAGGCCTGGTGACTGTACCCAGAGGTACGTCGGAAGGAAGGCCTGGTGACTGTACCCAGAGGGAACTGAGAAAGAAGGCAGAGTGACTGTACCCAGAGGGACCTCAGAAGGAAGGCTTTTGACTGTACCCAGAGGTACTCCTGAAGGAACGCCTGGTGATTGTACCCATAGGTACCTCAAAAGGAACGACTGGAGACTGTAACCAGAGGTACCTCGTAAGAACGGCCTGGTGAGTGTACCCAGAGGTACCTCGGAAACTAGTCCTGATGACTGTACCCACAGGTTCCTCGGAAGGAAGGCCTGGAGACTGTACCCAGACGTACCTCGGAAGAAAGGCCTGGTGACTGTAGTCAGAGGTACATCGGAAGGAAGGCCTGGTGACTGTACCCATGGGTACCTCGGAAGGAAGGCCTGGCGACTGTACACAGAAGCACCTCGGAAGAAAGGCCTGGTGACTGTACCCAGAGGTACCTCGGAAGTAAGGCCTAGTGACTGTACCCAGAGCTAACTCAGAAGGAGCGCCTGGTGATTGTACCCAGAGGTACTTCGGAAGGAAAGCCTGGTGGCTTAATTCAGAAGTGCCTCGGAAGGAAGGCCTGGTGACCGTACCCAGAGGTACCTCGAAAGAAATGCTTGGTGACGGTACTTAGAAGTACTGGGAAGGAAGGCCTGGTGACAGTACTCGGAGGTATCTCAGAAGGAAGGCCTGGTGACTATACCCAGGGGTACCTCAGAAGGAATGCCTGGTGACTGTACTCAGAGGTACCGCGGAAAAAAGGCCTGGTGAGTGTATCCAGAGGTACCTCGGAAGGATGGCATGGTGACTATACCCAGAGGTACCTCCGAAGGAATGACTGGTGACTGTACCCAGAGGTATCTCGGAAGGAGGGCGTAGTGACTTTACCCAGAGTTACCTCGGAAGGAAGGTCCAGAGACTGTACCCAAAGGTACCTCGGAAGGAAGGCCCGGTGACTGTACCCAGAGGTATCTCAGAAGCAAGACCTGGTGACTCTACACAGAGGTACCTCAGAAGGAAGGCCTGGTGACTGTACACAGAGGCACCACGGAAGGAAGGCCTGATGACTCTACCCAGAGGTACCTTGGAAGGAAGGCCTGGTGACTACCGAGACGTACCTCCGAAGAAAGGCCTGGTGACTGTACTCAGAGGTACCCCAGAAGAAAAACCTCGTGACTGTACCCAGTGGTACCTCAGAAGGAAGTCATGATGACTGTAACCAGAGGTACCTCGGAAGGAAGGCCTGGTCACTGTACCCAGAGCTAACTCTGAAGGAATGCCTGGTGACTGTACCCAGAGGTACCTCGTAAGAAAGGCCTGCTGAGAGTACACAGACTTACCTCGGAAACAAGGGCTGGTGACTGTACCCAGAGGTACCTCAGAAGGAATGCCTGGTGACTGTACTCAGAGGGACCTCAGAAATAAGCCCAGGTGAGTGTACCCAGAGGTACCTCAGAAGGAAAGCCGGTGACTGTACCCAGAGTTACCTCGTAAGAAAGGCCTGATGAGACTATACCCAGAGTTACCTTGGAAGGAAGGCCTGGTGACTACCCAGACGTACCTCCGAAGAAAGGCCTGGTGACTGTACTCAGAGGTACCCCAGAAGAAAACCCTCGTGAGTGTACCCAGTGGTACCTCAGAAGGAAGGCATGATGACTGTACCCAGAGGTAACTCGGAAGGAAGGCCTGGTCACTGTACCCAGAGCTAACTCTGAAGGAATGCCTGGTGACTGTACCCAGAGGTACCTCGTGAGAAAGCCCTGGTGACTGTACCCAGAGGTACCTCAGAAGAAAGGCCTAGAGACTGTTCCCAGAGGGACCTCAGAAAGAAGGCCGTGTGACTGTACCCAGAGATACCTCTAAAGGAAGGCCTGTTGACTAAACCCATAGGTACCTCAGAAGGAAAGCCTGGTGACTGTACCCGGAGGTACCTCGTAAGAAAGGCCTGGTGAGGGTACACAGACTTACCTCGGAAACAAGGGCTGGTGACTGTATCCAAAGTTACCTCAGAGGGAAGGTCTGGTGACTGTACCCAGAGGTAGATCGGAAGAAAAGCCTGGTGACTGTACCTAGAGGGACCTCAGAAATAATCCCGGGTGACTGTACCCAGAGGTACCTCGGAAACTAGTCCTGATGACAGTACCAACAGGTACTTCGGAAGGAAGGCCTGGAGACTGTACCCAGACGTACCTCGGAAGAAAGGCCTGGTGACTGTAGTCAGAGGTACCTCGGAAGGAAGGCCTGGTGACTGTACCCAGAGGTACCTGGGAAGAAATGCCTGATGACACTACCCAGCGGTACCTCGGAAAGAAGCCCTGCGGACTCTACCCAGAGGTACCTGAGAAGGAAGGCCTGGTGACTGTACCCAGAGGTACCTCGGAAGGAAGGCCTGGTCACTGTACCAAGAGGTAAGTCGTAGGAAAGGCGTGGTGAGTGTACCCAGGGTAATTCCCACGGAAAGCCTGGTGACTGTAACCAGAGTTACCTCGGGAGGAAGGCCTGGTGACTGTAACGAGAAGTTCCTCAGAAGGAAAGCCTGATGACTCTACCCAAACGTACCCCTTAATAAAGGCCGGATGACTGTACTCAGAGGTACCTCGGAAGGAAGGCCTGCTGACTCTACCCAGAGGGACCTCGGAAGGAAGGCCAGGTGACTGTACCCAGAGGTACCTGGAAAGGAAGGCCCGGTGATTGTACCCAGAGGTACCTCGGAAGGAAGGCCTGGTGACTGTACCCAGACACACTTCGGAAGAAAGTCCTGGTGACTGTATTCAGAGGTACCTCGGAAGGAAGGCCTGGGGACTTTACCCAGGGATACCTTAGAAGGAATGCCTGGTTACTGTACCCAGATGTACCTCGGAAGGAAGGCCTGGTGACTGTACGCAGAGATACCTGGGAAGAAATGCCTGATGACACTACCCAGAGGTACCTCGGAAGGAAGCCCTGCTGACTGTACCCAGAGGTACCTGGAAAGGAAGGCCTGGTGACTGTCCTCAGAGGTACCTCAGAAGAAATACCTCGTGACTGTACCCAGACGTACCTGAGAAGGAAGGCCTGGTGACTGTACCCAGGGGTACCTCGGAACGAAGGCCTGGTGACTGTACCTAGAGGTAACTGCGAAAGAGTCGTGGTGACTGTACCCAGGGTATCTCCCAAGGAAAGCCAGGTGACTGCAGCCAGAGGTACCTCGGAAGGAAGACCTGCTGACTGTAGCCAGAGTTACCTTCGAAGGAAGGCCTGGTGACTGTACCCAGAGGTAACTCGGAAGAAATGCCTGGTGACTCTAAACAGAGGTACCTCGGGAGGAATCCCTGGTGACTGTACCCAGATTTACCTCAGAAGGAAGGCCTGGTGATTGTTCCTAGAGATACCTCCGAAAGGAAGGCCTGGTGACTGTACACAGAAGTACCTCGGAAGAAAGGCCTGGTGACTGTACCCAGAGCTAACTCAGAAGAAAGACCTCGTGACTGTACCCAGAGGTACCTCAGAAGGAAGGCCTGGTGATTGTACCTAGAGGTACCTCGGAAGGAAGGCCTGGTTACTGTACCCAGAGGTACCTCGGAAGGAAGGCCTGCTGACTGTAGCCAGAGTTACCTCCGAAGGAAGGCCTGGTGACTGTACCCAGAGGTAACTCGGAAGAAATGCCTGGTGACTGTACCCACAGATACCTCGGAAGGAAGGCCTGGGGATTGTACCCAGAGGTACATCGGAAGGAAGGCCTGTTGAGCGTACCCAGAGATACCTCGGAAGGAAGGCTTTGTGACAGCACTCAGAGGTACCTGGGAAGGAAGGCCTGGTGACTGTACTCCGAGGTACCGCAGAAGGAATGCCTGGTGACAGTACCCAGACGTACCTCGGAAGAAAGTCCTGGTGAGTGTACTCAGAGGTACCTCGGAGGGAAGGTCTTGTGACTGTACCCAGAGTTACCTCAGAAGGAAGGCCTGGTGACTGCACCGACAGGTTCCTCGGAAGGAAGGCCTGGTGAGTGTACCCAGACGCACCTCGGAAGAAAGTCCTGGTGACTGTACTCAGAGGTACCTCGTAAGAAAGGCCTGGTGACTGTACCCAGAGGTACGTCGGAAGGAAGGCCTGGTGACTGTACCTAGAGATAATTCGGAAGAAAGGAGTGGTGACTGTACCCAGGGTAACTCCCAAGGAAAGCCTGGTGACTGTAACCAGAGGTACCTCGGAAGGAAGGCCTGCTGACTGTAGCCAGAGTTACCTCCGAAGGAAGGCCTGGTGACTGTACCCAGAGGTAACTCGGAAGAAATGCCTGGTGACTCTAAACAGAGGTACCTCGGGAGGAATCCCTGGTGACTGTACCCAGAGGTACCTCAGAAGGAAGGCCTGGTGATTGTTCCTAGAGATACCTCCGAAAGGAAGGTCTGGTGACTCTACCCAGAGCTAACTCAGAAGAAAGACCTCGTGACTGTACCCAGAGGTACCTCAGAAGGAAGGCCTGGTGATTGTACCTAGAGGTACCTCGGAAGGAAGGCCTGGTGACTGTACCCAGAGGGACCTCAGAAATAAGCCCGGGTGCTGTACCCAGAGGTACCTCAGAAGGAAGGCCGTTGACTGTACCCAGAGGGACCTCGGAAGAAAGGCCTGCTGACTGTACCCAGAAGGAACTGAGAAAAAAGGCAGGGTGACTGTACCCAGAGGTACCTCAGAAGGAAGGCCTTTCACTGTACCCAGAGGTACCTCTGAAGGAACGCCTGGTGACTGTACCCAGAGGTACCTCAGAAGGAACGACTGGAGACTGTAACCAGAGGTACCTCGCAAAACGGCCTGGTGAGTGTACCCAGAGGTACCTCGGAAACTAGTCCTGATGACAGTACCAACAGGTACTTCGGAAGGAAGGCCTGGAGACTGTACCCAGACGTACCTCGGAAGAAAGGCCTGGTGACTGTAGTCAGAGGTACCTCGGAAGGAAGGCCTGGTGACTGTACCCAGAGGTACCTGGGAAGAAATGCCTGATGACACTACCCAGAGGTACCTCGGAAAGAAGCCCTGCTGACTGTACCCAGAGGTACCTGGAAAGGAAGTCCTGGTGACTGTACTCAGAGGTACCTCAGAAGAAATACCTCGTGACTGTACCCAGAGGTACCTGAGAAGGAAGGCCTGGTGACTGTACCCAGAGGTACCTCGGAAGGAAGGCCTGGTCACTGTACCCAGAGCTAATTCTGAAGGAATGCCTGGTGACTGTACCCAGAGGTACCTCGTAAGAAAGGCCTGGTGACTGTACCCAGAGGTACCTCAGAAGCAAGGCCTGGTGACTGTACCAAGAGGTAACTCGTAGGAAAGGCGTGGTGAGTGCACCCAGGGTAATTCCCACGGAAAGCCTGGTGACTGTAACCAGAGTTACCTCCGAAGGAAGGCCTGGTGACTGTAGCCAGAGTTACCTCCGAAGGAAGGCCTGCTGACTGTAGCCAGAGTTACCTCCGAAGGAAGGCCTGGTGACTGTACCCAGAGGTAACTCGGAAGAAATGCCTGGTGACTCTAAACAGAGGTACCTCGGGAGGAATCCCTGGTGACTGTACCCAGAGGTACCTCAGAAGGAAGGCCTGGTGATTGTTCCTAGAGATACCTCCGAAAGGAAGGCCTGGTGACTGTACACAGAAGTACCTCGGAAGAATGGCCTGGTGACTGTACCCAGAGCTAACTCAGAAGAAAGACCTCGTGACTGTACCCAGAGGTACCTCGGAAGGAAGGCCTGGTGACTGTACCCAGAGGGACCTCAGAAATAAGCCCGGGTGCTGTACCCAGAGGTACCTCAGAAGGAAGGCCGTTGACTGTACCCAGAGGGACCTCGGAAGAAAGGCCTGCTGACTGTACCCAGAGGGAACTGAGAAAAAAGGCAGGGTGACTGTACCCAGAGGTACCTCAGAAGGAAGGCCTTTCACTGTACCCAGAGGTACCTCTGAAGGAACGCCTGGTGACTGTACCCAGAGGTACCTCAGAAGGAACGACTGGAGACTGTAACCAGAGGTACCTCGCAAAACGGCCTGGTGAGTGTACCCAGAGGTACCTCGGAAACTAGTCCTGATGACAGTACCAACAGGTACTTCGGAAGGAAGGCCTGGAGACTGTACCCAGACGTACCTCGGAAGAAAGGCCTGGTGACTGTACCCAGAGGTAGTTTGGAAGAAAGGCCTGAGGACTGTACCCAGAGGCACCTCAAAAGGAAGGCCTGGTGACTGTACATAGAGGTAACACGGAAGGAAGGCCTGGTGACTACCCCGACGTACCTCGGAAGAAAAACCTGGTGACTGTACTCAGAGGTACCTCAGAAGGAAGATCTCGTGACAGTACCCAGAAGTAACTCGAAAGAAAGGACTGGTGACTATACCCATAGGTACCTCAAAAGGAAAGCCTAGTGACTGTTCCCAGAAGTAGATCGGAAGAAAGGACTGGTGACTGTACCCAGAGGGACCTCAGAAAGAAGGCAGGGTGACTGTACCCAGAGGTACCTCGGAAGGAAGGCCTGGTGACCGTACCCAGATGTACCTCGAAAGAAATGCTTGGTGACGGTACTTAGAAGTACCTGGGAAGGAAGGCCTGGTGACAGTTCTCCGAGGTACCGCAGAAGGAAGGCCTGGTGACTGTACCCAGGGGTATCTCAGAAGGAAGGCGTGGTGACTGTACCCAGAGGTAACTCGTAAGGAAGGCCTGGTGACTGTATTCAGAGGTACCGCGGAAAAAAGGCCTGGTGAGTGTACCCAGAGATACCTCGGAAACAAATCCTGATGACTGTACCCAGAGGTACCTCGGAAGGAAGGCCTGGAGACTGTACCCAGAGGTACCCCTGAAGGAAGGCCTGGTGACTGTACTCATAGGTACCTCAGAGGGAACGACTGGAGACTGTAAGCAGAGGTACCTCGTAAGAACGGCCTGGTGAGTGTACCCACAGATACCTCGGAAACAAGTCCTGATGACTGTACCCAGAGGTACCTCGGAAGGAAGGCCTGGAGACTGTACCCAGAGGTACCTCAGAGAAAACCCTGGTGACTGTACCCAGAGGGTCCTGAGAAAGAAGGCCATGTGACTGTACCCATAGGTACCTCAGAAGGAAGGCCGGTGACTCTACCCAGAAGTACCTCGAAAGGAAGGCCTGGTGACTGTAGCCAGAGGTACCTGGGAAGGAAGGCCTGGTGACTGAACCCAGAGTTAGCTCGGAAGAAATGCCTGGTGACTCTAAACAGAGGTACCTCGGAAAGAAGCCCTGGTGACTCTAAACAGAGGTACCGCGGAAAGAAGCCCTGGTGACTGTACCCAGAGGTACCTCAGAAGGAAGGCCTGGTGAATGTACCCAGATGTACCTCAGAAGGAAGGCCTTTGAGTGTACCCAGAGGTACCTCTGAAGGAAGGCCTGGTGACTGTACCCATAGGTACCTCAGAAGGAACGACTGGAGACTGTAACCAGAGTTAGCTCGTAAGAACGGCCTGGTGAGTGTTCCCAGAGGTACCTCGGAAACAAGTCCTGATGACTGTACCCAGAGTTACCTCGGAAGGAAGGCCTGGAGACTGTACCCAGACGTACTTCGGAAGAAACGCCTGGAGACTGTACTCAGAGGTACCTCGGAAGGAAGGCCTGGGGACTTTACCCAGAGATACCTCAGAAGGAAGGCCTGGTGGCTATACCCAGAGGTGCCTCAGAAGGAAGGCCTGGTGACTGTACCCAGATCTAACTCAGAAGGAAGGCCTGCTGACTGTAACCAGAGGTACCTTGGAGAGCGCCCTGGTGACTGTACCCAGAGGGACCCCAGAAAGAAGGCCAGGTGACTGTACCCGGAGGTACCTCAAAGGAAGGCCGGGGACGGTACACAGAGGTACCTCTGAAGAAAGGCCTGGTGACTGTACCCATAGGTACCTGAGAAGGAAAGAATGGTGACTGTACCCAGAGGTACCTCGTTAGAAAGGACGGTGACTGTACCCAGAGGTTACTCGGAAAGAAGGCATGGTAACTGTATCCAGGGGTACCTCGGAAGAAAGGCCTGGTGACTGTACCCAAAGGTACCTGGGAAGAAAGGCATGGTTATTGTACCCAGAGGTACCTCCTAAGAAAGTCCTGGTGACTGTACACACAGGCAGCTCGGAAGAACGGCCTAGTGACTGCACCCAGAGGGACCTCAGAAATAAGCCTGGGTGAGTGTACCCAGAGGTACCTCAGAAGGAAAGCCGGTGACTGTACCCAGAGTTACCTCGTAAGAAAGGCCTGGTGACTCTACCCAGAGTTACCTTGGAAGAAATGCCTTTTGACTCTACCCAGAGGTACCTCGGAAGAAAGCCCTAGTGACTGTACCCAAAGGTACCTCGGAAAAGAGACCTTTAGACTCTACCCAGAGGTACCTCGGAAGGAAGGCCTGGAGATTGTACCCAGACGTACCTCGGAAGAAAGGTGTGGTGACTGTACTCAGAGGTACCTCCGAAGGAAGGCCTGGGGACTTTACCCAGAGGTACCTCAGAAGGAAGGCCTTTGAGTGTACCCAGAGGTACCTCTTATGGAAGGCCTGGTGACTGTACCCAAAGGTACCTCAGAAGGAAAGACTGGAGACTGTACCCAGAGGTACCTCGTAAGAAAGGCCTGGTGAGTGTACCCAGACGTACCTCGGAAAGAAGTCCTGGTGACTGTACTCAGATGTACCTCGGAAGGAAGGCCTGGGGACTTTACTCAGAGATACCACAGAAGGAAGGCCTGGTGACTGTACACAAAGGTACCTCAGAAAGAAAGCCGGGTGACTCTACTCAGCGGTACCTGAGAAGGAAGGCCGGTGACTGTACCCAGAGGGACCTCGGCAGAAAGGCCTGGTGACTATACCCAGAGGTACCTCGGAAGAAAGGCCTGGTGACTGTACCCAGAGATAAATCAGAAGGAAGGCCTGGTGACTGTACCCAGAGGTACCTCGGAGAGAAGGCCTGGTGACTGTACCCAGAAGTACCTCAGAAGGAAGGTTTTTGACTGTACCCATAGGTACCTCAAAAGGAACGACTGGAGACTGTAAGCAGAGGTACATCGTAAGAACGGCCAGGTGAGTGTACCCAGAGATACCTCGGAAACAAGTCCTGATGATTTTACCCAGAGGTACCTCGGAAGGAAGGCCTGGAGACTGTACCCAGAGGTATCTCGGAAGAAAGGCCTGGTGACTGTACCCAGAGATAAATCAGAAGGAAGGCCTGGTGACTGTACCCAGAGGTACCTCGTAAGAAAGGCCTGGTGACTGTACCCAGGGGTACCTCGGAAGAAAGGCCTGGTGACTACCCAGAGGGAAACGAGAAAGAAGGCCGGATGACTGTACGCAGAGGTACCTCAGAAGGAAGGCCTTTTACTGTACCCAGAGGTACCTCTGAAGGAAGGCCTGGTGACTGTACCCACAGGTACCTCGGAGAGAAGGCCTGGTGACTGTACCCAGAGGTACCTCAGAAGGAAGGCCTTTGACTGTAGCCAGAGGTACCCCTGAAGGAAGGCCTGGTGACTGTATCCATAGGTACCTCAGAAGGAACAACTGGAGAGTGTAACCAGAGGTACCTCCTAAGAACGGCCTGGTGAGTGTACCCAGAGGTACCTCGGAAACAAGTCCTGAAGACTGTACCCAGAGGTACCTCGGAAGGAAGGCCTGGAGATTGTACCCAGACGTACCTCGGAAGAAAGGCGTGGTGACTGTACTCAGAGGTACCTCCGAAGAAGGCCTGGGGACTTTACCCAGAGGTACCTCAGAAGGAAGGCCTTTGAGTGTACCCAGAGGTACCTCTTACGGAAGGCCTGGTGACTGTACCCAAAGGTACCTCAGAAGGAAAGACTGGAGACTGTACCCAGAGGTAACCCGTAAGAACGGCCTGGTGAGTGTACCCAGACGTACCTCGGAACGAAGTCCTGGTGACTGTACTCAGAGGTACCTCGGAAGGAAAGCCTGGGGACTTTACTCAGAGATACCGCAGAAGGAAGGCCTGGTGACTGTACCCAGAGGTACGTCAGAAAGAAGGCCGGGTGACTCTACTCAGAGGTACCTCAGAAGGAAGGTCGGTGACTGTACCCAGAGGGTCCTCGGCAGAAAAGCCTGGTGACTGTACCCAGAGGTACCTCGGAAGAAAGGCCTGGTGCCTGTACCCAGAGATAAATCAGAAGGAAGGCCTGGTGACTGTACCCAGAGGTACCTGGTCAGAAAGGCCTGGTGACTGTTCCCAGGGGGACCTCGGCAGAAAGGCCTGGTGACTGTACCCAGAGGGAACTGAGAAAGAAGGCCGGATGACTGTACCCAGAGGTACCTCAGAAGGAAGGCCTTTGACTGTACCCAGAGGTACCTCAGAAGGAAGGCCTTTGACTGTACCCAGAGGTACCCCTGAAGGAAGGCCTGGTGACTGTACTCATAGGTACCTCAGAGGGAACGACTGGAGACTGTAAGCAGAGGTACCTCGTAAGAACGGCCTGGTGAGTGTACCCAGAGATACCTCGGAAACAAGTCTTGATGACTGTACCCAGAGGTACCTCGGAAGGAAGGCCTGGAGACTGTACCCAGAGGTACCTCAGAGAAAACCCTGGTGACTGTACCCAGAGGGTCCTGAGAAAGAAGGCCATGTGACTGTACCCATAGGTACCTCAGAAGGAAGGCCGGTGACTCTACCCAGAAGTACCTCGAAAGGAAGGCCTGGTGACTGTAGCCAGAGGTACCTGGGAAGGAAGGCCTGGTGACTGAACCCAGAGTTAGCTCGGAAGAAATGCCTGGTGACTCTAAACAGAGGTACCTCGGAAAGAAGCCCTGGTGACTCTAAACAGAGGTACCGCGGAAAGAAGCCCTGGTGACTGTACCCAGAGGTACCTCGAAAGGAATGCCTGGTGAATGTACTCAGAGGTACCTCAGAAGAAAGACCTAGTGACTGTACGCACAGGTACCTCAGAAGGAAGGCCTGGTGACTACCCAGAGGGAACTGAGAAAGAAGGCCGGATGACTGTACGCAGAGGTACCTCAGAAGGAAGGCCTTTTACTGTACCCAGAGGTACCTCTGAAGGAAGGCCTGGTGACTGTACCCAGAGGTACCTGGGAGAGAAGGCCTGGTGACTGTACCCAGAGGTACCTCAGAAGGAAGGCCTTTGACTGTAGCCAGAGGTACCCCTGAAGGAAGGCCTGGTGACTGTATCCATAGGTACCTCAGAAGGAACAACTGGAGACTGTAACCAGAGGTACCTCCTAAGAACGGACTGGTGAGTGTACCCAGAGGTACCTCGGAAAGAAGGCCTGGAGATTGTACCCAGACGTACCTCGGAAGAAAGGCGTGGTGACTGTACTCAGAGGTACCTCCGAAGGAAGGTCTGGGGACTTTACCCAGAGGTACCTCAGAAGGAAGGCCTTTGAGTGTACCCAGAGGTACCTCTTAAGGAAGGCCTGGTGACTGTATCCAAAGGTACCTCAGAAGGAAAGACTGGAGACTGTACCCAGAGGTACCTCGTAGGAACGGCCTGGAGAGTGTACCCAGAGGTACCTCGGAAAGAAGTCCTGGTGACTGTACTTAGAGGTACCTCGGAAGGAAAGCCTGGGGACTTTACTCAGAGATACCGCAGAAGGAAGGCCTGGTGACCGTACCCAGAGGTACGTCAGAAAGAAGGCCGGGTGACTCTACTCAGAGGTGCCTCAGAAGGAAGATCGGTGACTGTACCCAGAGGGTCCTCGGCAGAAAAGTCTGGTGACTGTACCCAGAGGTACCTCGGAAGAAAGGCCTGGTGACTGTACCCAGAGGTACGTCGTTAGAAAGGCCTGGTGACTGTGCCCAGGGGGACCTCGGAAGAAAGGCCTGGTGACTGTACCCACAGGGAACTGAGAAAGAAGGCCGGATGACTGTACCCAGAGGTACCTCAGAAGGAAGGCCTTTGACTGTACCCAGAGGTACCCCTGAAGGAAGGCCTGGTGACTGTACCCAGAGGTACCTCAGAAAGAAGCCCGGGTGACTCTACTCAGAGGTACCGCAGAAGGAAGGCCGGTTACTGTACCCAGAGGGACCTCGGCAGAAAGCCCTGGTGACTGTACCCAAAGGGAACTGAGAAAGAAGGCCGTGTGACTGTACCCAGAGGTACCTCAGAAGAAAGGCCTTTGACTGTACTCATAGGTACCTCAGAGGGAACGACTGGAGACTGTAAGCAGAGGTACCTCGTAAGAACGGCCTGGTGAGTGTAACCAGAGATACCTCAGAAACAAGTCCTGATGACTGTACCCAGAGGTACCTCGGAAGGAAGGCCTGGAGACTGTACCCAGAGGTACCTCAGAGAAAACCCTGGTGACTGTACCCAGAGGGTCCTGAGAAAGAAGGCCATGTGACTGTACCCATAGGTACCTCAGAAGGAAGGCCGGTGACTCTACCCAGAAGTACCTCGAAAGGAAGGCCTGGTGACTGTAGCCAGAGGTACCTGAGAAGGAAGGCCTGGTGACTGAACCCAGAGTTAGCTCAGAAGAAATGCCTGGTGACTCTAAACAGAGGTACCTCGGAAAGAAGCCCTGGTGACTCTAAACAGAGGTACCGCGGAAAGAAGCCCTGGTGACTGTACCCAGAGCTACCTCGAAAGGAATGCCTGGTGAATGTACTCAGAGGTACCTCAGAAGAAAGACCTAGTGACTGTACGCACAGGTACCTCAGAAGGAAGGCCTGGTGAATGTACCCAGATGTACCTCAGAAGGAAGGCCTTTGACTGTACCCAGAGGTACCTCTGAAGGAAGGCCTGGTGACTGTACCCATAGGTACCTCAGAAGGAACGACTGGAGACTGTAACCAGAGTTACCTCGTAAGAACGGCCTGGTGAGTGTTCCCAGAGGTACCTCGGAAACAAGTCCTGATGACTGTACCCAGAGGTACCTCGGAAGGAAGGCCTGGAGACTGTATCCAGACGTACCTCGGAAGAAACGCCTGGTGACTGTACTCAGAGGTACCTCGGAAGGAAGGCCTGGGGACTTTACCCAGAGATACCTCAGAACGAAGGCCTGGTGGCTATACCCAGAGGTGCCTCAGAAGGAAGGCCTGGTGACTGTACCCAGAGCTAACTCAGAAGGAAGGCCTGCTGACTGTAACCAGAGGTACCTTGGAGAGCGCCCTGGTGACTGTACCCAGAGGGACCTCAGAAAGAAGGCCAGGTGACTGTACCCGGAGGTACCTCAAAGGAAGGCCGGGGACGGTACACAGAGGTACCTCTGAAGAAAGGCCTGGTGACTGTACCCATAGGTACCTGAGAAGGAAAGAATGGTGACTGTACCCAGAGGTACCTCGTTAGAAAGGACGGTGAGTGTACCCAGAGGTTACTCGGAAAGAAGGCATGGTAACTGTATCCAGGGGTACCTCGGAAGAAAGGCCTGGTGACTGTACCCAAAGGTACCTGGGAAGAAAGGCATGGTTACTGTACCCAGAGGTACCTCCTAAGAAAGTCCTGGTGACTGTACACAGAGACAGCTCGGAAGAACGGCCTAGTGACTGCACCCAGAGGGACCTCAGAAATAAGCCCGGGTGAGTGTACCCAGAGGTACCTCAGAAGGAAAGCCGGTGACTGTACCCAGAGTTACCTCGTAAGAAAGGCCTGGTGACTCTACCCAGAGTTACCTTGGAAGAAATGCCTTTTGACTCTACCCAGAGGTACCTCGGAAGGAAGGCCTAGTGACTGTGCCCAGAGCTAACTCAGAAGGAAGCCCTGGTGATTGTACCCAGAGATACCTCGTAGGAAAGGCCTGGTGACTGTAACCAGAGGTACCTCGGAAGTAAGGCCTGGTGAGTGTACCGACAAGTACCTCAGAAGGAAGGCCTGGTGACTGTACCCAGAGGTACCTCGGAAGAAAGGCCTGGTGATTGTACCCAGAGATAAATCAGAAGGAAGGCCTGGTGACTGTATCCAGAGGTACCTCGTAAGAAAGGCCTGGTGACTGTGCCCAGGGGGACCTCGGAAGAAAGGCCTGGTGACTGTAGCCAGAGGGAATTGAGAAACAATGTCGGATGACTGTACCCAGAGGTACTTCAGAAGCAAGGCATTTAACTGTACCCAGAGGTACCTCTGAAGGAAGGCCTGGTGTCTGTACCCAGAGGTACCTCGGAGAGAAGGCCTGGTGACTCTACCCAAAGGTACCTCAGAAGGAAGGCCTTTGACTGTACCCAGATGTACCCCTGAAGGAAGGCCTGGTGACTGTACCCATAGGTACCTCAGAAGGAACAACTGGAGACTGTACCCAGAGGTACCTCGTAAGAACGGCCTGGTGAGTGTACCAAGAGGTACCTCGGAAAGAAGTCCTGGGGACTGTACTCAGAGGTACCTCGGAAGGAAGGCCTGGGGACTTTACTCAGAAATACCGCAGAAGGAAGACCTGGTGACTGTACGAAGAGGTACCTCAGAAAGAAGGCCGGGTGACTCTACTCAGAGGTAACTCAGAAGGAAGGCCGGTGACTGTACCCAGACGGACCTCAGCAGAAAGGCCTGGTGACTGTACCCAGAGGGAACTGAGAAAGAAGGCCGGGTGACTGTACCCAGAGGTACCTGAGAAAGAAGGCCTTTGACTGTACCCAGAGGTACCTCTGAAGGAACGCCTGGTGACTGTACCCAAAGGTATCTCAGAAGGAAAGCCTGGTGACTGTACGCAGAGGTACCTCAGAAGGATGGCCTTTCACTGTACCCAGAGGTACCTCTGAAGGGACGCCTGGTGACTGTACCCATAGGTACCTCAGAAGGAACGACTGGAGATTGTAACCAGAGGTACCTCGCAAAATGGCCTGGTGAGTGTACCCAGAGGTACCTCGGAAACTAGTCCTGATGACACTACCAACAGGTACTTCGGAAGGAAGGCCTGGAGACTGTACTCAGACGTACCTCGGAAGAAAGGCCTGGTGACTGTAGTCAGAGGTACCTCGGAAGGAAGGCCTGGTGACTGTACCCAGAGGTACCTGGGAAGAAATGCCTGATGACACTACCCAGAGGTACCTCGGAAGGAAGCCCAGCTGACTGTACCCAGAGGTACCTGGAAAGGAAGTCCTGGTGACTGTACTCAGAGGTACCTCAGAAGAAATACCTCGTAACTGTACCCAGAGGTACCTGAGAAGGAAGGCCTGGTGACTGTACCCAGAGGTACCTCGGAAGGAAGGCCTGGTCACTGTACCCAGAGCTAATTCTGAAGGAATGCCTGGTGACTGTACCCAGAGGTACCTCGTAAGAAAGACCTGGTGACTGTACCCAGAGGTACCTCAGAAGCAAGGCCTGGTGACTGTACCAAGAGGTAACTCGTAGGAAAGACGTGGTGAGTGTACCCAGGGAGTTCCCACGGAAAGCCTGGTGACTGTAACCAGAGTTACCTCGGGAGGAAGGCCTGGTGACTGTAACGAGAAGTTCCTCAGAAGGAAAGCCTGATGACTCTACCCAAACGTACCCCTTAATGAAGGCCGGATGACTGTACTCAGAGGTACCTCGGAAGGAAGGCCTGCTGACTCTACCCAGAGGGACCTTGGAAGGAAGGCCAGGTGACTGTACCCAGAGGTACCTGGAAAGGAAGGCCCGGTGATTGTACCCAGAGGTACCTCAGAAGGAAGGCCTTTGAGTGTACCCAGAGGTACCTCTTACGGAAGGCCTGGTGACTGTACCCAAAAGTACCTCAGAAGGAAAGACTGGAGACTGTACCCAGAGGTACCCCGTAAGAACGGCCTGGTGAGTGTACCCAGAGGTACCTCGGAAACTAGTACTGATGACTGTACCCACAGGTACTTCGGAAGGAAGGCCTGAAGACTGTACCCAGACGTACATCGGAAGAAAGGCCTGGTGACTGTAGTCAGAGGTACATCGGAAGGAAGGCCTGGTGACTGCACCCAGGGGTACCTCGGAAGGAAGGCCTGGCGACTGTACACAGAAGCACCTCGGAAGAAAGGCCTGGTTACTGTACCCAGTGGTACCTCGGAAGGAAGGCCTAGTGACTGTACCCAGACTAACTCAGAAGGAGCGCCTGGTGATTGTACCCAGAGGTACTTCGGAAGGAAAGCCTGGTGGCTTAACTCAGAAGTGCCTCGGAAGGAAGGCCTGGTGACCATACCCAGAGGTACCTCGAAAGAAATGCTTGGTGACGGTACTTAGAAGTACCTGGGAAGGAAGGCCTGGTGACTGTACCCAGAGCTAACTCTGAAGGAATGCCTGGTGACTGTACCCAGAGGTACCTCGTGAGAAAGGCCTGGTGACTGTGCCCAGAGATACCTGGGAAGAAATGCCTGATGACACTACCCAGAGGTACCTCGGAAGGAAGCCCTGCTGACTGTACCCAGAGGTACCTGGAAAGGAAGGCCTGGTGACTGTCTTCAGAGGTACCTCAGAAGAAATACCTCGTGACTGTACCCAGACGTACCTGAGAAGGAAGGCCTGGTGACTGTACCTAGAGGTAACTCCGAAAGAGGCGTGGTGACTGTACCCAGGGTATCTCCCAAGGAAAGCCAGGTGACTGCAGCCAGAGGTACCTCGGAAGAAAGGCCTGGTGACTGTTCCGAGAAGTACCTCAGAAGCAAGGCCTGGGGACTGTACCAAGAGGCAACTCGTAGGAAAGGCGTGGTGAGTGTACCCAGGGTAATTCCCACGGAAAGCCTGGTGACTGTAACCAGA